>NW_023416285.1:68861863-69452236 GCF_014176215.1 Rousettus aegyptiacus | reverse complement strand
ACATAACAAATCTGAAAGCTTAACTGGCTTCTAATGAGCCAAATATATATATAATTTTCTGTGCCTTTCTGAATTATTTAAATCTTTCATCTTTTTTTAATTTTTAAGGCAAGAAAAGAATATTTTAATGCCAGGTTGCTGGCTGCATTCATATGAGGCAAACAATGATTTTTCGATTGTAAAATATTGGGAATTTAAATCTATCTCTTTTCCCTTGAATACATATAAAGGATCTGGAAAAGTTAACCTGTGAAAATTTCTTCTTAGCTCTCAAATTTAAATCTACTTGAGTTTTAGTTTTCTTGCATCTATACTTCTAGCATCATGTTGATATTCTTTAAGATCAAAAATAGCAGATGCAGGGGCCTGGATATTTAAAAATATATATATTTTAAAGGAGAGAATATCCCTGATATCCTCTAAGGTCCTTCAACTACAGGGATCTCTGGGCTTCCTTGTCATCAGCAGTGCTATTTACTGGAATCATATTCCTCCCCATTTAGCCATGCCTACTGATTTTAGAGGGCTCATATGATCCAGAGAAGAAGAAAAAAAAAACCTCATGAGCCAGACTTGTCTCCATGACAACAACAACAACAAAAACAATAATAAGTTCAGAAACTACCCCCTTTGCTCCCAAGCAAATAGCACAGAAAATAAATTAGGCTGTAATAAAGTAGTTTTATTAGCTGGAGTGGGAACCAAATTTCCAAAAGACATCTTCACTATTGTCTATACATGGCCAGGAAGTCCAAATTTAAGAAATAGTGAAGAAACATTTGATAACTGCAGCAATAACACAGCAATACTATATACCTACTTCCGGTTTTCCCCACACAAACATGCGACAAACTTTCACTAGTTTAAGTGTTTTGAACTGGCAGACTTGTTTATATATAGAACAATCACACATAAAATAGTGTATGCAACATGCTGACAGCACACATTAAGTGTGATTATTGCTGTTATTTTTTAAGCTGTACACACATTAATAGCATTTCCTTAACTTATCTTCTAGCAAAGGAGGCTCTTCATCAAAATTGTCACTGTAAGAAGATTGTGAATAATAGTCCAGGTTGGATTCTGGCTGAAAAAATTGTCTGGCGTAACCTGATGGCATGAGCATCTCTGGTGGGACAAAGGCAGGCTGAGGCTGCTCACTGGCTTGTTGGCTAGAGAAAGGAAAATACTGGTATTTATACAGCTAGGAAAGGGATATTATGACAAATCAAGGAAGGAAACTATAATTTTTCTGTCATTGATTATCTTGGGTTATATATTTAAGCATGAAAGAAATAACTCACATAAAGTTTAACTTAATCAAAAAAGCAAAGTCACTGGTCATAAAAAGATTTTTAGAATGATCCATACCAACTAATATTTACTGATTATGTACAATGTGCTAAACACTTTTTCTCACATTTTCTCATGCAATTAAAACTCCGGAAGGTAAAAACTATACTTTTAGTCCCATTTTACAGAAAAAATAGAGGTTTTTAGAGACCGAATGATTTGCTCAGACTAGTGCAGGTATTGGATTCTGAACTGAACTTGTCTGGGCAGCACTTTGCTTCTGACACAATGTTGTTTTTTCACTGACTTTCAGAGGCAATAAACAAACATTGTTTATTTATAAAGTAGCAAGTGAAAATTATAATTTTAACAGTACAGTCAACTTATAGAAAAAAAATACATAAACTGATTGTTGTCCATAAAGAAATAGACTCTAGTCTGGCCATTCTCAGTCAATTATTGCCAATTGAATTATCTTTGAGTACCTAACTAAAAGTATTTCGTAGCTGGCTTTAGTGTCCCTCTTTCAAAATATGCAATTTAGTTTTGTACAAACATGTTTTTATACTTCCTTGTCCATTCTTTTTTTCTTTATTTCACCATTTGTGTGAGAAAATTGGAAAACAACAATCTTAATAATTAATTCCTTGAGAAAGCTAGAGAAGGAAAGAAAAAGAAACAGAATATGAGGTTATTTGGTCACTTTTATTGTTTTTGCCTAAAGAAAGGGGAAAAAACATAAGGAATTGTCTTTCTGAACTGGTTTAAGTTTCTTTTATCAAAGTCTCTTAGGCTAAACTAAGCTAAAAATATAGTCTAGTATTCTGAATTTTGTAGCTCTCTGTGACTCTTCATGCAAAAAGTTTACAAAATGGCTATTCATATACTTTAATTTTAATATGAAGTCTAAGAATAACATATTCAATCTCTCTTATATGAGTAAGATTGACAGAGAAAATAACTTCTTCTGAAATATAAGGCTATAAGATAAAAAGAGACATATGCTTTTAATCATTCATGAACTCAGCCACAAGCACATTAAGAGCAGGGACCTGGTATAATATTTCTTGAATTCTTCTGCAACATATGCTGATTACTGTTATTGTTCATTTAATCATGCGGGATATCCCTAATCTTTTTTTTTTTTAACAAAGTAGGCCCACTATCAAAAATACTGGTAGAAATGAATTAATTGTAAATAAGGATCTGAATGGCTTTTTGATTGATAAAGTTCCCCCTAGATATGTACTTTTTTTTAATGTAACCATTTCTAGAAGAATAAAAGGGTCAAATAGAGATGATTTAATAGATCAGTATCTGAACAAGACTATTTTATTGACATGCTGTCTTGGCCTCAATAAAATCCATTCCCACATGCTAATACCAGGCTTGAGTAAACATAACATTCACAATTACTCATTGCAAAGTACCCACTGTGAATGAGATTTAGTATGAGTACCTACTTTGACACCACCCCCCTCCCAGAGAAAAACATATTTTTATAGGAAAAAAAATGCCTATCCCTTTCTCTTTTCTCCATCCCTCTCTGCTACCATATCCAGAAAAACTTATTCATCAGGAACTTGGCCTTTGTTATCCTTGTTGTAATGGAAGTATAATAAAATTTCTCCACCACTTACTTGAGAAAGTAAAATTTTAAAATATGTACAAAATATGTACTATAAAGAAAACCTCACAATCCTTTATCTAGAAGAATTACTATGGCCATCTTCTATCACAGTCTAAATTAAAATTCTCTTTTAATCTTATAACTTTGACTTTGTACATGTTGACTATAACATTTAATATGCAATATCAAAATAATCACATTATTAACCACAGTCCCACCCAGAAAACACTGTAAATACCCAATTCTCATGTTTTAGGCCTTTCTCTGAAAATGACTGTGAACAGCCATAATTTTAACCATATATCTTGAATTATCATTCAGTCCTACATCTCCCAGTGTTATTCTTTTTTGTAGATGGCTCCAATTCTAAATAACTATGCCAATAAAGTTCTTTTATAGTTTTGGTGACATTTCTCAAGCTTACAGTATAAACCTTTCATAAAAAAATAAATTAGAGGGAATGGGACTCGACACTTAACTAATTTCTCTATTAAGGCCTATGAATTAGGAACCTATTAAAGGCAGTTTGCTTGAGTCAGACTGATATAACCATCATTTCAAGCAACTGTGAAGTGACTGCGAAAGTCTCCTTTAGAACAACTGGTAAGGTTCTTGGTCATGTATCCTTTCTCTTGCTTCCCAACTCTGTGGAGTTACATTTCTGCCTGTAATGAAAGTCCAATGATAAGATTTATCCTGAACCACGTTAAGTAATTAGCAAACGCAGCCTCTGGAGTCAGAATGTCTGGGTTCAAATGCAGTTTTATAATCTTAGGCAAATTACTTCACATTCTGTACTTCAGTTTCTCATCTATAAAATGAGAATAATAAGAACACATAAGTTTGTGAACTTAATTAGCTAGAATAAGAAAAGTACTTAGAGTAGCATTGGGCACACAAAAAAAAAATGATCAATAAGCATTAGCTAAATATCTGTATGCTCTTTTCTTCCTGAGACACTAAAGCATGCTAAATATTTTCCATACACCCTAGAATAGCACCTTCTGTATTTGTAATAGTTTTCTTCCAGTTTGCCACTTTTTCAAAGGAAAAATCATTAATAGAAGGCCAAGAGTTTATATCCCTTCTGTGCTGATCAACTTTAGCTTTCTCAATAGGACTTTAACATTCATTTTCTAGTGCAAATATAGAAGGTCAATGTTGGACAATTTAGTTATAATTTCTGTGGTTGCAGATATGTTTGTTGTACACAATTTTCTGTGCCTTATTACATAACCCCTAGCTACATATCTTATTAGAGACTCTGTTTTGTTAAAATTATAGGTTTGGATTTCCATTATCATGGCCAAGTGACATTGTTTTCCTATCAGTCTGACCCTGGGGTAATGGAGGTGGTGAGCTCACTCCCAGTGTCTTATGGAAAAGTAGGGTATGAATCAGGTAGTAAGAAATGTACCATCAAATAAGTCCTATTCATTGTAAATTTAGCTGCACATTTGGACTTACAGTCAAGTATATGTGTATTTCATACAATCAGGTACTCTTCCAGGAACCTGAGACTACAAAAGTTTTCAGAATTTGCAACACCATCAATTGAAACAGCTTAAGACAGCAGTATAACAGGTCTATAACAAAGATACTCTCGTGGCTAAAAAAGTTTAGTCTAAACTTTCCAAAACATTTTAACTATGCAAGCCTCCCATTGAGCCAATAAAACCAGGCATTCTAAATGTCCTTGATAAGAACATGTCATGTAGGATCAGTTTGATGATAGAGTGGTTAAAGGAATGGTGGCTGGGGGAATTAGCTTATGTAACATTCCCAGATCCTGGTTGGTCCAGCAAGTGCACAGTGACAATGTGCTATTGACAATGCCATTAGCTCCTTTTGAAACACTAGAGACAGATCAGGTCTAGGGATTCCAAGAAAATGATAATTCAGTATCAATGTATTAAAGTCCTACTCAAATGCCCCACTTTCGAAGGGAGTTTTCCAGTTGTCGCCTTTCTGGAGAAACATCTGTTTCTTTCTCTACATAATTTGAATAGAGTTCTCATTTCAAAAATTGGAAAAATATAGTGGGAAAATATAGCCTTGATAATGCTACCAATGACTGGATAGTTATTTTTTTTTAAATGAAAAAGTTCTTCCTTGTTCATTCTAAAATTAATAATAGTAATAATAATAATAATAATAATAAAATTTAAAAATAAAAAACAAACTGGTTACAGGCCTAATTAACCTTGGGCTAAAATTCTAACTCCATTTCTTATTACTTGCGTGACTTTAGAAAAATTCCTTAATTTCTCTGGTCCTTTCTTTCTTATATATAACTAGGATAATAATAGTACTTATCTCAAGGTCATTTGAGGATCTAATAAGTTGGATTGTCCAATGAGGATCCAATGAGTCAACAAACTTTCAAATTAGTATGCCCTTAAAGTCAAGCTTTTTAAAACTAACTCTCATATATAAGGGAGGGGTACCAGAGAGACAGACAGAAAGAAGAGAAAGAAAGAAAGACAAGAAAGAAAGAAATAAAGAAAGAAAGACAAGAAGAAAGGCAATTAAGGAATGAGGAATGAAGGAAGGCAGGAAGGGAAGGAAGTAAGGAATGCAGGAAGGCCGTACAAATAACAGAACTAAAGAAAAGAAAGAAGAAAGAAAGAAAGAAAGAAAGAAAGAAAGAAAGAGACTAATTGATTATAACTTCCCTCTAGATTTCTATATCTCTTGCCAGGATGATAAGCATATATTCTGACTTGGAGTATATTTTAATTGAACTATTCACTGAATGAATAGAAGGCCAAATCTCTGGAGTTAGTTTGATGTATGTACACTATTAAATCACTGACCTGGCTCCATGTTTTATGTACCACATAAAACTACCACAGCTAATATGCCCTTTTCTAATTTCTGAGACATGCATTGTGGGTTAGAATTTAAATGTTACCACATCCAAATCAGGACTTGGATTTAAATGCTAAGCATCTGAAACAGGCTAGGCCATCAATCAGATACAATATAATCATGAGTTTTTCTTATTGGTTATATTAATTTACACCTTTTTATTATCTTGATTTCTGGGCAATGTTGATATATAAAATCAAATGAAAAAGAACATTGGATAGGCTTAGGCAGGGGAGAAGACCATGATCCATGAGTCCTGATTAAGGAGATAGTTTTCTCTCTCTCTTATTGGACAATTTAGTTTGGTTTAGTCTGAAAATGTAGATTGCAGATTTTTCCCAGGTGCTTATCCCATCTGTAGCAGAGACGGGAGAAAAGAAACAGAAGTTCAAGGCTAATGGTTCTTTTCAATAAAACAGGAGGACAGAGCTAAAAATCCTTTTAGATAGCACCATTATGGATTATATATTTTGAATTATTATCCTTTGATACCTAAATGCTCAGACTACTTTCTCTGCTGCAAAAGCTCTAGTGTCTTTTTTTTTTTTTTTGACCTTTCAAGGTATAAATCATCAATGGAATATAATCAAGGTCTCTTTCTGTTGTTGGATTCTACAGTGATTGAGTCAATTCTATATGACCTTGCCTTTTCCCATGATTTTTTAATATTAAAGTTTTTCAATTATTTAGATAGATAAATAGATAGATCAACAGACAGACAGACAGACAGATGGATAGATGGACAGATGGACAGATAGAGGTATAGATTGTTCTTTCTTTTAAAAAATCCTTATGGTAGCTGGATTGACACTGGATGCATAGAATTAGGGCATGGGTGAGATAAAATATCAGATATTTAAGTTTTACAGTTTAAAAAACATTATATGCCAATTATAACATTATCTCCCTATTAAACTTAGAGCATCAGAAGTTTTTAGGAAACAGTGTGTGAAAGCAGTACCTATCTGCCTATGTATGTCTGTAGGAGTGATCATCCAGTGAAAATGGTGTCCACATTTTCCTGGGCATAGTTGAAACAGAAGAGTCCCCACTGCTGTTGTATTTATTCTGTCTTTTCCTCCTTCCATCTGAAGGTTTCAAGGCACTTATCTGTGTTTAGAAAAATAAACTTCAAGGATTAATAAATTTTAAATGTTCGTTTTGTGGTTATTTGGTCTAAGCTTGTTGGAATGGCACAGTGATTATACATCCCACTTTGCTTAAACTGGTCCAGTTTATTCCTATTTTACCAATATTGTAATTAATAGTACCTATTTTACTCTAAAACTTGTCTTGATTTTATAATAAATTATATATTCATTCTGGTTATGGGCCTAATCAACTTTGGGCTAAATTTTAACCCCATTTCTTACTAATGTGTGTGACTTTGGAAAAGTTTCTTAATTTCTTGTGTTGCAGAAAAGTTGCAAAAATCAGACTGCTGAGAAACCAAGCAGCATTCAGAGAGTTGAAGAACTCAGGTTTATTACGCTGGTGGTCCCAGAGGAGTTAGTGCTCTGAAGATCTGGGCCTGGAGCTCAGTTGCAACATTCCTTATATAAAACTTATCTGGCATGGCTGATTGGTTAATTTGTCCTCAGATGGTTACAAGGTGCGGGAGTTGCTATGGGTTTCAGGCAGTTATATTTGTTCCTTAGACAGAACGAGCAAAGCGGAAGATGAGTCTTTAGTTAATTTTGAGTACAGCCTATGCAGCAAGCATATCTACAGAAGCAGAACAAAAAGCTGATTGGCCTTCTGAGTGAAACTCCTCTTCACTTGGGGTCCCTTTTTTCTTATACGCAAATAGGATAATAATAGTACTTATCTCAGAGTTGTTTGAGTACCCAATGAATTAATTTATATAAATGAATCTGAGGTGATTGATCAAGATGATTCATGGAGATCTGAATTAATTTCTCTTCCTTTTTGTGACATTTCTTCCTGGATACTCTACTAAGATATGCTGGGCATAGCTTTTGCTTTTCCCAAGGAAAACTCCATACCTGGGATCCCTTGTCATAATATTATAACCTCTTAAAATGACAGCATATTATCTCAATATAAAGTACTTACTTTCAAGATCTATAAAGATTTCCATAGGCATTAGAATCATTATGACTCTGCTCCTGATTATAAATGGTGTAATTAGATTGGTAAAAATCAGAGTCAAATTGTCCCAAGTTTGACATCCTGAAAAATAAGAGTATTTTTACAAGAAGTTTATCAATTAATAAAACTTTTTTTGAATGTTACAAAGATTAATTGACAATGTGATTATGACCAGATCCCTATCAGAGAACAAGGTATTCTTTGGATAAGGTAGATTAAGTAAGGAGGGAAGGATTGAAAATGTATGCTAGAAAGTCATTTATAAAATATGTATCTTCAATTAATTTTCCTGAAGTTTCACTCACTAGGATTGTGACTTTGACTAAATTCACTTTAATTGGTCTGAAAGAACTACCATTCTTCCCCAAACACCTTATTCTCAGTAGTTTAAGGAAAAAAGTTTGACTTGGTACACATCTAGAAGGTTTCTCTTAAACAAAGTTAATCCCTCACTTTAATGATTACTTTCAAGGAATAATTTACATTTAAAAATTTTACATTTACAAACATGTATATCCTTGTTGCAAAGTCAGGAGGCAAATGGCTTTAATATCACTTAGGTTAGATTTTTTCCTGGAGCTTTAAACTGTGCTAACAGCTGTCTTGCTCCCTTACGGCTGGATCAGAGAGAAAAAGGCATACTTCTACTAAGGAAACTGTCTTTCTACACTTTGGGAAGTGAAGAAGATTTTGTGATCTTGATTTAAACCTAACCAGTAGGAATACCAGAGGGAAGAAGAAAGATTTGAGAGGAGGAAAAAGTGGGGGAAGAAAGTAATAACAAAGTAATGGTGATTATTTGATTGAAAACCAGAGAATGAAGTTGAGAATCTTTTCATTTGGACAGATATGGTTGTTCAACTCAAGATTTTAATGTTTGTTTTCCTTCAAAAACTTTTTATTTAAAAAGAGTAAGTTTTAAAATTACTAGGAGTAATCTATGTAATTATAAAAATCTATGGACTATAATAACTTTCAAATGAAAGTGCGGAAAGAGTCTTAGCTTTAAGAGCCTCATTAATAAGAAATATTCAAGTAACAACTGTCAACTATATCAAATTTTATCAGTTCAGTAAAAATACAGAAAGCTTTTCTAAAATTAGATGTAATGATTCATACATCTGATTTCATTAGTAATCTGTATAACAGTAGCTATAAATCGTGTAAACTAAAATCAGGACTAGGATACTGTTAAATTTCTTAACAACTTATAATTTAATAAATTTAAAATTTAATAGCATAACTTTCTCAGTCCATTAAAATATATTATTATAAAACAAAGAGTAATTTTACTGGAGAATATACAAGCTTTCATAACATGCAAAGCTTTATGTAATATGACCATTGATATTAGATTCCTTATGTAACCCACCTTTACATTTGTTTAAATATCAAGTTTTTTAGAAGGATCAGACACATACCTTTGTATTATTTTATGTGGAAAGATCTTCCAACAAATGTAGTTTTACTTGAGAAATTTATAACAAATAAGTTTGAGAAAAGATGACCTGCTGGCTACAAATGTTTCTAAATTTGTACTCTGACACTGAACAGATGACTGCCAAAAGCCAAAGCCAAACACAGTATCTTATAATACTTGTTAAAGTTTACAAACACAGGGAAAGACATAATCATACAATTTGATAAAGTAGAATGGTACATTCAGTTTCCTTATGCACATGTCCCTTTAAATTCTGATTTAGCATTATTTACCTAAAGTAATGGAAAGTAAGAGGATGTCCTTCTGCTTCACAGCCTGTTTAAAAGTATGTTCAGTTTATACAAGATTTCCTAATAATATGCAGTAAAAATCAATATATGGTACATGATCTTAATATGATGACTTTAGTAACAATCTCAAAATAAGGTATTGTTAATTTTATCCAAATCTAAACTATTTAATCTCTATAAACAACATGTAGGAAGGCTACTTATGATCCATCTCCAAGTTTTATCCCTGCTTTTTACTTCTCCAGCAGAGCCCAAGATGGATATGAGCATGATCTACTAATATTTTTCACTTGTAGGGCATATTATGTCCATTTTCAAGGCAATCCTGAATATTGGAAGGTATCAGACCCATTTCTATCCTAGGAAAATACCTGAGCTGGTTTCTTCTGTATCTTTGGGTCACTTCCAGGAGTCTTCTTCCTAGTTCTGATCCAGGTAACATGGCTAATATTCTCAATTTTTACCTGGATCTGGTTGTTTGTCCCTAACATTAGCCTCATGGCTAGAGATCAGGTTCCCCTGTGATCTGCTTCATGCTGATTCTCCTCCTTCTAGGACTTGAACTTTCAATGTATCCAGAGCTCAGTAATTAAATTATGTTGTTCAAGGGTAGATTATCTGCTCTTTAGGAATTTTCAACCAGTGTCAAAGGCAGAATAGTAATTTTTTTCCACATTGTTTGAAAACATTTGGAATTTGAATTTTTTTAATTCAAGCTGTTCTTTAGCAGGTCACTAGTCAGGTAACAGTGGATCACACATTTATTGAGGATCTATTATTGAGTATTAGACTATGTTCTGAATGTCATAGTTAAAGAGGGGGACAAAGTAAAAGGACCTGCATTTTAAAGAGATATTTTAGTACTGATTCTACTATCAGGCATTGTTCTATACACTTTAGGTTTAAATCATTTAAGTTTTGCAACAACTTTATTATTATCACATTTTATAGAAAAAGTAATAGAAATTTAAATAACTTGCCTAGGTGAAAGCTAGTAGGTGGAAGAGCCAATGTTTGCAACCTGGTAGACTCTGCCCAGAACCCACATAATTACCCAATAATTTCAGGAATTAACCCAAATCTATTAAGATGTTAGCATATGCTATTAAGATGGAGTGTGCACAAGGGAGAGGAAATGGGCATTTAGTGAGGGGTTCTTAAGAAAGTCATTTGGTTTGAGACCTGACTAAATGAGAAGAAAGAAGATGGTTGAAAGACTATGTGAAAAGGATTTTAATCAAATGATCTAAGATGGCCAGGAATTTGGCACTTTGTGGTTTAGAAAGAAAGCCACACAATAGTGATTTTTGAATCAGGAAAAAGTTAAAGATGAGGTCAGAGGCATAGGCAGAGGCCAGATCATAAAGGTCATGATAAGGAGTCTAGGTTTTATGATAACTAAAATGAGGTACCACTGTGGGGTTTAAGCAATGAGATGACAATGATACATTTTGACAGAAACAGAAAAGTAATAGTGTTTAGGAGGTTGTTACGGCAATAATATGAGATACAGATGGCTTGGACTAGAGTAGCAGTGGAAATGGGAGAACTGGTAGAAAAGCCTTAGGCCATGGAAAAAGGGATTGAAAGGGTCAAGACTGGAGAAGGCATATAAAGAATAAGAGAATTCATTCCTGGAAAACGATAAGTTGTCCGAACTGGAGAAGGTACAATGGAGATAGGACTGAAGAGATAAAAAAGATATGTGGAAAGAAAACTTTATAGAACTCATCTTCTATTGGATGAGAAGAAGAGGACAATTAATGAGGATGATTTATAGCATTCTGTCAACTTTTCTGTCCTAATGTATTAATGTTATAAGAAAAGGCCAAATCTAGATCATATTTTATAGTCTTTCTTTCAAAATTCTGTATGTGAAGACATAGGTCCTATAACAGCAAAGATAAAGAATGTATTATTTTTTTCTGACATATAAATTCAATAAAAAGTTTCCCGAAGATAAGATTTTTAATCTTAAGTCCACTTAATTAAATTTTAAACTTTGTAATTTTGTACTTTTCACCTTAGTTTTTCTTTTCTAAGCCTCAAGTAAACCATAAGCCATGAAACATTAAAAGACCAAATAACTCCATTCTCCTGACCAGTGCCTTAGTGGAACATTGATATGTACACTAGAATATTTTAAAGCTACTCTATGTATGTAACATTATAAATATATAACATATGCATTTAAATGTGTTTTTTTTTTCATTAAAGAAGCATCCAATTGTTATCATGTTTGTTGAAGAATAGAGTTTAAATCCATATTAGGGCCGCAGTTTCATCAATTGATTATTTTAGTTAATCTACTTAATTATTTCTGGGTTCTGAATGATCAAAAAGACTGGATAATATGAGTAAGGATTCTCACTTGATGTAAAGAGCACCATGTTCTACTCACACTTTGCTTTCTTTTCCTTTCCTTTTCTCTTTTTCTTCTCTCCTTTCCTCTATCCTTTCCTCCCTTTCCTGTGCTCTCTCTCTAAACTATATCCTAAGGTGATCTCATCCATACCTTAGGCTTTGTAGACCATCTCTATATAGACAGTTCCTAAAGTCACATACGCAGCCCTTATTTTTCTTCGCAGCTCCTTGATATATCATAGACATTTCAAATTTATAATCCAAATAGCTTTTTTTATTTTTAAATCTCTACCCTCTCAAACCCATTGCTCTCTTCTCTATTCCAAGAAATGACATCACAAACCACTTGTTCACTCAAATCAGAAATCATCTAATCTTCCAAAGAATTTTATCAATTCTATCTTTAAAATATATCTCTCACTAACCAATTCTCTTCATCTCCACTGCTATCATTTTGAGTTAAGCCACTATGTTCTCCTACTTATATTTCTGTTTGTAATTAATCAATAAAGAGAGATAACCCTTTTAAAGAGGCAGATTAGTAGATGGTTATAAATTTAACATAAAAAAGACTGCAAAGTTATACCTTTAATGGCACAGAGACTTGCCAAAATCAGGAAAAAAATTTCTTCTGTAGTCATTGACTGCAATTATCAGTGGGAATAAGGAAAATAATTTCCTTATTTTTTATACTCCGTAATTTTTTTATACTCTGGTGATATGTTAAGTGTTGAAGAGACTATGAGCTGATCAACAGCTATATCTGAAACAATTTGCCCTGTACCTGACAAGTGTGTGTGTGTGTGTGTGTGTGTGTGTGTGTGTGCATGTGTGTAATTAAAGAATTAATGGTTTGATGGATTAATGAATAAACATTACTTTTAATTTTGCATATTCAGAACCTTGTATTTCAATTGCTGTATATCAATCTAAGAATCATACAAGATTATGACATCCATTATTGCAATCCTTTTATATAAAAATGGAGACTCAGAGAGGTTAAATGACTTGTTCAAAGTCATACACCTAGTATGTGACAGAACCTAGTTTGAGACACTAATCCTTCCACTCGGCCCAGTTTTCTTTCATAACTCACACTGTTCCTTCCAGATAACTACCTATGGCTGTTCAAAATACTGGTATTAGAAATGTATCTGTTTGGAAGCATTAAATAATATTTATTCACAAACTCCAAAAAAATATTTTTAGCTGAACAAAGCTGTCAGTGAACCAAGAGAAAAATATGTCATCATTTTCTACCTCAGCTCACAAAAAAATGGGTTGTTACTAGAGTTTAAGAAGTAATTACTTTGGCAATCTGTATTGCAATTTAATGTACACTGATTCCTTTGTATCTATTTTTCTGTCTTAGTAAGACAGAAAAAATACAATATATCTGTGCTCCATTACTTTTTAAAAATACATTTGGTCATGCTTCTTTTCTCTACATACTTCTTTTGTTAATACCACATAAGATTTGTTCCTGATCATCTGACCTTTAAAGACTAGTTTCTATTTTATAAGCCTGAGACTGCAGCCCTGAATACTACCCAGTCACTTGAAAATGGGCATAAAATTCCATTTCAGTACCTGAATTTTAAAGACCATAATGTGTTCCATAGTAAGAACAAAATTAGAGTTTTTCTTCATTAATACTATGATAATTATCTTTGAGCTTTAATTTGGCTATTTCTTGATAGCTTTTATTTTTGTCTTGGAAAAAATTGGAATCTAGAAGAATATTACTAAACATTTATGAGGTTTTTAGTTTGATAATAACTGTTAGTAAAAATATAATTTGTACCTGCAACTATGAAAATTGATATTAATATTTGAGTTGTACATTCTTAGTAACCATATTATTATTATAATCACTTTAAAATGTAATAATAAATCTAATTTAGCAGTCTGATATAACTAATTTTTCTAGGAAACACGTCTTAGGAATTACATAAATTCCTCCATGAGTTATTTAACCACATGGATCCTCAGTTCCCTCCTTTATAAAACAAGAATAAAATTTATACCTACTTCTTAGGGACTATTTATTTTATCTTTAGCTTCTCAACATAATTTTATTTTTCATGTTTTATAATATCTAGATTATTAATCAATACATATATATATATATAACTTATACATGTGTATATGTTTACGTACATAAATACATTTGTGTACAAATATGAGAATTAGATGAGATTTTGCAACAGAAACAATTAATATAGTGGGGGCAACTAGTAAACGTTCAGAAAATGTTACCTGTTATGATTCTACTTCTAGGCGAAAGCAACTTGGGATCAATAACAGGTGTCTGTATTTACCCTTGTGTTCCTTATTTATAGTCACTCAACACATAGCTTTTAGTAAATTCTATTTTGATACAATATAAATCTATATAAAAAATCCATCTTACCAAAAGAAGATGGAGAGGGGAAGGAGTATTAGCAAATGCTGTGTCGTGTAAACAGATTAGACATAAAGTATTTATTCAGCATTCATCTCTTATTTTTTAACAAAGAAATAAAATTTCTAATTATAGAAAGGCTAAGAACAGACTTTATTGCCAGATACCACTTATTTTTTTGACTAAACTCCCTTAGATACCAGTTAGGAAAGATGAAATTATAAATTGGCTATATTTCTTTCAGCAAAGAAAGGCTGAAATGCTCTACCATAATTATACCTTTGCAATTATATCATTATTAAGACTTTTTTCAAGGCATTCCAAGTGTAATAAATATTTTATTATATTTAGTTTGAAAAAGTAGTTATAGCAGTTTGGGGGAAAAGACCAGATAAGGTATATATTTAAGTGTACTTGTCAATAGAGAAATTCTATCTAATAAGATGGTATCTCCCCTTCCTTTTGGCACTAGGACATCGCTAACTACTTATAGCCTGCAGTTTTAACTTAATGGAACATGTACTCAAACACCGCTGTGACATAGAGGAGCACTTTTATGGATAACTCTGTACTTTGCAATACTTATATTTTAATTTACAAATATGGGCTAGGGAAAGTAGTATACGGAACAACAAAATAAAATTTCGAGTACAATTTTAAGTTCTTTAAAAAAAAAATTGTTAGGTATCTGGTTTAAAATGGCACTGGGTTGACTCACAATTCTTAGAAGAATACTTTTGAGTGTTTGGAAAAAGATAAACATTCCACAATCTGAAAAACTAATCCTTGGAATGAACTTGCTGCAGAATTTCTATGATAAAGCTGATGAGTCTGTAGTTAGAAAAATGATTTTTGACCTCCGCATTTTTCCCTCTCATGCAAAAGAACAGCCTACTCATATGAAAAGAAGTAGGAAGATTCAAGACTCCTAGAAACTTAGGTTTTACACTAAAAAGAACAAAGAGCAGCTGTCTCTCTATTGTAAGAATGTTACTTTTGTAAGTGCCATCGGAATAATCCTACCACCTTTTCCTGTATCCCGATACATATTTAGAGAGAGTTATTCTTGATGGGAAAGGGGACTGGTGAACAAAAATATGGTGAAAGGGAACTGGGATATTAGTGGGATTGGGGCGGAGTTTCTTGCTAATTATGGTTCTCTGCATGCTAGGAACTATCACCCTACCCTTCCCCCCCAACCTCATTTCCATTGGTAGGGTCAGAGACAAGAAGCATCCAGTGACAATGTATTTGAAAGAAATAGAGCTTTTTTTTTTACCACGTTACTTTCACTCAGTGATCTGATATGAAAGATATGCAGCACTATCCAGTAAAGTATAGAAACCAATATAAGAACTGCTATTTGTATCTATTCTTATCTCTGAGAAAAATATTAAGCTTTACTAGCATTTAGCCTACAAATTTACTCTGTGCTCCCCCTGTTTGTCAGGGTTTATCTACAGCATTGATGAGGTCCTCTGGAACAGTGGGAGCTTACAACTTGGAGAGGTTGACAGTGGAGCCCATTTTAATCCCTTTTCTTTTATAGGACCACAAGGTATTATGGTTTATGAATGCCCATTAAGTGAAGTTGTGCACTGGAGTTTTTTTCTTTCTTTCTTTCTTTTTTTTAAATTTTTACCTCCTCCTCACTTCCCTCTCCCCTCTGGTAACCACATCCATAAACTTAAATTTCCCTCACAATATGTATACATGGCTTCAAAGTCAAAGTCAGAGAACAGATTAAATGAGAAGACGATGGATTAGAACAAAACAGGAAGCTAACAAAACAGATAGTTGTGTTATTTAGGAAGCATGCAAAAAAAAAAAAAAAAACATTTGGTAAATTCGAAAAAATTAAATCTTCATTGAAAAATAGTAAAGTATAAATGGTAGTGTAAAAAAGTTTAAACAGGGCTATAGAAAACACACTTAAGATATTATCTTCCAATATAGAATAAAAGGACAAAGAAATTAAAATGAAAGAGAAAAGAATGAAGAAATAAGCAATTCGTAATAAGCAAAACCATGACAAATATTAAACTCACTATTAATAATTTTAAAATAAAATAAGATATAATTTAAGTTAATAACATAAAATTAAATGAAAACATCTAGTTTTAGTAAAGATGAAGGCAACCAGAATCTTCATATAAAGTTTATTTTACTATATATTGTTTTAAAAAATCATTAGCAGGTAATTAGACATTTAAATTCACTATAAGACTTGTATATCCCTCTGTCTTATCAAATCCAAGTGAAGAATTTATCCTAAAGATATAATTAAAGACTCAAGTAAAATCTTATACTGGCCAGAATGTTTACTATTAGAGGACTGGTTAAAAAACTCATATCTTTGTAACTGAATACTTTTCAATTTGAACCATAGTAAGATAGTTGTAAATTCTTTAACATTCCTCTTATTAGGAAGCGGGATATAATTCTCTTCATAATGAATATTGGCTGGCCTTAGCGACTTGCTTGACCAATAAAATGTGGGGGAAGTGGTGTTCGCAGACTGTAAAGACTGGATAATAAGCCATTCAGCTTTTCCTGGCTCTCTTAAATACTTGTTCTTGGAATCCAGCTGCCATGTAATAAGACCAACTATCGTGAGATTCACATGCTGGAGAGAACATGTGCCAAGACTGCAGGGAGAGGTCCTGCAACTGAAAAAAAGAAAAAGAAAAAGAGATACTGAGTATTTTAAGTCCCAAGCTTTTTCAGTCATCCCAGTTGAGGTCACAGACATCAGGGAACATGCAGAAAAAAAATGGACTACTATATGTATATAGCTATCATTTACATATTCATAATGGTAACCACAAGCCAAAGATTTAGAATTAAAGTATATAACATAAAACAAGAAGGACCAGAGAGAAAACCTACAAAACCCAACCAAAATTAAAAACACGTACAAGGATAAGGAAGCAATAGAAAGACGAAGCTACCAGAAAGTAAAACGGCTATAGGAAATGAACTCCATGAAATACTAAGTTGCAATGTTACTGCTCTTGCCTAAAACCTCTCTGATCTTGCTGGTAGCTACAATTTCCTGTAACATAAGGCCATGCTCCTCCTTTCATTGTCTGGCTTATTCATTCATTCTTCATTCACTCATTCATTCATTCATTCATTCATTTTCTTCCAGCTTCACATCATTCTGAAGTTTAAATTCCTGCAACCTAGAGTGCCGGAAGTTTCCTGCATATATCATGCTCACATAGGTCTCTGGAATGCCACCCCACACTTTCATTTCTCTGCTTGGTTAAACTTGATTTACCTTTTAACAACCAAACTAGAGAGCATCACTTTGTGATAAATGAAATGGTTTTGAAATCTTTTAGATTAATGTTTGACTATTCTTTTGCTACATACTATTTGTGTATTTAGACACATTATTTAACCAGGCTAAGCCTCAATTTCACCATCTGTAAAACAGGGACAGTTATAGTAACCATGGCGCTGTTTTAAGGATTGAAGTAATATTTAAAAAGTGCTTAGAAGAGGTCATGGCACATAGTGAGTCTTTTTAAATGTGTATAAATAAATATTATTGTCACCTGCTATGTGAAGACTTTCCTGATACCTCCACCCTTGACAGCAGAAGGTGCCTCCTCTCTGTTCTTCTAAAATTAGCTATCCATATTTCTATTATAGTAATTACAGCATTGTAATATAACATTTTTATATATAATGACTTTCTTCCCTTGATTGTGGATCTTTTCAGTATCATAACCACATCTATTTCATTTTTTGCATCCCCATGGCTTAATGTTGCACTCTTGGATACTTAGGGAAATTTCTGAAAAATGTAAACACACACCATACCTGCTATTCTATGACTGTGAGGTTTCTTTCTCTCATTTCACAAAAGGGTATTCTAAGATATTTAGAGTTTTTTTCTCAACTATTTTATTTCTAAGTCTCTGATCTCAAAAAGTCACCCAATACCACAGTTTTTATTTTTTATATATGCTTTCTAGAACTCTAGCCCTGAACTTTCCCCAAGCTCTCTATATAACTACCTGTTGTAGACTGAATATCTAAATTTTACATCTGGTAAATATCAATTACATTTTCCAATATACCAATGCTAGAGATTTGGAGTTATCTTGGACTTCTCCCCCTCTATATACATCAAATTAACCCTGTTTAATTTTATCTCCAAAATGTTTACCGGTCACTCCATCCTTGTATTCTGTCAGTGATCCAATAAAGTCCTTACTGTGTCTCACCTAGATTATTAAAATCGTAGACTTTCCTCTCTTTCTGTCTCCTGTTTCTCTCATCACTTCATTCACTTTCCCCTTCAAAGCATTTACACGTCATTGTTAGAATAAGCTTCCTAAAGCCAAAACCTGATGTGTTATATCTACACTTACAATGGCTTAGGTATAGTACATTGGTGAAATGCTAACTAGCCAGAACCAACCGATGGCCCTTCACAAATGTGGCTGAAATTATTATTTCTATATATAGTTCCTGCAACTTTCCTCCTCCTTTCTCCAAACATTTTCTATCTTGTCATTTAAAAATATTTAAAATTCCTATTCATGTCCAAAATTTGAAGCTATATAAAATTCTTTAAAAAAAATCATAGAAGATTTTAAAAACTGGACAAAAAATGAACTCCAATCTGTATTTTCCACTATAGACATATAGTAGCACCATTTTAGCTGCCTTACAGCAGTACTGGAGATCCTTTAACATCCTATGAATATGTTACAAATTTGTGCATGTGCTCATGATGACTATTGTGATATTAAACATTTACTAATGGTATGTTAGTGTTAAAAATGTTCCACAATATCAACAACTTTAAAACAAAATTTAGTGGTGATAAAAATCATAATTTATATATTTATTATTATTCCCTTTGTTAGGAGCTGAATTGTGTTCCCCTCCAAATATATGTGTTAAATTCCTATTCCCTAGTACATCTCAGAAGGTGACTCTATTTGTAGATAATTTTTTAAGAGGTAATTAATTTAGAATGAGGTCATTAGAGTGGGACCTCATTAAAAAAAATTAGGATGCAGGCAGGTACAGAGAGAGAAACGTGTGAAGACACAGGGAAAAGATGGCCACCTACAAGCTAAGGAATGAGGTCTCACAAAAATCTAACCCAGCAACACCTTGATCTCAGACTTCTAGATTCCAGAACTGTAAGAAAATACATTTATGTTGGTTAAGCCATTCAGTCTATGGTACTTTATCATGGTAGCCCTAGCAAACTAATATAGTCTTCAAATATGTTTAAAACCATAAATATGTCTATAGCCATGCTATCCTCAACAAGCCCAATCTTGTCTGATTTCAGAAGCTAAGCAGGGTAGGACCTGGTTAGTACTTGGATGGGACCACGTAGGAAGACTAGGTGCTATATGTGTAAAATAAATAAATAAATAGATAGATAAATAAATAAATAAATAGATAAATAAATCAATAAATACATCAAAGATTGTAAGCTGGCAAAGTCCTTGCAGTCTGTTAGGACAACCGAGGGTTGCTTTGCATAAGCAACAACAAAATAATAAAAAAATAAAAAATGAAAACATAACTACAAAAGTGTGGATTAATGTAGTATGTAAGAATGTAATCTCCCTATTATACATTTATGCCTAGAGGAATATTTGTCTTGGTTTATGTATATTCTTAACTATGTGAGCTCTTTAGAAATCATTGCTTCAAGTAAAATGCCACTGTCCTAAATCTTGACCATTTTCCTTTACTGACCATTAACTTGGGACCACATATTTTTACTAACTTATTCTTCTTAAACAGAGTTAATGGAGTGGTTAAGGGTGCAGGTTCTGAAGGATGCCTGAGCTCACTGTCCACTTCATCAATGTGTGACACTGGGCCACGTTTTTCTCAGCTGTACAACCGAAACATTCATAAGAGTACTTGCATTAGAAGGCTCTGTAAGGATTAAGTAAATTGATATATACAAATTGTATAGGACAGTACTGGGAACATAGTGTACATATGCTGTCCATGATTCCTCTTCTTGATTAGGCTCCAGGTATCTCTTTGAGAAACTTTTATCCTTTCATGCCCAGGAAAAAATATACCTCCTCTTTGAAACTTTAGTGACTCCATCTCTTTTTTCTTCCCAGGTTGAATATGAAATAAACTTGTGCCATTAGACATAATGCAGAGGAATGAGTCTTGGCTTCCAACAATCCAAATTCAAATATAGATTTTTTTTTCCATTTGCCTATCATACAATTTCATCAATTTGCTTAATTTCTCTGAGTTTCTATATCTAGTACATTACCTAATAGAAGGACGCTTTGTATTTTCCTAAGAAAGACAGACTTTATCTGTGGGTTTAGAAATATGTCAACCAAATAAGATGTTGCAGTGTACCCAAAGTGTAAGACTAACGGAGGTGCCAAAATGATTTTGGATGAGGCACACATGGCATTAAGAATACTTAATCAAGCAGGGAAAATTCTTTCAGTTTTATTTTAATACTGCTTTGTCAGGGAGAAAATATCTGTTTGGCGCTATGTTTTTAAATAATTATTGAATTCTTGCTTATCTCTGGTTTTAATCAAGAGATTCAGAGCCTTAGCAGGTAACATCCTAGCTAGAATTGAATCATCTTTTTGTTTTTTTTAATTCATTACACTTATTTTTACTGTTATTTATTTTTTTAACTTAAGTCAAGTCATAGTACTTTTCCCATTAATGATAATGATACAAATTTTTATTTTAAAATAAACTAAGTATAAAAAGTAAGTTGATTTAAAGAAAAATATTGAGTAATAATAGCAACATGAAGATATGGGGAAATCAATGAGAATATGCGACTTATTGAATTTGGGCAACATTGATTTATATGAACTATTAGGAATTACTAGGTAGCTCTTATGTTCATTCTTTAACAAAGGTGACTACTAATTACTGGTGTATCAAGTACCATCATAATTTATAGTAGTTCCAAGAACAAACTAGAAACATTGCTAAAACACAGCTGCTATCTCCTTCCTCCACACCACACCCTGTATAGTCCAGAAAATTCCACGGGAGTTGGTGGACTAGACGCTAGGTGTCGGTCGAATACAGATCTCATTCTCTTTCATTTACTTAACCAGAGCTCTGCGTTCTGCAAGGTAAACATCTGTTGAAGTCGTAACCTGAAGATGATGGAGACATTAGGGTGTTCCGGTTGTAACTTTTTTCAACCTTCACTTCTGGCCAAAACTTTTCCAGGTTACACTGTAAGCAATTTTACCGCCCGTTTCCTTTCAAACGAGCTAAAATATTAGCGACATTACTGACAACGTGGGGAATAAATTTAGCCTTCCAGATTTTAAAACAATTGTAGTATCACTTAGCCATCTATTTGGAGGCAAAATCCCACGTTTAGCTAACAGCACAATTAAGATTGCTTGGGAGCGCTTCCTCTCACGTGATTTCTTAACACCCTTGCGCAGAGGCACGCTAACGTCAAGACGTCTTGAGACGTGCGAACGTCGGCGTGCGGTGCTGCGTCTCCGACCTTCCTCCTGAGCGGCTAGTTGCGGATCGCAGTACACAGCAGGTTTTCGTCAGGTTGAATTTTGTTCCCCGGCCCCTAGCCATAGCGTCTTGGAGAAAAGTGAGCCGCAGGCGATAGCGCTGTAGCCTCTGGGACCCTCTCCTGACGCCTCCGTAGCCTGGGAGGATGCGGATTCTTGTGGGTCGAGGCTGGTGGCGCGGACGCGCGATCACGGCGTGGGTCTCCGGGGCTGCCTGTCGGATGCTGCCCTGGCCTCTCCCCGCGCTGAGCCGCGGGGCTGCTGCCCACTCCGGGGCTCTGGAGAGGCGCTACAGCTCTGCAGAGCGCAAGGTGACCCCCTTCCCTTTTAGTTTCACATTAGCTACGTATTAAAACTTGGGAGGGTGCACCTTGCGAATTTGGAAATGTGAAGGGTTTCCTAGAACTACCTGTGAAATCAGGTTACGATGTTGAAAAGGAGGCGGAGCTGAGCGCACGCGCTCCGCTGAGGTTTCTGAATTCTTGGTTGCTCACCTATGATCTTGCCCGTCACTCCTGAGTTTCCTAATTTGTAACGTCAGTAACTCATAATTCATGTGAGTTACTGATCTAAGCACTTTGCGTATATTACATTACTACTAAAATCCTACTGAAGAAGATTCTATTTGCATTTACCTGAAATTTATTAGCTTTGTGTTCTGGGCAGGCAAGCTTGTCCTTTCTGTGAATGTTTCTTCATTTATTAAATGAGGTACTAATAAAGCCATCATGCCCATTTATGAGGATTACACGATGGAAGGCATAGAACTTTGAGTCTAATACTAAGAAGATAAGAAAAGCTGGATACGCCTTAGCTTTTTATTACTGTATTTTGCATCAAAACAAACTTGTATAATTCTGACTATTCTTGTGGTTGGAGAAGGTAGGGGTTCAGCATTGTAGAAAGTACACTATCTGATAACTACGAAGAGATAATAGATTAGAAAGAAAAGTGAAGTAGTTGATTGCAAGTTATGAGTAATTGGAGAAAAATAAGACTACATAATGTTTTGCCCTTTTCTAAAATGCCTGTGGAATTTAAAATGAATTTATGTTGCAATTCAAACTTCTTAAATGTGGTGCAGTTCTGTATCTTTTGAATAGAATGAGGGAGAAATCTATAGGGCGAACAAATCGTTTAGTTTTTTCCAGAATTTCTTTCAGATATAGTCGCACTGTTATTGTCGGCCTTATAAAAAGGGAAACGTCAAGCTTGTGAGAATGTTGTATTTTCATTGTTATTTCAGGGACTTTGTGTGTGTGTGTGTGTGTGTGCGTGTGTGTGTGTGTGTGTGCGCGTGCCCCGACTATAAAGTATAGATTTTATTGGAAAAATAAAATGTTAAGAGTCCAAAAAACTGACATTTTTCTTGAATATCAACTTTTTAGCAGTTTTTGTAATGAATCTCAGTAAAAAACTAAAGATGCATGCAACTAAAAATCAGAATTTACGTTTTAAATTATTTTTGAATTTGAAGTTAGTAAATAACCTTTTTTTTAGCGATGTAATTTTTTTTGTCTTTCTAGAGAAGTTGCGAGTAACAAAATTGTATCTAATTTAAACTTTTGAAGGCTCTTCGGAGCACAGAGTTTTAAATAGAGTTTTAAATGTGATAGAGATAAAGGATTTTTTTTTTTCTTTTAGCTTTTCTGCACCTTTTTGCCTCAAGAGGTTTTATTAAACATGGTGGTCTAAGGCACTTTGTGAATTCTAGGTATCTTATGTTCTCCTTTCATGAAAATAAATTCAGTTCCTCATAAGTGGTGGAAATATTATAAGGAACTTTTGTTTAGCTGTATGGTCACTTTTGACAGTGAAACTAATGTATTCAATGAGTCATATTGTAATTCACTGTAATATGAGTTATGCCATACATTACTTTGTCAGAAGAATCATATAAACAATATAAATGCTATTAATGAAATTGTTCAAAGGAGGCTAAAAGAATATTCTTTGAATTAGTGTACTTATTTCATATTGTGTCAGATTTATAACTCATAAATGTAATATTTCTCTCCCCTTTCTAGGAAAAAGTTGACATGTCTAGATTCCCTTTTGAAAATATTAGCAATTTTAGTATCGTTGCACATGTGGATCATAGCAAAAGTACTTTAGCTGACAGGCTCCTAGAATTGACAGGTATTTTCATTTTATTTACTTAATTGATGGCGATGAGTAATTGATAATTTTATCATGCTTTTTACAATTTGTTTTTAATTTTATGTGCACAGTATTGTTTCTTTTTAAAAGCCCTTAGATATATCATGCATTTCTATTTAAAGGGACAATTGGTAAAACAAACAATAATAAGCAAGTTCTTGATAAATTGCAAGTGGAAAGAGAAAGAGGAATCACTGTTAAAAGCACAGACAGCATCTCTCTTCTGTAATTGTGAAGGAAGCCAGTACTTTTTACATCTCATTGATACACCAGTAAGTTGAATATTAATTAATAGTGTAAACAAATCCTAGTTTAGTTTTCAAACTGATATTAGACACCTAACTTTGCTTTTTGTTTTCTCATTGTTCTTAGGTTAGTGTAAGTTGTTTTACAAATGTGGACTAAACAAAAGAAAACTATTAACTTTTTCTGGGTGGAGTCAATAGGTTTGCCATAACCTAAGCTGAAACAATTATAGCTAATATTTAGAGGTATCGATATATTTTTTTCTTTCTCAGGGTCATGTTGATTTTAGTTATGAAGTATCCAGGTCACTGTCTGCTTGCCAGGGTGTTTTACTTGTGGTTGATGCAAATGAGGTATGTACTTTTAATTTTATATGATGTAACATACTGTTTGGTTGTTTCAAGAGGTTATTTTTTAAAGTGTTTCAGAAATAGAATTTTTATGTTTGATAAAAATAAGATTTATTGTATTAACCAAAGTTTATATGCTTTGGTCCTTTTAATTTGATGTTATTTTGTGAAATTGTCTTGTTCATCTTTTAAAATTTTTTTATCTGATCAGAGGAATTATTCCATTGTATTTTTGTTGAAGTATGTCATATTTTATATCCTACCAAAAAACTCATTTGTTAAGTTTTTAATCTGAGTTTTCCACATCAATTTTTAGCAGGGCTTGAAAGTATGTCTTTATTTTTGAGGTATTTTTTGGATGATTTAAAGGTAATAATATATGAAGTGTTAAAGAAACATATCAATAACATTACCCATTTATTTTGTGGTATGAATAAAACCATAAAAGCATATTCAACAATTGACCATATAAGAACTATGATATACTATTTAAGATAAATCTTTTGATATATCAGTTTCTCACAAACTCTTCATCCAAAACCCAAAAATGTTTCATTTGTTGTGTTAAACCTTTCCTGATTCTGTCAGAGAAAGTCAGTCTACCTTATATATGTGTACTGGGTTTATAAACTGCATCACATGGCTCTATCCTTTAGTAGGCTTTGATGACCTGAGTCTTTGTGTGTCTAATGCTGAACACAGTTCCCTCCAACAGATGCTTCTTGAACTGAAATAAATTTCACAGGGAATAATCCATCTAAGTATAGATGCCATAGTTTGCCTTATATTGTGCTTTCGATGAAGATGTGTGGTATAGTCTTGAATCACATGTTTTGTGACAGATGATAGAATGAGCCTCTCAGTATATTGTGTTGCTATTTCCAGGGTATTCAAGCCCAAACTGTAGCGAACTTCTTTCTTACCTTTGAAGCACAGCTATCAGCGATTCCAGTTATAAACAAGGTAACAATGAGAGAGCAATGCTATTTATTACTTTCTAAAAGTAAATTTAGTGTTTGAGTGTCAAGTGTACTTTTTTTATATGAGGGATTTTCAGCTGTTTATTAAATATATTGATGAGATTTATGTCTTTGAATTGCACGTGATAGAATTGTAACTTCTATATCCTTGCACGTAGTTGACAAGATAGTTTCTCTGAATTACATGGAGTGATGAAAGGCTGTTTCTATAGAAAAGGTATATGTGCAGGGCAGCTAACATATGTCTGTTACACTAAACTACATATAGGAAAAGAAAAGGAGCTTGTGATCTAGGAGGAAACAATGTAATACAACATGAAATATAACAGTAAAGTGCTAAAGTGAGCACTGTGTGTAAATTGTAACTTTTATATTTTAAAATGAATAAATTAAGAAATTTTATTTAAAAATCTGCATTGCATTGTTATATTTTTTGATATTGGGAGTTATGTTTAAAAGAAGTTGGGTTGCTGATAGGTAAGACTGTTGTTGTAAGCTGTACCTAACTTAATGTCCTCTTATATGGTGTTAATTAATAAATTGTTATTGAACTCTTCTACTGCCTAAATTTTTTGCATGCTCTTCTGTCTTCCCTGTTTTTCAGTGGCCATGCTTATTAAAATTGTATTGACTATATATAAGTCATTTTAATACTTTTGAAAGAAAAATCATGGATAGCTTTTAACTATCTCCAAATACTCTTAATTAATATTTAATACATTTTATTTATTAAGTTAAGACATGATTGTTTTTTTAAGATAGATCTGAAGAATGCTGATCCTAAAAGGGTTGAAAAACAAATTGAAAAGGTGTTTGATATTCCAAGTGATGAATGTATTAAGGTAAAATACCTTTATTTATTTTATTTATTATTATTATTTATGCCTACAGCACTTGGTGTTCATAGGTGGTCTTCCATCAAAGTACTAACCAGGCCCAACTCTGCTTAGCTTCCAAGATCAGACATTGGGCTTATTCAGGTTAGCATGGCTGTAGACCATGGACTGTGGCTCCACTGGGGTGCGAACCCAGGACCTTCTGTGTGTAAAGCAGTCTTGCTAACTGCTACACTAAAGAACCATGTCCCCTTTATTTATTTATTTATTTTAAAGACTTGGTTATACTTTTTAAAACCTCAGATATTTGGTCTAAGTGAAATTTCATAGTTTTTGATAGCTCATCATTATGTAATATTTTCAGTTTTACAAAGTTCTTTTTACTAATACTTCATTTGATCTTCACCCAAAATCCTCGTTGCATGGTTAGGACAGACAGGAATTATTCTTGTGATTCAAAGGTTTTGTCAGTTAAAATCAGACAAAATCTTAAGTTAGCTAATTTGTCAGGACTAAAATGTAGATTTTTCTGCCACACATTACGATATTTTTTGTATGCCATTTTGCCTCTATGGAAATATTGTCTTCGAAGAGCAGGTCCAAACTAATTTTAGGGCATTTATATGTTGGAATTGACAAAGACCTTTTATTTTTCATTTTTTAAATAAAAGAGCTAGCTAGAGTAATAATCTTAGGAAACAATAAATTTTATTTACATCCAAATAATACTATTTAAATTTGAATTTCTAAATTTACTTTTCAAATGTTGGTTTGCTCATTAAATAGCCACAGCTAAACTATGCTACATGCTTATATAGTAAGTATGTCAGTGCAACAATATGTTTAGATTACACTTTCAATCTTGTTTGATTTTTGGAAAAGCAAGTTTCAGGTGTTGAGTGTTTTTTGTTTGTTTAAACTTCACACAGTGGATGATTACATACAACTTGGTAATAAGTGAAAAAGCAATAATTTTTTTTCTTAGACACACATACACACAGAATTTAATGGTTTTTAATATGAAGTGGAACATCATTATAAGGCATTCCTGGAATTATGTTTTCATAATTTGGATTGTGTTATATTAAAGTATAATTAACTATTCTGATTTTAATACATCTTTATACAATTCACTTAGATACTTATTTGGTATGTTACAGCCAGGGGCACAGCAATGAACAGACAGACAAGACACCTATCTTATTGTGTTTATTTTCTACTTGGAAGTGCAGCCATTAAATAGTAAATAAAGAAGTAAGCATAATGATTATTGAATGAGACAGATGTCAAGGAAATTCATACAACAAATTGTATTTTCAGGTGGAATACCATAGTTAACAATGGAAAAGTCCTGTTTCTTAGAGAGATGCTGTGATACAGACTAACTTAGGGAAGATCTCTCTGATGAGCTAAGGTTTGAAGAAATGAAGAGTTGGGAGAAATGCATTCCAGGAAGAAGAAAGAGCAAGTGTAAAGGCTTGGCATCTTTGGCAAGAATTGGCATGTTTCAGGGACAGAAAGCAGGCAAGTTAGATGAGTTGGCTTTGAAGTAGCCAGGAATCAAGTCATGCTGGGACTCTTGCTGTACCAAAGAGTTTGAAAATTATTCTAAGATAATAAAAGATTTTAAAGCAAGAGAGGAAATAAACTGATCGTTCAGGTTTCCTTATAGAGAATGTGTTGGAAAAAAGTAAGAAGAGATAGAGGAAACCAGCATGCAATAATAGCCCAGGTGCAAAATGGTGATGGCTAAGTATATGATGGTAATGTTGGAAAAGGGGACAAATTTGATGTATATTTTATAGATGTAAGAAATTTATTGGTGAGTTACATGTAAGGAAGTGAAATAAAGGTAAGAATCAGGAATCTTTGGGTTTGAACAATTAATTGAATACTAGTGTTAATATGGAGTGGACCTGGAAAGGAACAGATATAGGGGGAAAATAAAAAACTCTGTTTTGGACATAGTGTCTACTATTAGAAATGTCTACTACACGTCCAAGTAGAGATAGCGCATACATCTACAATTCAGGCATTCACAGAGAGTTGGTTCAGAGATAGATACTTAGAAGTTATTAGCATTTTTGTGGTATTGAGGCCATAGAAATGGATGCAGTTTCCTAGGGGTAAAGTATAAATAGAGAAAAAGGTCCTAGAAGTCATGTTACATTATTGTCAGTTTTTAGGGTGTTTTGAGTAAGAGCTTGAGGAGGATTAGAGGGAGTAAGATTCAGAATAGAAGTGTGGAAGGATTGAATTTTCAGAGAAGTGGGTATAATTCTCGTTATAACAAGAGAAGGCAAAGAAGTTGTGGGTATAGGTGCAGATGGATTTATATGTTTGGATAAGGGAGTTTTTGATATTTTCTGTTCCCTTAAATAAAATGAGGCAAAATTATCAACTGAGTGAATTCGCCAGAGGAGAAAATGTAGAGTGAAGGAAAGTGGTGTGAATTATCTTACTGAATGGCACTGTGAATTTACTAGGGGACATACCCTGGGAGTGCCAGGAAGTGTTAACTACATAGTGAGATCTGTGGTCATGAATTCAAAGAAACTAGCCGGACCACTTACTTGATTTTTCTTCACTAATGTTAAGCTGCTCTGATAATAAGCATAGAAAAGGCATATAGTTGGATGCATCCACAGTTGAGATTTTATCATCTGCATATGCTCTTTGAGAGAATAGAAAGTGGTTGAACAATGATTCTAAGTAGTGGACCTTGGAGTCTCAGCTGGGAAAGAAGGGGGCAGAGGACTAATGAATAATGAAAAAAGTAGTCCATTCAATGGATTAGAGGTGGTGGTCTTAAAGGATTGTTGCAAAAAAGTTATTAGAGTCTGGAGCAGTGGTTCTCATTAGGGGTCAGTGTTATCCCCAGAAAACATTTGGTAATGTCTGGAGACTTTTTTTCTTGTCACACTGAGAAGTGAGTGCTACTGGCATCTTGTAGGTAGATGAGATTTCATGGTTGCTGTTAAACATCCTACAATGCACAGAACAGCCCGGCTGTCCTTGCTGAGTTGTGAAACTGATATAGAGGGAATTTAAAGTGTAAGAGGTGGTATTCAGATAATGATGGGTTTTGAAATCAAGATTTCAGAGACAGTCCAATTACTGGTAATGACAAAGGTCAGTCATGCACATGAGTTTTGAGTCTTTTGGCTTGCTTTTTCAGTGAGAGAACAATAGTAATTATATACTTTATAATTATTGTATGTCATCCACATATATTGCTTAATCTGTCCATACAACAACCTTGAGGTTTAGGCAAAATAAGAATAATCACTTATCAGATGAGGAACTTGAAGCTCAAAGAAGTATGTATAGGTCAAAGTCATACATTCCATGCAGAATCATGATTGTTAACCTAGAATTTTTTAACACTTAGACCACTGCTTTTTCAACACCATAATCAGAATGCTTTTATAATTTAATCCAAGAACCACAGAATCACCTAACTGTACTGGAAGGACATTTGTCAATACAATATATGCTTTGTGCTTCCTTTTACTATGTTCAAACAAATTGTAATTGTTTGTTCTTTCTTTTTTCTGATCATAAAGCTCCATCACTAGGGTAGAAGAAAAGTAGAGCTTTAAATTTAAATGTTTGTTTTTTTCATGTGTGCTTCCAGTTCTTTTTTATTAAATTTATTGAGGTGACATTGGTTAATAAAATTATATAGATTTTAAGTATACAGTTCAATAATGCATCATCTACATATTGCATTGTGTGTTCACCACCCAAAGTCAGATCTCCTTCTGTCACCATATATTTGACCCCCTTTACCCTGACCTACCTGCTTTCTGCCCCTCTTTCCCTCTGGTAACCACTAAACTGTTGTCTGTGTCTGTGAGTTTTTGTTTGTCTTGTTTGTTTGTTGCTTTTTAGTTTTATATCCAACATATGAGCGAAATCACTGTATGTATATATTTTTAGATTTCTGCTAAACTTGGAACAAATATTGAAAGTGTTCTTCAGGCAATCATTGAAAGAATACCCCCGTAAGTATTTTGCTGTTTTTATACTGTTCAGTAATCTTTAATAGTGCACAGACCATCCAGTTGATCCATTATTGTAGCTTAGTTGATATGGGAAATAGACTCTTGTGGTCAATAGGAATAAATTTTTAAATTTATTTTTAGTAATGTACGGAGGGCAAACACTACAGAAAAATAAGAAAAAACAAGGATAGAGATCTTCTCTTAACAATCATTGTAATAAAGAGACTTGAACATTGACAATTACTGTTCTTTGCTATAATACTGAACAAATATATTTCATCAGTTTTGTAAGTAATTTTAAAAGTCATTTATTTAAAACATGAGGTTGAATTAAAACTAATATAGAAATAGGCATCGTACCTTATTTTAGAGAAAGATCCTTTTACTTTGGCTATCAGTTATCAACCTTTCTTAAGTACTAGAATGTATTAAGCATAATATTTGAGTTTTAAAAAAGGCATTTTATTAATATTTTAATTTACTATGTGTGTATTTACTTTTTACTTATTTTTAATAGTCCTAAAGTACATCGCAAAAATCCCCTGAGAGCTTTGGTATTTGACTCCACCTTTGACCAGTATAGGGGTGTGATAACGAATGTAGCATTGTTTGATGGAGTGGTTTCCAAAGGAGATAGAGTTGTATCTGCACATACTCAAAAGACATATGAAGTTAACGAAGTAGGAGTTCTGAATCCTAATGAGCTGCCAACTCATAAACTGTAAGTAATATACATTAGTAATTAAAATATCCTTGTGTTTCTGTTTAAATCTTTCTCAACTTGATATACTTCCAATGATCCCAATGTGGTGACTAATTATTTAATGCAACTACAGAGTGAATGCTCTTTTAAAAAGAATCTCATGTGTGAAGGACAGTGGAAATTTGATATCTTTTTATTCTTCCTGACTAGTTACAACTAATTTTATGATCTGGTACAGAGTGGATTCTGTATTGATATATTTGATGAGACAGTGAAAGAAATAGTTCCATCACCTATATCCATATCAGGTATCATTTTGACAATTTTTTTGTGATTAGATTTTTTAATATAAAAGTAAAGAAAATATGATAATTCTTTTCTTTAGTATAGAATTCATGGTAAAACTTGGATTAACTAGAATTCGTGGCCCATGGGGTTAGCAAGGTACTGTGTATTGGAAAAACAGTTCTAGTTCACTTATTAATATTTGAGTGCCTACTCCATCAGTACTTCAGATATTGTTGAGATAAATTACCTTGGGCAAATAGTTGGAGCTTTCTATCCTCGTCTGTAAAAATTAAGGTATTGAATCAGGTGACCGTATTGGTCACACTTGATAGTTTAATGTCATATGTCTAAAACTAGCATGTTTTGCTCATTGCATTTTTTTATCAAGTTATAAAGTATTCTAATTTTACTTAAATATTTCTAAAGTCTATATTCTGCCATATATATCCTATACCAACCGTTACTACATGTCCAATTAAGAATCTCATACTAAATGTAAATTAGTTTATTATCATGTAGGAAATTTACTTAAAAGAAAAACAGAATAAACATTACTCCAAAATGTTGAGATTTGCTCTTAGAACCGGAATATCAGATATAAGTCAAATTTGTTGAGAGTTCACATATTTCTGCTTGGTTAAAAATTAATCTTATTTTTTCTTTTAAAGCACATTTGTAACACAATTTGTTGATAAAATAGTGTTTTGCACCACATTACAAGAATTGTTTTGTTTCTGCACTTATCAGTTTCACTATGTTTACACTGTATTTTACAAGCTGTTGTTTAATATGCAAAGGTGGGCAAAGTCATGAAAAAGGTCTTAAGCTTGTTGTGTTGTAGAAGTCCCTGGTAATGGATTTTAAGGCATTGTATGTTCTTTTGCTGCTAAGCCTTAGAGTTGAGAAGAGATATGTAGCACTTTTAGTTTCATGGAATTTTTGTTTAGAAAGTGATCATTTCCTGGAAAAGTAGAGCTTATTGTAGCACTTTCAGTTTCATGGAATTTTTGTTTAGAAAGTGATCATTTCCTGGAAAAGTAGAGCTTATTGTGTATGCATTTGAAACATTAAAGCAGTAAATATTTCCATATAATAATTTTATTTAGATATGCAGGACAGGTGGGCTATCTGATTGCTGGGATGAAAGATGTCACTGAAGCACAAGTAGGAGATACATTATATTTACATAAACAACCAGTGGAGCCCTTGCCTGGGTTTAAATCAGCGAAACCAATGGTATTTGCAGGTGAGGAGCTCACAGATTCAAAGAATGAGGGCCAATTTATTCTGTAAATTAAAATAAAAATTACTAGAAATACTCATTTTAAATAACAGCTGTTTCCAAGATACTCTGTTTTTGTGTGTGTGTACTATTTATATGTTAGCCAATTTCATATGTATAGTAAAACTTTTTTGTGGGAGATAATTTCTAAAAAATTTTTAGGACTTCATAAGAAACAGGCTTTTAAGAAACAAGCATTTGATATATGGAAGGGCATACTAATATCAATTTTCCAAATGGTTGGTCCCTATATTTGATGTATTTTTCTAATTAGGATGTTTTTTATTACTTAATACCTCCTCCTTAGCTGGCCTTTCTTTAATATTGTAATAGTGTAGATAAGGCAGAGGTTGTCACCTCACATATATGTAACTTCACATCCTTTTACTACTGTGTGGAGTTATAGATATTTGAAAAATAAGACCTATTTGAAGGTCATCAGGTTACTCTGTGAAGGGTATCCAACCAGCCCTTGTTTTTCTACTTTTAGTATCTCTTATTGGGAATTATTAAATTCGTTTATCTCTGCTTTTAGGCAAAAGTTAGTCCTTTGGATTTAGAGTTCAGAGGTGAGGACTTCAGGTGTCAGATGAAAGAAAATCTGAATAATCAATAACTTCATAGTTTTTGTCAGCGAATTAAAAAAAGCAAAATTTATTTTTGTCTGTAATGGATAATCTGCCCTAGAGAATTACTAACTAATTCAGTGTAGGTTTTTTTTATACTCCTATTTTTTATCTGCTAATGCAGTTTCATTTGCAGTTGTGGAATGTCTTCCACTTTTGTTTCTGGAAATAAACAGAATGTATTTTCCTAGGTCTAATTCCCATCGTTCTTTTTTGTTTTCCCTATATTTTTGCAAAATTATAAAAACATCACTTGGAATATTAATCCAGTGTACATTCATTAAGGGTATGAAACTTTCAATATACTTTGAAGTCAGTGTAACTTAATATTCATAGTGTTTTTTTAGCAAACCAATATTTTGTTGAATAAAATATAGGGAAGTTATTGAAAAGCTAAGTGATTGATTTTGACCTCGGAAGCATTGCATATTTAGTTCTTTAGGCAGCTTTTCACATGTGATAACTAGAAATCTTTATGTTCTCAGGAATGTACCCTGTAGATCAATCTGAATATAATAGCCTGAAAAGTGCTATAGAAAAACTGACTTTAAATGATTCCAGTGTGACAGTTCATCGGGATAGTAGCCTTGCCCTAGGTGCTGGCTGGAGGTAAGATTTACTTACATTCTGGTTCCCATTTTTATTGAAAAGTAAGTTTAAATGGTTTATTGCTCCTGAACATTTCTGAGGATAAGTTCATATTAGTGTGAAGTGAAATAAAACGATATCTGCCTATTTCACACTGTGGATTCATATCCAATGGGTAAGTTTTATAGTAATTTTTCAATAAAATCCCAGTGAAACATTTGAATCTTAATAAAATTATGCTAGTATTCAATTATGATGGGAATTGCTGAATAACTCTTTATTCCACCCCTTCCCCACAAAGTAAAAATATATTCATCAAAAAAAAATAGAGTCCATGGGACAGAAACATTTTGGAATTTGGCTTTTTCTCCCTCAGATTGGGATTTCTTGGACTTTTGCATATGGAAGTTTTCAACCAGAGACTAGAGCAAGAATATAATGCTTCTGTTATTTTGACAACCCCTACTGTTCCATACAAAGCTGTTCTTTCATCAGCAAAATTGATAAAGGTACTGTTGTGAATCAGGAACAAGGGAAAACGGTGCGTGTGTGCACGCGTGTGCACAGAATGCAAGAGAAACTTTTTGTATACCATTAGCTGACTAGGTGTCAAAGCTAAAGATTTATTCAGTATTCTTAACTTGATAAAATCTCCACATTATTATTACTGGTCTGTTACTTAGGGTAAAAAGTAGCCTTAGTAATTAAAATGCTATTGAAAAGCCAGTGCAAGGACGAAGAATCTATTTTTGGTCATGAGTAATTTATTTTATAAAAAGTGAAACACTCATTCCTACCTGGCAGTAGAGCTGTAGGAGAGTTTAGATTTCAGGTTAACGATAAAGACAGTATTCCATCTAAGTGGCAATATGTTAATTTAAACAAATGTTAACTTTGGCATTGATAAATATTTTCCAACAAAATTTACTTAGGAAAGTTATTATAATGCTTTATAAAAGGCAGATTAAATTATAGTATTACATCATACTTTTCTAAATGGTACATGAAATGTGTTTCGTAAATGTCAATAACCAGAATATATTACTTATTATAATTTTTATTAATGTTAAATGATTATAATTGGAGGTTTTTTTAATCTAAAGCATGTTAAAATAATATTAGAACATTAGGAATTATGTTTATTCCAATACATTCAATAACAAAATAAATTCTAACATATACTATAAATTAAAAGCAAATTTTGAAACAATCATTTATTAAGATTTTAATTATTGGTGATTTTTCTTATTTTTAGGAATACAGAGAAAAGGAAATTACAATCATCAATCCTGCACAGTTCCCTGATAAATCAAAAGTAACAGAATACTTGGAGCCAGTTGTTTTGGGTACAGTTATCACACCAGATGAATATACTGGGAAAATAATGATGCTTTGCCAGGTATAAATGTAATATAGTTTAATAGAAAAGTAAATTTTACTTCTTTCAAGCAGTGGTTCCCTGCTCAGGTTTTGAAAGATTTTTCTCTGTGGAGCACACTGAATTTATAAGAAGTTTTCATAAAGAGATGTACACACATAGATAGATACATATACTTTAAAATTATTTTTATTTTAAATTTAAAAAAAAGAGCCAGAATTTTGATAATCTTTGTTAATTTACTGAATGGATATTTTTGCACAGAGGAGAGAAATTTGATGTTTATTTATTTTGAGTAGCTAAAAATATACTTTCTCTTAGCTTTATTACGACTTGATATTGAATATGATAATTATAGTGAGAGACCTTTGGGAAGTATTTCCCATATTGCTTTAGTTCTCGCCACATTGTAATAAATGATTTGTTCCAAAAATGGGATGTAATCATAATCCTCAAAAATATGTTTTTGAAATACTCTGTCATGCATTCGAAAGAATTCTCAAATGATGGCTAGTGGACCTGAATCTTAATTGTTAATCACAAACTAGATTATAACTTTGTTTAATCAATTCCTTTCCCTGGACCTAAGTTTCTTTATTTGTAAAACCGGAAATTAGAACTTCGACTTTATCTGTAGTTATATTTGACTTATTTTTAAATGAACTACTCTATAATTAAAAAAGATAAAATTGTTAGATAAAGGATTAAAAGCTTTAGTAGGAAGTATATAGTAATTGAAATACTAAATGGTTCTCCCTGTATTATAAATATTGCTTGCAAGTTTTTATTAGGCAATTAATAAAGAAGTATTCCTTCATTTTGTACACTCTTTATTAGGACTCATAAGGAAATTTTTAAGTTGGCAATTGACATCTGTTTATATTTTAAATCATTTGAATAGGCTATAATTAAACACATTTTTTTTCTGTCTTTTTTAGGCTCGAAGAGCAATTCAGAAGAATATGGTTTTTATTGATCAAAATAGAGTTATGCTTAAATATCTCTTCCCTTTGAATGAAATTGTGGTGGATTTTTATGATTCTTTGAAATCCCTGTCTTCTGGATATGCTAGGTAAAAATTTAATGGGAAATTGATATATTTGGACAGTTTTTTAAAAAATACTGACCAAGAAGAGTATCTTATCTATCTCTCTTTGTATTCTGCATAGTATTTAATATGGTACCTTTTATACAGTAAATGCTTAATTATGTTTGTGGAGAAAAGAAAGGATTTTAGCAACACTTTAGGAAGTAATCTTTTTTTTGGAGTACTAGTATCACCTTGTGACTTCCTTGCTTAAAACTTTTAGAAAACATTTGCAACTCTAGGCACTAGCTTGTTTTAAAATTAAGACAATAGTATATTTGTTCTTGTCCATAATCAGAAAGACATGTAAGCATAAGTCAAACCTGTCTATTTTGATGAGTATTGTAAGCTTTTACCATATTGTTAATATTAATAGCTGCCACTTACTAAGTGCTTATATGTGCTTTGCTAGGCTCTGTTTTGTTTTATTATTATTTTTTTTTTATTAAGTTGATTGGGGGTAACATTGGTTAATACAATTATATAATTTTCAGGTGTACACCCACAGTCCAGTTTCCTTCAGCTACCATATATTTGATCCCCTTTACCCACTTCACCCTCCCCCTCTCTCCCTATATTTGACCCCCTTTATCCCATCTGCCTAATCCCTCCTCCCCTACCCCCTGCCCTCTGGTAACCACTAGTCTATAGTCCATGTCCATGAGTCTCTGTTCGTGTGTCCTGTTCATTTGTTCTTTTTAGGTTTATGTTTCACATACAAGTGATATCATGTGATTTTCAACTTTTTCTGTCTGGATTATTTTGCTTAGCATGATTACCTCGAGGTCCATCTATATTGTCACAAATGGCAGTGTTTCATCTCTTCTTATGATTGAGTAATATTCCATTGTATATATGTACCACAGCTTCTTTAGCTAATCATTCATCATAGGACACTTTGGTTGCTTCCATGTCCTGGCCACTGTGAATAATGCTGCTATGAACATTGGTGTGCAATTATCTTTTTGGATATGGATTTTCGAGTCTTTGGGGTAAATACCCAGTAGAAGGATTGCTAGATCATATGGTAGATACATTCCTAGTTTTTTGAGGAACCTCCATACTGTTTTCCATAGTGGCTGTACCAATTTACAGTCTCACCAGCAGTGTATGAGGGGTCCTTTTTCTCCACATCCTCTTTAACACTTGTTATTACTTGTCCTGTTGATTATAGCTGTTTTAACATGTGTGAGATGGTATCTCATTGTTTTGATTTGCATTTCCAAAATAAGTAGCGATGTTGAGCATCTTTTCATATATTTGTTGGCCATTTGTATGTCCTCTAGAGAGAAGTGTCTGTTCAGGTCCTCTGTCCATTTTTTGATTGGATCGTTTGATATTTTTGTTGTTGTTGTTGAGTCGTATGAGTTCTTTGTATATTTTGGATATTAGGCCCTTATTGGAAGCATCGCTTGCAAGTATATTTTCCCATTTAGATGGCTGTCTCTTTACCTTGTTGACAGTTTCTTTCGGTGAGCAGAAGCTTTTTAATTTGACGTAGTCCCATTCATTTATTTTAGCTTTTACTTCCCTTGCCTTTGAGGTCAAATTCATATAATTTTCTTTATGTCCAAGGTACTTGAGTTTAGTTCCTACGTTTTCTTCTATGCAATTTATTGTTTCAGGTCTTATATTCAGGTCCTTAATCCATTTTGAGTTAATTTTGGTGTGTGGGATAGAAAGCAGTCTAGCTTCATTTCTTTTTGCAGATGGCCTTCCAGTTTTCTCAGCATTATTTATTGAAGAGGCTTTTCTTTCTCCACTGTATATTTTTGGCTTTTTTGTCAAAAATTATTTATCCATATAAATATGGGTTTACTTCTGGACTCTCGATTCTGTTCCACTGGTCTGTGTGTCTGTTTTTCTGCCAATACCATGCTGTTTTGATTACTGTCCTTTTGTAATATAATTTGAAGTAGGGCAGAGTGATGCCTCCAGCCTTGTTTTTTTTTTTTTTTTTTTTTTTTTTCCCCTCAGAATGGATTTAGCTACTCAGGGTCTCTTGTACTTCCATACAAATCTGATGATTTCTTGTTCTATTTCTTTAAAAAATGCCATTGGGATTCTGATGGAGATTGCATTATATCTGTATAATGCTTTAGGTAATGAGGTCATTTTAACTATGTTGATTCTTCCAATCCAAGAACACGGAATATCTTTCCATTTCCTTGTATTTTAATAGGGTCTCGTAGTTTTCATTATATAGGTCCTTCACATGTTTCATTGAATTTATTCCTAGGTATTTTATCCTTTTTGGTACAATTGTAAAAGGAATTATTTTTTCTACTTCTTTCTGACACTTCATTATTAGTATAGGAATGCTATGGATTTTTGAACGTTGATTTTGTATCCAGTGTCTTTACTGTAGTTGCTTATTGTTTCTAGTAGTGCTCTTGTGGAGTCTTTAGGGTTTTCTCTGTAGAGAATCATGTCATCTGCAAATAGTGACAGTTTGATGACTTCATTTACTGTTTGGATAGGCTCTGTTTTTAAACACTTTTTATATATTAGGTACTGTTCTAGTGTTTTACATGTATTAACACGTTTCGTTATCAAAAAAAGCTCTGTGAAGGTTCAAACTGAAGAGCCATATCTGAAATCCAAAAGTTATTAATGGCTGTTTGTTAGTGCCATAGCATTTATTAGAAAACTAAAAGAAATCCAACTTATGAATCTGAAATGACCCATTAGTATATACTATTGTCTATAGCCAGCCAGCTGCTGGGAGGGAGCATTGGGAAAAGTGACATTTGCCTAGAGTGATTCCTAAACTTGCTTACCAGTTTCTTTTCATTCTGTATATAGAGCATGTTCCCCTTGCTTTTGCCCTTCATCTCATAAATGTAAAAATATGGTGAAGTTTATTCTGTATAGCGGTCATTTAAATCCATTCATCTGAAATATATATGTAATATTTTGATGGAAAGTGAGACCTGTTTTGGGAAATATGGGGGATAGAAAAAAAAAAATGTAACCTCTTGGGAAGTGTAATGTTTATTTATTACTTGGACATTTTTCCTTGTTAGTTTTGATTACGAAGATGCAGGCTACCAGACTGCAGAACTTGTAAAAATGGATATTCTACTGAATGGAAATATTGTAGAGGAGCTAGTAACTATTGTACACAAGTAAGTTGAATATAAACTAATCATGTAATGTGAAAGCAACCACTTTTAACATATTTTTATATAATTATTGGTTGCTCATTTTTGACTGTATATTTTGAAAACTTAAAAGATAATTAAATTTCTCTCTACCAGTTTTTCCTTCGATTCTTTTTCCTTCTCTTTCTAAACTGTTAAAATGTTAAAGGGAGATTGGAAGTACAGTAGTCAGAAAGAACAGCATCATAGGAAGAAATGTTTCCTTTACCATGTAAGACAAATTAAAAGAAAATGTTTTTAAAACTTTATGACAGATTTAGAATTGAGAACAAAGTTTATAAGACTCATAAAAAATTATAGTAATAAAAATGAAATCCTGAATGTTCAAGAAATAGATTGGTTAAAATAAATTGTAGTGCACTCATATCTATTATTTTAAGCCATAAAACTATATTGTAGAGTAATAGTGACATAAAAATGCCTATTAAATAAAAAGGTAGAATATGTATATACTGTGATCCAAAGTATAAAAAATTATGTAGAAAAATATAACAGTGTATGTTTAACAAAAACTTTTTATGATGTTTAACAGTGGTTTTCTATGGGTGAGGGGAAGGACATCAGGGGTGGTTTTTATTCTCTAATGTATGTTTTCCTCTATTTTCTGTAACAGATTGAATGTTATTTTTGCAATTAGAAAAGTCAGATATGATTCAGAGAGCAAGTGATGTTTATGATAAATAAACATTCCTTAAGGAATCACCTTTACATTGTTATGCATATGGACTAGAAAGCTACTTAAACATTCTAATTTAGCATATGTAAATAATTGCATTTTCTGATTCAGAGACAAAGCACACTCTGTTGGCAAAGCGATATGTGAACGTCTGAAGGATTCTCTTCCCAGGCAGCTGTTTGAAATAGCAATTCAAGCTGCTATTGGAAGTAAAATCATTGCAAGAGAAACGTGAGTTGAAATTCATTTTATTTCAGATTGGTTTTAGAAATGATATACCTAGAAAATGAAATATTGAAAGATTTAACTTAACATTGGCCTAAGCTTTATTACTGCTTGTGGAAACAGTAATCTTACTCTTAATTCTATTAACTCAAGTGATGACTATTACTTTTAATTACTTATATAACACTTTGGGTGATATTATTTGTGATTATTAATAGAATGTATATGGGTTTGAGGAGTTGCTGTATTTCTACTTGTTTTATCGAACGACTACTGAATTTCTTGGTTAAGGACCTTTTGTACAGTTCTATGGTATTATCCCTTCAGGTAGATTATAAGCTAATAAGAACAGAAACTAAAAAAGTTTTGGAGATATTCTTATAAATGATAAAACTAAGTTATGATTTTTTACTCGAAGTATTTACTATCACTTCCTCAGAGCTAGTCAGGTTGTAACTCTGAGAGAAGAATGCTAACATGGTAAGGCTTTTGCATTCTAGATTAAGGACCTCACATATGATAATAGACATGGAAGATAGGCTAATTTGTTTAGGAAACTGGTCTTTTGTATGTTTCTTGATACATAATGTATATAAATCAGGACATTGAATAAAATGCTCTACTAATAAGTGCAGGAAGTATCTCACAGCATTTCCTATTTCCTTTCCTTCATAGTCTTAATATTTCTTAGAAATCAAGTCTCTTCAGTTGGAAGTTGCTATTCATTTCTAGTTTAACACAAACCTAATGTTTCAGTAGTAGAGTCTTGGAATAAATCATTTTTTGTAAAGTCTTGGAATAAATTTTATGCCTATATTTGCAATAAATTTAATTCTCTAATACCATTTTACTTTAGTCGAGTTATTTTGTATTTCATAAATACCCAGAGATTAGGCAGAATGGAATTGATAACCAATGGAATTGATAACTTAGAAAGTGCAATTTAAAACAGCAAATGTAATTGTGTTGAAGTAGAGAATACCATAAAGAAAAGAGAATTTTATCGCTTCTTATGGAATACATAAATATGGAGCTATTTTCAAATTTCTTATCCTTCACAATTTTCAATAAACATTATAGAAATAAGTTAATTTATAACTGCTTGTGTGGATACATTAAAATATTTAATTTATCCTGAAGTTGGTTATATAAAAGTAATATTATGTTCTTTATATTCCTAGTCACTGTTGACCCACATTAGGTAAATTTAGTAATTAAGATTATAATGATTTTTAATTTTTGCAAGTAGCAGTTGTTAGTGGTAGTAGTTTTTGAGTTGAACCAGAAATGACTTTATATAATTCTTATAATCAAGGTCACACCATGCTTGAATCTGGCCTCATCAGGCCTACCCACAAGACTTGACCTTCTTATTATTAATAAAATATATTCATGTTGAATTTTCTATTTTATCTCAAATACATTAGGATAAAATACTAGAGTATTTGAGCTACTTAATTATTTGCTTATGGCAGTTTTTAAAGCTTATTTTAATTTCAAGTATACAATACATTGGTTAGACATTTATACAGTTCATAAAATGATCCCCCCAATTGCTCCCTCCTCCCCTTGCCCTCCACCTAGCCACTGTATTAATGCTAACTGCATTCTCTATGCCGTGCTCCTCATCCCTGTGGCCTAACATCAGCTACTGATTTGTACATCTTTAACCCTTCACCCCATTCTCCTAGCCCTCTAACCGCCCCTCCCCTCTGTCACCAAATGTCCACTATATTTATGAGTCTGTTTTGATTAGTTTGTTCTTTTTATTTAGATTCCGCATGTAAGTGAAATCATATAGTGTTTATCTTTTTGTGACGTAAATACCTTCTGGGTCCATCAGAGCAATATCTTTTTCCATCCCATTTCTTTAGTGTGTGTGTGTCTTTTAATCTGAAGTGAGTCTTTTGTATTTTTTCTTCTTAAGTCCCTCAACATTTCCTGTAATACTGCCTTGGTGTTGATAAATTCCTTTAGCTTATTCTTATCTGGGAAGCTCTTTATTTGTCTTTCAACTCTAAATACTAGTTTTGCTGGATAAAGTATCCTTAGTGTAGATCTTGGGTGTTCATCCTATTGAATATTTTTTGCAAAGCTCTTCTGTCTTGCATAGTTTGTTTTGAGAAATCAGCTGCCAGTCTTATGGTTATTTTTTTATAAGTAATTATGTTATTCTCTTGCTACTTTTAATATTCTTTCCCTGTATTTAACCTTTGGCATTTTTATCAATGATGTAGCTTGGTGTGGGCCTCTTTGGATCCCTGGATTTTGGAATTCTCTGAGCTTCCTGAGGTTTTATGTCCATTTCCTTCACAGGTTAGGGAAGTTTTCCATCATTATTTCTTTAAACAGCTGTTCAACATCTTGATTTTCTTCAGGCACGCTGATCAGACAGATATCTGGACCCTTAATAATGTCCCATATGCTCCTTAAATTATTTTTATAGTCTTGGCATCTTATCTTTTGCCATTCTGATTGCGTGTCCTTGACTTTCTCATCCTCTAGATAGGATATTAGATCCTTTTCTTTATTCACTTTGTTTATTCCTTTGTTTATTCCATTTAATATACTTCTCATCTCAGATAATATGTTCTTCATTTCAGACTGGTTCCCTTTTATAATTTCCATTTCCATTTTTATGTTTTTTATCTCTTTGCTGAATTTATCTACACTTTCCAAAAGTTCATTGAGCATCTTTATTTATAACCACTGTTTCGGACTCTGCATCTGTTAGATTACTTGACCGTATTATATCTGAGTCTCTGTTCTGTTTTCTCATATGGTTTCTGCTTCTTTGTCTTCCCATTTTGGCTGGCTTTTTGTGTCCGTTTCTATTTACTAAGCAAAGCTCCTAAGTCTCCTGGTTTTATTAGTGTGGATTTGTATAGTAGGTGTCCAGTGGCACAGTCCTGAGAGGGGTTCAGCTGCAGGTCAAACTTAGTCCAAGCCTCTACCTTCTGGGGCCACCTGTTAAGATTCAGCAAACAATCCACAGATGCTGTGCTTCTAGTTGCCTCAAAATGCTACACCAGAAGCTAGCTAGGCTTCTGGTGTGAGTCTAGGCTGCTCAGCAAGGAGCACCTCACTCACTGAGGATATACCTGGATGTGGCTTGTGGCAGAAGGGCTGTGTTGGGGGAGGTGGGGTTTCAGGGAATCTGGGTGGAGTACCTCTGTTATCCAGTTTGGTGACCTCATGGCTATGGTGGCGCTGTGTCCATGCACTGGTATGGGGGAGGGCTCAAATGGAAACAATGGATACCACCAGCAGTTCTGTGTAGAGCGAGTTTCACTTTAGCCCTCACTCTGACAACCTCTTTCTGTAAGTCTCTGGTACCCCCTGTGCACCACGGAATTGGCACCGGTGCTCAGAGCAAACAGATTCATCACTATGAAAATTTGCTTGTGGACGCAGCCCCTTTAAGAGGCTTCTGCTTCTGCTGCTGCTGCAGCCTCCCTCTCACTCAGCCACTCAAGACAGGGCAGCCCCGTGTCCTTGCCCTGTTCTACCTTCTGCTGTTGCAGGGTGCTTTCTTGTATTTCTCCCTAGCGGTATGGCTTGTTCATCTAGATCCCAGGGATTTTTCCTTGCCGCTGCTCCTTATTTCTGTCACAACTTTGAGTTGGTCGCCAGAGGACTGAACAGAGCCTCTATCATCTACGCCATGTTTTTCCTGCTGCTTGTAGCAGTTTTACATAGGTCTGACACTATCATTTAAATCTTTAATAAAAGGGGAAACTTTGAAAGTAATGCACTCTTAAACAGTATAATGAAATTACTTATATAAATTTTTCTCTTTTACAGTGTGAAAGCCTATAGGAAAAATGTTTTGGCAAAATGTGTACGTATTTACCTGTATTCTACTTTGTAATATTTTGTCTATTTTGTGAGTTTAAAACGAAAGGCTATGTAAATATATTGGCTTCCATTGTTGGTTTTTATAATGCCCCTTATTTCATCTTGGCTATGATATCATTCATTTTGATCATGTTCGTAAATATTTTTTTATCTTATAAAAATTTCCTAATGTGCAGTATCTAAGAAAGTATTTTATAACAGTTATGAACTGAATAACACATTTTGTTATCTAATTTTTAGGAAAAGATTTCGAAGACAATGACTATTCTTACAGTGGAAAGAATATGGCAACTAAAATCCACCTCCTACATTGCTTTGTCAAATTTGCTTTCTTGTCTATTAAAAAGTTATTAATTGGTTATTATGATAAAGGATAAGTGCTTTTTCTAAATCCTCTACGTAGGGACTGACACATTTATGCCTATGTGAGTTTCTATATTAGATTACAGCTATGTAATCCAAAACTTCCTGATTCAGTAGAGATTGATAATTCTTTGACATGCATAATGTGGTACTGTGCTTCCATGGCCATAGTCATCTCCAACCAAAAATAAATAAAAGTCTTTATCTTTTAGGCAGTAAAATTAAGGCTAGGAGTGGAATACAGAGGTGTTTTGGCAGATGCCTATTTCATGTATAATAATTGCAGCACTGTTGTATTGATGTCACTGTAATTTTATGATGTTCTGTGGAGTGATTTGGACTTCCAATTTTTAAAATATTTTTCAGTATGGTGGTGATATTACCCGAAAAATGAAACTTTTGAAGAGACAAGCAGAAGGGAAGAAAAAAATGAGGAAAATTGGCAATGTTGAAGTTCCAAAAGATGCTTTTATAAAAGTTCTGAAGACACAATCTGATAAATAATGGGAAAATATAAGGAATTTTTATAAATTAAAAATTGTGTATCCTTTGGTTTTTCTTAGAATTTGTTGAAAACAATGAAAATTATAAAATTTGCTTGTTACTAGGGTTTTCAGATTTAAATAACCTAGGGCTTTCTTTGAAAGATAGTGGGTAAGAACTTGGATTCTGAAGAAGCCATATTAACAGCTTCAAATTTCTGTTCAACCACTTACTAGCAAGGTAAATTTAATTACCCTATTTACTCTTTAGTAATATCAGGATTACACTATTACCTCCATAGGCTGCTGTGAAGATTAAATGAGATAATGTTTAAAAATACTTAAAAGAGTATATAACACATAGTTCTTACTGAATATTAGTTTGTTTTCATGAATATGTTATATATATAACATATATGTTATTAAGTAAAGTCAAATAACATACTATCTAGACATGTGTTGCAGTTTTTGATAAAATTTTTATAAATGTTTGAAACTGGAGGTTTATTTATACATCTAAGTTAAAATAAGGGTGGGGGTGTCTTCTTTCTGATAATTAAAATGCACTTGCTTAAAGTTATAGGTGTTTTGTATTAGCAGCTTTTATTAATGACAGTTTAATAACTGCTGTCTAGATTTCATAATTGAAGAGACTGAGCTTTAAAGTGCCTTACTTGAGGTCACAACGCCAGTAAATGGCTGTCCTTACTTCAAAGAATGTACTATTAACTTGTATGTCAGTAAAACAACTTGAGAGCAGATTGTATTACAGCAAAATAAAATACAGTTGATCCTTGAACAACAAGGGAAAATTAAGGGCACTGACCATCCATTTTAACTTAAGGTGGTGCTCTGAATATGTGGGTTCCTAATTGCCTGTTGACCCTTTAACAGTGCTGGTTTGCACTGAGAGGATCAATTGAACTATGCAGGCTAATTGAAAAAAAATCTAAGTGGACCCACCCAGTTCAAACTCCAGTTTGAATAATAAAGTATTTTTCAGTTTTTTTTAGCATAAGCTTAAGTTCTCCTTAGCCACACCCTCAAACATGATTTTCATGATTTTGTGTTGCATGCCTTCCAAGTGTATCCCCCAGAGGACCTTGTATGACTAAGAGATTTGCAAACATTAATGTAAACTATATTAGAATGACCACCATTTATTGAGTTTAATATGAGACAGCTACTGTAATGATCTCTATAGGCATTTCCTCATTCAATCTATAAAACAAGGGAGGTACAGGTATTATTGCCATCCCATTTTGTAGGGGAAGTAGCTCAGACTTTGTATTTCCTAACATCACGGTTACTGACAACTGGGGTTCAAACAGTGATTTCTTTATTCTTAGCTACCATTCTTAGCTACCATTCTTTATTCTTCTTATGGAAATATCTTCAATGAGCTTCTTAGTTCTTTCCTTAACAGTAGCTTAGATCCTGAGTAGAGGAGCTAGAGTGGCCAGAAAGCTGTTTTGATGAGCTTGATTACATGGACCTAAACTAGCCTCCTAACATCAAGGGCAGTGATGGAAAGGAGATCCTTTAGACTGTTTCAGCTAGAACATTTAAAGCCAAGTAATAACTGGTGAACCATGCACCAAAACAGGTATCTTTAGCTTTTTCACTATAATACTATGTGGCCTTCTAAGGAACTTAGGATAGTTTTCAGTAACTGATACTTCATTGCCAAGAGTGACTGGAAGATTATAATGAATCACTAGTCATTTAAAACCCATTTATAATACTTAAAGTTATTAGTTTCATTATTTGGAATTAACATTTATCCTAATGGTTTTACTTATTTATTTAACTTCTAACTTATTTGCTATTTAAATATTTTAAGGAACTCAACTGTAAATCATTTTAATCACATAGGCAATTAAGCAGGTACATAAGTATTGCTTCTACTAGATGGGCTTATAATATGTAAAATGTGTAGAGGAAAATGAAGTACTTTTTACTCCTCAAGGAGCAAGACTAAGAAATTATAAGTAGAGTCATTGTCTTTTAACTTAAATTTCCTAATTAGATGATGGCAACAAACAATACTTAAATGCAGGCTCACAGCCACTATTAAATTGTTGGAATCTCTCAAGACGCGTGTATTCAGTTTCAGTTCTGAAAATAAAATTTAGATGACTCTTTATTATAAGCTTTATTTGAGTTAAAGATAGAAAACATACTTTTATTTTCAGTTCAATGATGCAAGTTCTTATGGCAACCTAAAACAGTTTACAATAATTACTTTTAGATATACTTCATTATCTTTTTAGAACTATATGTAAGAAATAAAGCTAATCATTTATGAAGTTAACAATAATCAAAAATTGTTCTTCAAAAGAATTTCTTTAAGTGTGTTGCTACATATAAAGCTCATAATTGCCAAAATACTTATATTAAAAGCATGAACCTGTCATTAAATAAAAACAAGAGCACATCTATAAAAAAGTACTATAGAAGAAGGTGCACAAAAATCATGCACTTATACTTTCCAAAAGGACATATATGTACTTTTAGGCACTGTCAGCTCTTCAGATTTTCTTTACCAACAATATATAGCAGGACTTTTGATGTCCAGATGCTACTGCAGGAAGATGGCTAAGGCAATCACGTGCAGAAAGCTTATGTAATGCACAGAAATGATAAAGAGAGCGTTTCAAAAGTAAAGGTTCGCAATGATAGTTGTTTGATAACTGAAAGACTTAGAGTGTTTTCATGTGGTTGAAAAATAAAAATCTAACAACGCCACTGGAGTTACATGAATGTCTTTGATGTACAGTCTTCACCTTTAAAATGACTTTTTAAATTTTTAAACAGGCAGACATTTCATTTCTGTGCTGTTTTATAGAGTGGTTATGTGGCTTCTGTACTTTAATATTAAAGAGCTAATTAACTGTGAGAGCCAACTACTTCTCCTAAACCCTAATATAAAGTGGACACATTCTAAGTATGGAATGTTTAACATATAAATATTAGACTTTAAAAATGACAACCTTCAATAATTCTCCATGTTTTATCATATTGCATAGCTGAAAATTCATCTACTACTTATAAAAGTGTTCTGTTCATTCAAGTAGAATTTTGCTCCAATCTCCTTCAATTTCCTTCTTTCATACTGTATAGTGGATCCACAAGTTTATTGTGCACATGCATTAAACCTTAAAGAAAAAAAGCACAGTTCTAGTTGTATTTAAAATTTTGAACTATATCTCATTTACTTAGAAAACAAGATTTTTATAAGATACAGCAAGTATATTGGGTCCTATCTGATATGTTTATTTAAAAATACAAATAGAAATGTTTCAGAATGTTTAGTTTCAACTACCTAGTAAATATCAATTTACAATTATTTATGAATCTATAGATCAAAAATATGTATGTACAGGTCCTTTGTGAGTAACCAGAAGTAGGAGCAGGTGTCTTCAGAGCTTCAGTATGACAAAATAACACATTTTAATACTGACTTGGTTAACATGTTTTAATTACAACTAAGTGTTGAGTTTGATCCTCTGGCCAAATCCTCCTCCAGACTCCAATGAGGGGCTCAGAATTGTTGCTACAGTAGGATATAGCATTGTAGGACATTTGGTCCTGTCCAAAACATTCAGAGAGATACCTGGTCCACATCAAAAGGTCCTTGAAATTTGGTCCTATCAAATATATCCATGCTCAGAAAACATCCCTGTGTTCGAACAGCCCATAACACTATACAGGATTAATACACAAATATCAAGGACCTTTTGGCTTGGATCACATGTCTCCTCCACGGACTTCTTGGATAGGACCAAATCCTAGAATAGCTTTAGTTCTCCAATATATTACTGTATCCATTAATCTGGCAATTTACCACCATTTTGACATGTATTTACAATAAAGGTTAATTACAAGCCACACTGAGGGGAGTTACTAAAACTGAGGTCTACTTCAGCAGAAGAGAGCCTATATTAAATACTAATTTCCAAGTTCATTTAAATTTCATCTTAAAATTGGTATGCTTCTAAATTGTTCTTATTAAAGCTTCTTAAGAAATCTCTTCTATCTACTCATGTCTTAATGCATATAAAATATGTTTGGGGGAAAAGAATGCCCCAGTTAATAAACTAAATATATTTTGAAGGTCAGATTTTCCAGGTTAAGAACATGGAGACTGGGGAGGACTTATAAAGTGGTTTTCTCAGGAAGTGGGATTATTGGATTGGGGAGACAGGTACTTGTTAGTAAGCAAATGTTCCTTGTCAGTAAGGCTGCAAAAGCACTCTAAAATCTAAGCTAAGTTAAGACCCCCTTTGAAGAAATAAGCAAAGACAGGGACATGCAAAGAACATGGAAGTGTTCATGTAGTAAGTAGGAGGGGAAAAAAGCAGAAGAGTCTAAAGAGAGAAAATTCATCACTGTACCTGATACTGAGAGAATGCTAACTAAACAGCCTACTTCAGTGTCTAACAGCACCTCAAATTTAACAAGGTCCAGACCCATTTGTTCCATTCCAAACCTTTGCTTTGAAAATTGTGGTATATGGATAGTGTTCTCCTTTAGTGAACTGCTAAAGCCAGACAATTAAAATCCAGTTTTGACTTTTTTTTTTTTTTTAATTCAGCAGCAACACCAGTTGGCACTACAGATGCTCCTTGATTTACCATAGGGTTACATCTCAACACACTCAAATTAAAAATATAAGTTGAAAATGCACTTTATACTACACTGTAGAGTACTAGTTGTTAACTCTTGTGAATGATCACATGGCTGTCTGGGAGTTGTGGCTTGCTGCCACTGCTCTGCATCATGAGAATATTAATTACACTGCATATCAGTAGCCAAGGAAGAGATCAAAATTCAAAATGCAGTTTCTACTGAATGTGTATCCCTTTTGCACCACTGTAAAGTTTAAAAATTGTTAAGTCGAACCATCATAATTTGGGGACTGTGTTCTTTCAAAATATATTCCCAACTGGCCACAGTTCTTCATCTCCAAGGCTAGTTGTCATCTCTAATTACCTCCGGTTCCCTACTTTAACTCATTTCCCCATCCCATAATACAATTTTGGCATAGCTGACAACCTACTCTTAGAAACTTGATTATATCATTCCTTTATTCACTTGCTCTGGTAACAGATAATTTAGATTTTATTCCGTTGTCTTTATCCTGATCTCAGGTCCTCTTGCTTCTCCTTTTCTGCTGGATTAAACCCTAGGTTTGCTGCTGTTACCTCACAAAAGCTGAGCTTGGCTCCAGTGCAGGATCTTTACACTTGCTGTTTGATTCAGCCTGGAATGTTGTTCTCCCTGAGCAAAGCATGACTATCTCCTTTTTGTTTATTAGGTCTCAGCCCAAATATCACCTTAAAATGAATTATTACTTCACTTTTTTTAAAGCAATTTTCAGTCTTAGAAAATACAATTTTTTTACCACGTCTTCAACTAGAAATTAAGGACCAGTACCCTATAGTCACTCACTGCTCTAAATCCTTGGTTGATAGGTCATGGCACACAGTGGAAGTTTAATAAACATTTATTTTAAAGTCTGTGAAGGTTCAGTGAGATAGTACTATCTATAGTTTAGTTTAAAATCAATCTAGACCATATATTGATAGAAAGGAACCAGTAGAAAAGGTGAAGATGGAGATATACAGAAATTCTTATAGTTCGTGATCCTTAAGTTAGGATAGAAGAGGATCAAGGGCTTTGGCAGAATGGCCAGACCTTAAAGGGAAGGATGCTTAAGGATTAGGGTAAATTTAGAATCTTGAAAGCAGGGCTGTAGGGGAACATGTTAAGGCTTCCATGTTGCTAGAGGGAAAGAAGGATCAGTTCAAAAGGTTAAAGTGAATAATGGGAAAATTCTGAAAACTGCAAAACTTGGGAGCAATAACTAACCCAGGAAATATAAGGATTTTTGTATAAGAAGTACTAAACTAAAAATAAAGACACTTGATTGGTTCAGCCTCCATCGCAGGTATATGGCAGCCATTTAGCTATCTGGCCTTATTTATAAAATTGAGCAATCTCGGCTCAAAAATTCAAAACAGAAGCAGTATACTCAACATATTACATAAAATTATTATGTTTGGTTAATATGTCTTAAATAACAACCTCTAATACTCAAATATGTCTATAGTTATAGTTCCTATAAAGTTATACATCCCTCCAACATGCTTACTAGTGCTTTGAACACAAAAATGTCTGTGATAAAAATCCATGAATATGTGGCCAAACCAACAAATATTTCATTCATTAGACTTATGCAAAGCTTTCCCTGTGGTTGGATTTAAAATACACTCACTGGCATTTTTTCTCTGATCAGTATTTAAAATTATTTTTCTCAGGGTTAATAAAACCCCTTTCCAATACCCTTTTGGTGCTACAAAGGCTGCTGCAGTTAATTTTACACCTCTATAGGGAAGAAATTAGGTCTTGGATGTTCAAATGCAAGAGTTCTGAGAGAAGCCAGAACAGAATCAATCCACGAGCATTCTTTCAGTGAACATTCTTTTGTGTTCTTTATGGAGGCTAGTTTTAAACTACACTAGCCCTTTTGCCTGTGGCCTACATTCTAATACTGAGATTTTTAAGGTTAAAAAAAAAATCTAATATCCCCCCCAAAAAGTTAAACACTACATGTTTAAATACTACAAAAGAGCTACACTTAGAATGCAGGAAAAAGTAGAGCAGTCAATACTGAACCATCTCTGACTCCCAGACTGATAAGAATTAGAAGCTGTCCACCTGATAGAAATCAAGTACAGCACTGCCTCTTAGCCTAGAAATCTAGGATATAATAGAGCTAGAGGAGGTTCCAGGAGTCCTCAAACCATCTGCATTAATACACAAATTTGTGTGTGTACATTATGTATACATTTTTCTGAAGATGGTCTTTTTACCAGATTCTCAAAGTAGTCCATGATCTAAAAAAAGGGAAAAGCCACTAACATGTCAGCCCTGATTTGCCTTTTTGCTCTTCATCTATATATTCCCTTTTGTTTTTAAAGTATAATCTAGCACCATTTTATCAATACACATTAACTGTTCTCTATTCTATTAACAGGAACTCTTTCTGCTCCTATGTTAGCTCATCCTAACATCTATGCTGTTGCTCATGCCCTATCTTTCCAATCTAAATGCTACCCTTCTTCGAAGGCTCTCAATACCATCATCAGCTCAAAGTTTTCTATAACTACTATTGAATACTCTCCTTCATTTAATATCCTTTGGACTTCATAGTGTGATTTACACAACATAGCATGTAATTATATGGCTTCTTAGTCATGTGTTCATCCATCCATCTACCTGTCCAACCACTCACAATTTATCAAGTGCCTCAAATGTACCAGGTACACAGCTAGATACTGAAATAATGCAGTGAACAGAACTAAAGTCCCTACTCTCATGGAGCTTTTATTTTAATGCATTGCATTTGATTTTCTCAAATGACTTAATAAGCCAACTTTTTATAAAGAATGTCAACTACTGTTAGGGATACTTTTTATACTTTTGATTAACCCCATGTCAGACCCCATGTAATTGAAGGCACTTTAACCCATTTCTTGGCTAATGACACTAACTTGAAAATTACATTTACCAGAAACATACACTAATGTATATTTTGTAGTTCAAAGGAAATATCTGCTTAAATGAAAAAGATTTACCAGATGATAGCTCCAAACAGAATCAATCTTATTTTAAATAGGATTTAACTGAAAAGTTTAATTCATTTTCAACAACCAGTATGTAAAGAGAAGTAAAATGGAAGGTAGAGAGACTTAAGAAGAGGGGACAACAAAGACATTGGTTATTGCAACCTTGTGGTACAGATGATGTTTTGTTAGAAGACTTGTCTTCTAAGATAAGCCTTTAATGATCATTCTACTTGACACAATTCATTTATCATTTCTTAAAGCTTTGATCATGGAAAGAATACATTAGAGCTTTAAGACATCAGGATAAACCTTAAAAATTCAACTCCTTTTTCAACTTTTTAACTATACATTGGCTATATACCCTATATATGAGATAAGGCTGCTTCCAAACTACGAATCTTGAAAATTTTATTATTTTATTATTTTTTAGTAAGTCAAGAATTCACTATAACTTAAAGTAAAAACTGACAACTTTCTGTGCAAAAATTTGATAAAAATAATTGCTATTTAAATCATAAACATTCTTCTGAGTATTGATAAAATATATAGACTTTCTGACATGTTGCCAGAAGAAGAGAAGTTAAATATCATAGATTTTTAGATGTCAATTTTATGGTTTTGGCTCATTCTGAAATCATTCAACCTCTGTCAAGCTATTGGAGTAGGGCCTAAAAAGAGGATGAAACAAACAAATGTTCATGATGATGATGATGTCTTAAAATATATTATCTCAAACAAATGAAAAATTTTATTTTAAAAAGCAAAAAAAAAAAAAACCCTAAAAAACAGTAAATGGTAAAACAAATTAAGTATTGCACTATGTTTTCCTTTGATTTACTTTTATCTTTCAAAAGGCATATTTTGAAATAAACTTCCATTTACTGATGATTTTTATTGTTTTAGATGTAGTTAACCTACATATTCTTCTGGAGTTAAATAATCAGAATCTTTTAAGATTCCTGTTGGCACTTTTTAAAAATGGCAGAAGAAAGGGTAGTGATGTGAATGGACTCTGAAGAATTACAGACGATAACTACAGTATTCATATCCTCCAGTATATCTTGAAGTGCTATAACTCAATGAGGATATGGCAAATATATAAAACTATATAATATGTATAAGTTTATGCATATTAACGATTCTACCCTATATCAAAATACCTTATTGTAAAATGAGTTTTATATATAGCCCAGAACAGTATCTCAATTCCATTTTCCTTCAAATTAAAGAAGGCATCCTGACAGAAGCTGATACCCTGAGTCTCTTCAGAAATATATACATCTCCAAAGTGGAAAATACAGTCCCTCAAAAAGGCAATGCAGCAATTCTTTCATGAAGAATTGTACATTTCAAAATGTTTCAGAAAAGCTTATACTCTGGAGAAGTGAACTGAAAGAACTAAATATATATAATCATCTACTTCCCTTCTGTTTTAAATTATCTTTATCTCATGTCTATACCTTTTGGGGTACAATAATTATGGCATGAAAAAAAGGACAGGAATATAATTTAGATCATACCATAGTCAGAACTTACCCTTTTAGGAAGAAGCATTATAACAGTGGACTAAAGCCCAGACTCCACATAAGCCTGGTTTCACTTACCCAGTTCACCCATGTATGAGCTGTGTGACTTTTGGGTGATTTAACATCTCTATTAAGCCTGTTAAATCATCTGAAAATGACATTATAAGAGTGCCTACTTCATAGAATTGTGAGAAATCAATAAGTATAATGCATTTAGAATAGCATCTGATCACGTAAGTATTGGCTATGATTATTAAACATCTTAAAAAATATTTACTTCACTAGAATGTAAAAATTTTCTGATCAAAACCAAATTGACAAAATCAGACATGTACATGGTTTTACCTGGGGATGGCTGATAGTAGAAAAAATTGCAATGTTAAATGAATCTCCTTAAAACTCATTAAAATATGTGGATAAAAAGGGTTCCTTCTATTAATGTTTTTGAAAGAATCTAATATTTTGATGAATTCTGAAGGACTACATGAAAATATATGGGTAAAATTCCATCCGAAGGCTGTCTTATTCTTAACTCATTACAGATATTCTATATTTTTATCTGTCGAATTACTACAAAGCTAACAATTGTTCAGTTTATTTGGTCTCTTTGTGGCTTGGTAAAAAAAATTGGTAATTTAACTGATAAAAATATAAATGGAAATAATCTAAGTATTTAACATTGAGAAAATATTTAAGTAAATTACATGCCTACTTGACTATTATATAGCCATTAAAAGTGCTTCTGAAGAATATTTAGTAAAACAGGACAATCCTCACAACAGATAAATGCAAATACAAAACAATATACATATGATCAAACTTTTATTTTAAAAATTAGACTACTTTGACTGCCAAATTGTTTTAAAAATGATTATTCTGACTGTCAAACTTCTATTTGTGTATCACCTTCAAGATTTTTGCCATTTTCATACATTTATATGAACTATGAATTACTAGTTTCCTTTAAATTGATTTATAATTTTAAAGTTTATACACTCTATTTCATGAATATGAAATGCCGAAGACTGAAAGACACACCATTATTTTATGCACCACTAAGAAAAACTGCTACCAGATAAACTATGATATGACACCAATTTTAAACATATCCCAATTTTGAACAAGATAAATGTGAAAAAAGATGTGTCATAGAGGCAATTAAAATATGGTAAATTCTTTAACCTGGTCAAAGTAATGATACCCATGAAATACAGGTTTGATTGTTTCAGTATAATTTTTCTAATACGTTAAATAAATCTCTAGTTACTAGAGTAAAAATATTACAAATATATTCATTCATGTTATTATCAGCTGTACACATATCACATACTTCATAGATTACTCAACGATATGTATGACCAATTACATAATATTTTCATGTCAGCTATATAAATACAGGTATTTTATAAAGAGTATGTATATAGCTTCTTTATGTGTGTGTGTATTTTTATGTGGAGGCGACTCTTAAAAAAGCAGTAGGTTCTAAACTGTAGTCAAAATTTTCCGACTAGATTCTAAACATAGCCTGGGGAAAGAGGTAGGACAGGTAAACAAAATCAGGATACGCATGCACACGCGTGTGCGCATGCACACACACACACACGATTTCCTTTTGGGTTATTTAATCTTGTGTATTCAACAGGAAAGTAAAACTTATTAAATTTTGGAGTTCAAGAAAAATCCTGTTTACTGAATATATAGGTTGAAGAGATTCTCTTCATGAAAAAAGGCATAGGAAACTACTCTGAAAGCTACTGTTATCTGAGGTGAGCTATTCCTTGAATACTATTTGTATTTCTTGAAAGAACTGGCTGTTGTGTCCACACAATGCCAGTTTTCAGTAGGCCACAGTGCAGGATGTAACTCCATAATCATTATTAAATTTTAATTGTCATCTACAATGGAACATTCCTACATTCTGCTTTTAAAATTTCAGGGCTCACCTTTAAAGTATTTCACAGTTTTAACTCTTAATTCTAAGGTAGCATCCTCATCACACACAAAAATAGTTTGGGGATGCTGCTGGAAAGCTGAAACAGTCCACATGTGATTGACTCCTTCTTCTATTGCTTTGTAGAGAGCAAATGCCTTGTGTGCGCCTGTTATGAGGATCATTACCTGAAAAATCATGAACATTACCTGTTAATTCTTAAAACTTATTCCAAGTAACTGAGAAGCTCTATCTTTTTAAACAAAGACTTTAATAACAATATTAATCTGAGGGCAAAATAAAAATAAACAGGCCCATATTTTTCATAGTTCAAAGTATTTATTTCTATTCTTTAAGGTAACAGCAAAGTACAAAGTGTATCTCCTGGTTATCAAAGTAAAATAGTATCTTATTATGTAATATTCTGAATACTGATGTGCATAAATACTGATGTGCATAAGAACTGGGAGAATGAAGAAAAACAAAAGGGCTGTTTTGCAAAAGCAGAATTACAGATCAACAAAGAATTTATATAACCAGGAATGATATACCAAAATGTTCTAGATCAGATAAGCAGTAAATATTACTTTGGAAAGCATAGTAATCTAGAGAAAGAGGCCTGAAGACTGTGTCATGGAACATGTGATCTCTAAAGTTGTCTAGAACAAAACTAAATTTAAATGATTCTAGATCTACTTAAGTGCAGGAACTAAGCTTTAAAAAGGACTATCTTATTAACAGGAAATCCAAGTTCTTGGTTCCAAATCCCTACTGTAAAGAACATGCAATTATGAGTGTGTGCATACGTGTCAAAATGAAGCTTTTATTTATGTAAACATGTTCACAGATCTTTAAACATGATTTTTTTCTCGTTATGATTGTAAACTAAAAAAATGAATGTTAAGGTTGATGTAATTCTAAAATATCTATAACATAAAAATTCTGCACACATTTTATAATCAGATCTAAAACAGGGAAGAAATTAAAGATTGCTCGACCAGATAGTACTGTATTTCTTTTGTCAAGATTCATTATTCTTCATTTTGAAGGCACATTTTGATTAATATCAAAGCCCATGAATGCACGAGATATGTATGAATTTCTACTCATGTCTTTATTGATATTTCCTGTTCTTAATAGAGGAATTTAATCATATCACATATAATTAAAAGCATTTTTTAAAACAAAGATGAACTGTGTTCAATATAATAAGACAAGCACAATGCTGATTAATGGATCTGTTAATTAGTTTTCCTTGATGGACATGTTTTTTCCCCCTCTTAAGATTGATGTAATATGTGTTACAGAGGAGTTTTAAACACACACACATACACACATACAAATTCAGGTTCTTTGCTCTATCATTATCTTCTGATTCAGAATCTCTTAAGTAAGGACTCAGGAATTACTGTCCTAAGGGATTACTATTCACTCTGGCAAAAGTCCATAGACTAGCACTTAAACAGTCTCCATAAAACCACTTTAATCACACTTTCATTTTCAATAAAAATATCTAGTGACTGCAGGATGATGGATATTTTTTGAATTTTTTTTTCCAGAAGAATTTCAGAATATCATTTGGTAGTTTCAATGTTAAATACTGAACTCAGCACTTTAACTATTCAAAACAACACTATGAGATAAATACTATTCTTCCTCATACTTTGCAGATAAGGAAACTGAGACAGATATTCCGTAACTATTCCAAGGTCTTGGTAAGGATATGACATAAGCAAGAGGTCTGATTCCACTGTCCATAGCCTTAACTACATTATATTGCCTTGAGAGAGACAGAGAAAATGTTAAAAGGTCTACCAATTAGACAATATGAGCTAAGAATATTTTCTTATTGAAGAATATAAAAAGTTGGTAAATTCAACATCAGTGTATATTGAGAAAAACAATAAAAACACAAACATTTATTGTTGAGAAAGGGAAAATATATAGTGATGCTGGTATTAACATTATGAAGGAAGGAAAGAAAAGGAGGCTGGTGGAAGTTCGCAGTGTGAAGAATTACTCATTAGTGTGTGTGCATGCATAAGACGCACACAACCTTTAAATGAAAATTAAATTTACGGGAAAGCAAAAATTTAAAAAAAATTGCTCTCAGAATAATTCGACATTGATATGTGCTTAGTTCTAGCTTACCATCTCTACTATTCTCTAGGAGAGTATTTCTTATATCATGGAAAAGTTTTAGAGTAACAGCTCTCTGAAACCAAGTCTTAAGGATAAGAAGAAAAACTCCACATAGGGGTATTTCAGACAGTGACAAGGTGGACAATAAAACCTAGAAATCTGCTAATGCTGGAGCAAAGGGAAATTAAACAGTTGAACACTTTTTAAAATCTGATAAGATAGAATCTTTTTATGTTGGAGGCTAGATTTCACCTTGTGATGAATGACAGGGAATCAGAGACTCTTAATCAGTAATAAATTGAGCTACATTTTTGAAAAAAAAAAAATTGGGGCTGTAATATAGAGAATAGGATAACCATGACTTAAAATGGGTTTGCAATAATCCTTGAAAAAAATTACATATGACAAAGATTTGGATTAAGGCAATATAGCCTCAATCCTTATCTCCAAGTTATCTGTTAAATAGTGGGAATTAGATGTGAAGAAGCAACTGAGAAAGCCACACATTATAAGCTTAGATAATTTTCATGGAGAGTGTTGCTATTCACCAAGGGAGGGAATATTCAGAAGAAAGGCGATTTTGGTAGAAAGATTAAATTTGGGTAGTCTAAGAATAAGGAGTCTTAAAACATCTAGATGTCAGCTGGCAGTTGGAAATATAAAATCTGCAGCTTCAGAAAGAGGACTGGCTAAAGATAATATAGGTACTTATCATTGAATTGAGAGTAGTTTATCTTTTCAGAATAATGATAAAAGTACTGACTGCTATTGACATGTTAATTTTAAAAAATAAGGTCATGTAGAAGACTGCCAAAAAGTATGCAAAGTGAATATACAGTGCTAGAAAGAAACTCTAGGGAACAACATCCAAAAGGCAGATGAAGAGCCAGGAAAGCAGACCGAGAGGGAATGGTCAAAAAGGAAGAATAATAATGACAGAGTTTTATAACAGAAGAAATGGTCAATAGTTGATGATGAAAAGAGGCTGGCCCAGTAGGGAAGACCTGCAGAGAAGATACTGGTTTTTGCAATTAAGAGGTCACTGGTAACCTCTGTGACTTTCAGTAAGGCAACAAAATCAAAAGCAAATTTTTAAGTTTTATTGGTTTTTCCTTATGTCATCATAAAATATACATCCAAATTATAATTGTATATAACAATTCTAAAGATGTTGCAATAGTGAAAAACAGTGGGTCTTTTCTTTTGAAACTACCTTTAAAATATACAGCATTATCTTAAAAATATATCGGTAAAAACAAATTTTAATCTTTTGAATGTGAAGTTGACATTTGGCAAACAACCAAAAGTCAATAATAATAAGATCTGGTGGTTCCGGTGGATAACCAAGCTATGGATGGAATCAACTTTGTCCAACATGAATTATGAACATAAATAACTCATTCAAATGATTCCCAATAGTTACTAAATACCTATTATGTAACAGCCAGTCTGAAGTGCTAGATATACTTGACCCATAAACTCAGGGAGATATTAAAAAGTATTAAACCAGTGAAGGGAAAGATATTAAACCAGTAAACATTAAAAAAAAAATTAGAAGTTGCAAAAAGTGCTAAAGAAAAAGAGCAGAGTGGTATGAGAGAAAATAAGAAAATTTTGATTATGAGGATTATGGTCATTAAAGGGAGCTCTGAAAGTTGAAAACTGGTGCCATTTTAGCTAAGCAAAGACTGGAAAAGTAGAACATTTCACACATACCATCAGTGTAAAGGCCTCAAGGCAAGGGAAGAGTGACAACTGAGGGTAGTGACCTGTGTGGTTCCTTATCTAGCTAATTCCCAAATCTTGAGGAAACCTGTAATAATTTCCAGGGTGTCACTTCCAGGATATGTGCGGAAGGTTCTCATTATCTGAACTGCCAAAATGTGAAGATACTAAGCACTGAAAAATTTAGTTTCCCACTCAAATCTATTTTCCATTTAACAGTAGCATCAGCTCCACACATGAATTCAAACTTTAAGTATATTCGCTATTAATGAAAATAACTGAAGAACAGCTGACAGCAGGGTTAACACCACTGGTAAATGGAAATCAGTACAAATTAAGCCCTCCAACTGAAGATAAGAAAATCATTAACTATGATGACATATTTCTTTCAAAAAAAAAGCTATGAAAAATCAAAGCGCCAAGGCCCATGAGAAAATGATGAAGCTCTAGAACAGTATGCTATTATTTTCTTTATAATCATGCTGGGAACGAATACTGTGAGGTGAACAGCCTCATTTAATTTTGTAGGACTGATCAAGAAAAAAAATAGATATCTGAGCAATACTCTGTTCATTGTAGGAATTAACATATGAGTTACATTATAACTTAAATCTTGTTAAATGTAGGAAATCTATTTGCATAATTCTCAGTATCATATTTTAAAAATAAGATTGCTCTAAAATGTATTTCCAACTTTTTTGCTAAAATATTTCAATCTTTGAAAGGTTTTTCATATACTGATGACTTTTAGGCAAAAAAACTACATTCTGAATATTTGTAAGTCCAAGTCCAGGTATAGTTACATTAAGATCAGTTATTAGTCATTATTCCCTTGTCTGTACTCTTTCCTCTGAAACTGTCCCATCTGGCTGCCAGAAAGGAATGGAGTTTAAAGTTTCCATGTAATCTAACCACTTACAATCATGAGCTGACTATAATTTGTTTTGTTATTCTCAGGGAAGGATAGCCCAATTAAAAATTTAAAAATTAGGCAGGGTCTACTGTTCAGAGCTCTTGTCTTTTTAAATATAGCAAATTTAGAACAGATCCAGTCCTAGCTGGGTTCTTTTTCTGTTGGAAACCAACTGGGATACCCTCCTAAATTATACTGAGACTCCAAAAGGGGTTAGTGTTAACTAGTATTGCATCTTTGTCCCAGCAGTTTTTCAGAAGACTTTTCACTTAAAAACAGGTCATGTGTGATCAGGATGATTCTAGGACATCAAACCGTAAAGCAGGAATAGGCAAGTGAAGCATTATCCTGAAAGAGGTGGTGCCTAATGCTTAAGTTTACAGCTCCAAAAGATTAGTTGAATTCTAAATATGACAGTGAGACTGATAGAAGTTACTGAAAGCTAGACAACAATTTAAAATGTGAACAGGATTCAACCAAACTATCACTTATTTGGCACCATAAATCCTCCAGAATCTACAGATATCAAAAGAAAAATGTTAAAGAACTTTTAATTCTTACTTCTCTAGCATCCATCACTGTCCCCACACCAACTGTTAGAGCCATTGTTGGCACCTTCGATAAATCTCCATCAAAATATTTAGCATTTGCCAAAATGGTATCCATGGCTAGAGTTTTTAATCTTGTCCTTGATACTAAACTGGATCCTGGCTCATTGAAAGCAATATGACCATCAGGACCAATTCCTTTCAAAAGAAATACACAAATATACATAAAGTAAATAAGGTTTCTCAAAGTTCAACATGTTTTTAAGGTTTCTCAAAGTTCAACATGTTTTGAAAATAGTCATATCATACTTACCTTGTTTTGATAGCTGAATTTCTAATGCTGCCTTAAAATATTTGTTCCTGTATTTGATTCGACATGTATTTCGATGTTTTTCATATGCTTAGCATTGAGCTAGCATGATTCTAATAGCAGTAAAGTTAAGTATCTCCTTATATTAGAACACTTTACAGTTTATAAAGCATTTTCACACGTATCATCTCAACAACAGATACCTTAACAAACTAGTGAGATAGATTAGGCATACTTATTTCCCTCATCTCCCCCACCTTTTTTTAAGCTCAAAAGGAAAGTGATGCTCAAGAATAATATACGACTTGTTTAAGGTAACAATTTAGTATATATAGAGAGGACCCTAATCTAAATTTTCTGATTCCTACCCAGTGATCTTTATACTCACACTTTAATCTGCTTGGTTCTAGCCTAGATGGGGTAATTAACTACTGCACCTCCCTGTAGGTACAGTTTCCTCAATTATTAAAATGTCTAGACTGGACAAGATACTATCTAGGACATAAGTTTTCTTCAAACTTCTTACTATAACCTCATATAAAAAATACATTTGATATTGTAATCTAGAACATATACACACCCATACACACATATAAATACAATTAAAACAAGAATTTCATGAGACAATACCTACCTTTACAAGGAGCCATACTAGTTACATTGGCTACATTTCATTTCATTAACAAAACATACAAAACAGAAACACTGGATGAGACTGACTACATCAATTTCATAACCTAATAGTGAGTGAGGACTAATTGAAAATAGTTGTTTGAAATTTGAAAATACAGCTCTAAGATCTGCCAGCTGTAATACTCTAGGACTGCCTATAAAATTTAGCTAAAATATGACATTTCTTATTTGAAGAAAATTGGAGATAAATATTTTTATAAAATCAAGAACTTTCTATGGCATAAATAAATCAAGTTTCATATATATGTACTCTACCAGCTAGTCAGATTTCTGGAAACTTTATTCAAAAAGTAACCCTACAAGTTCTCTGAGTCAAAATATCTGTTGCATTTATAACCTGCAAATTTACTCTAATGATAGATATGTGTGTTTTACTGATTCTTAACATATAACTCTAATAAATTTTCCCAGGCTCCAAAAAGGTAAAATATGATAAAGAGTAATCTGATTTCAAAGGAACAAAAAAATAAATGAAAACCTCAGAAAGCAAATATACAACTACTAAAGCACAACAATCTGGGAATTATTAATGTGGGGACATAAAACCACTTACATGTGGTTAACATGTATGGACTGTTTCCACCATTAAGTTTGTGTCTGCCTGTAAATATATTTTAAATTACGGATATACATTTCTCTCTAAATTTGTAAAACTGTTCTGTTTCACCTCTTAAAGTACACATCTGCCTAAAATATTTGTATTTATGTTTATCTATGTACGTAAAAAGAGGAAAGGATGAAACAAGGAAAACAGAAGTTCCAGGAAAAATAAGAAGTCTCCCAAGATCAACACCAATAGTCTCACTAGTGATCTGAGTCATACAAAAGTATACAGCAAAACTGAAATTATCAGCAATGGTTCATGATGGAGTAAGGGTCAATACATTCCTTTCCTGACCATTAGTAATTATCAAAATCTGAGCTTCCTGATATAAACTTGTATTTTAAAAATGTTTATAATGTTTTAGAAAGCTTTAAAAATAATTATCAAATCTAAAATCAAAGACTATACAGTCTTTAAGTTGAAGCTAAGACATCATCAATACTTCTATGAAAAATCTGTGGGGGTAAAATGTAAACTTCACAAAACTAAGGATTTCAACCTTCTCCATTACTATATTCTTACCATTTAGAATAAGACATGACACATAGAAGGCTCTCACTAAATAATGGCTGAAAAAATGGATAGTTGCTCTTCTTTGATATGCTCATAGTTTCTCCCTGCCGCTTCTACCCTGCTCTGCTCCCCTCACAACAGGGGATAGAACAATTATAATACCCTTTATCTCTCTTAGGCAGAATGATTGTGGTCTAGAGATAAGTACTTGTCTCAGGTTAAAACAATTAGAATTTCTCTCTGAAAACTCTGAAACTTGACCAGGGATACAGAAAGAAAAAAGGCATCTGGGGCTGTGGCACTTGATGACAGCATGGTAGGAAAGGGTTGATGAGTTCCTATTTTGGAGATCTAATGCTCCTAAGTTCTTGTTTTTCCAAAAACTTGTTTTTTCCAACAATTCTCTGAGTTGCCCCCAAATCATTCCAATTAATTCAGTTTTGGTCCCATTAGCAGATTACTTGTAAACCAAAGCATCTAATCATATAACCAAAGGAGTGGGTTAAAGTTTTCCCCATTGTCTTCTTCTATTTTTTATTTTAAAAATAAATTATCTTAAGATAATTTAAAAGTTAATGCTTTTAGAGTCTATTTATAAATTTCATGTTTGTGTATTTTATTGCTGGGGTGGGTCAGGGATTGCATTATACACTTTACCCTTTCTCTTAACATTTTTGTCCTTAGAGGAAGGAAATGAACTTTTGAGAGTATATTCCATCATTTCTCTTTTCTACTGAGGGAAGGGAACTCCTGCTTCAGTCCCCAGGAGTGAGCAATGGTGGACTAAAAATCTTGAACTCTTCTTTCTCATCCAACTATTTCCAATTCAGAGGGAAGGTACAGGAAACCCCATTTTGGCCTCAAGCCCAACCTACAATCTATAATCCAACTTTACCTTTAATAAAGCTGACATTTTGATCCCATTTGGTTCAGTTCTTAGTGTTTTTATTAACCAAACCCTGGAACAAAAGAAGGGTAAGTGGTAAGACCCAGATACCAAACCTCATCTTGAAAATCCAATGATAACAAACCTACATCAACAAAGGCAAAGAATCAAATGAGATTCTTTCATGAGTATACCTCTAATAACAGGGTATTTCAAATAGGAAATGTTCAAAAAAATGCAAAAAGCTAACTATTTGTCCCTTTCATTCAGAGTAATTATGTCTTTTCGATGGTAAATACAAAATGTCAGACTCTGAATCCTCATCATGTGACTAGTAAAGACATTAATGGAATAGGCAAGGAAATCCTCTTAATTTTTTGTTTGTTTGTTTGTTTGTTTGTTTTCGGTGGCGGAGAACTTCAGGAAACCTAAGACAAAAATTGGTTAAAAATAAAGTACAATTATTTTTATTAGTAAGAGCTATTAGTAAGTAATTATAATTTATGCTCTATCAGTTTCAAAGGGAGAAGTAGGTGGCTTATACTAAGGAAATGCACCAAGAAGTGTTAGCTAAAAAGAAATGAGAAGTGACTTAAAGCTGTGGGGAAAGAAGAAAGTTCCACTAGAAATCTTTTATAAGGGAGATTCAGCCTCAAACATTATGTTAAGCTATAGATACTTCTGGAAAGCAGGGAAATGGATGGATATACTGGAGTTAAAGAGTTCTTATCAGTTTTTCCCCCAGTAAATTCTATTTCCCGGCCTTGAGTCCCCACGGGATGTGCCACATTGCTCCTTCTGTAAAGTCAATAAATTAACAGGAAAAAATCCTCAAATGAAAAAGTAAAATAAAAAAGACATTTTTCATGCAGCCATTTTTAATACTGAACCTCAAATAACTACATGTCTTTTTGTATAACAGCAAATGAGTGAAAATACTTGATAAAACTAAGGTAAACAATTTAGGTATATAATATTTCAGTAATTCTACTTGATTTTGGTATGGAGTTTAGAAAATCTAGAGAATACATAGGTAATGCCCTCTTTAAACATTCTCAAACATCTAATACCTTAGCCTTGATATGGGCAGATGTAAATGGTAATTATCTCAGAATGGACAAAAGTGGAGTGTAAATGTTTTCCAGGAATATTGAGGTAATATTAGCAAATTTTATTTAAAATGTAGATAACTTTCTATTTGGGAAAGCAAAATAGTTTAACTTAGATTATTCCTCAACAAAAACCATCCCATCTACACAAGTAACTGATTGATACTGGTTCTGCTAGGCAGAGATAAAAATTTCCTTAAAGAGAAAATTCCAATCTTGCTAGCTACCCTTAGAGGTAATCCAGTAAAACAACTAGGACATTCAATGAATTAAGGACAATTATATCAAGTATCTACAATTCAGAGAGAAAGAGATTGAAGTAGCACTTAATGGAGTAAAAACTACATACCAACTATTGTGTAAGCCATTTAATACATGTTTTAATACCATTAATTCTCACAAATTTTGGAATGGTTACCATTAATCCTGTTTTACAAATGGCTTAATTAAACTTCCCAAGATCATATAGGCAGTAAGTGGACAAAACATGATGTAAATTTATGTCTGAGAGTAAAACCCAATTTTTCCCAAGGGCAACCAACTGCCTAAACCATACTTGGCCACCTTGACAATAAATGAACATCACACGGCTCTACTGAAGATCTAATTTATGTAATTTTTGCATTCTCCAAATTATTTATAAGATATAGCCAGAGAACTTAATGTTAATTTAGAACTTTAATATTTAGTTGAATACTGAAGAATCTGCCAAAAAAACAATTTTGGTTTCAGTTTAGTTGATGTTATTTTATTGCTACTATCCTATTCTCATGGTAATTAGCTGTATCATAGGCTTCATAATGATGACAGAAAACTCTTGTCATTACACAGGAAGAAATTATTCCACCTATTTTCAATGATAACTGTGAGCGTGTGTGCACATACACACACACAAACTTCAAGTGTAATTTAGTCAGCATTTAAGCACTTCAGAATTTAATTGTACAGCTTAATTCATATTAATTAAAGGCTGATGATAAATAAAATCTTACATCATTCTTAACTGATTTCTTAGTGAGATAAAGTAATTTAGTGACCAGTAGAGAAATGCTAAAATCCACTTGTTCTACATGCAAACTTTGAGAGATTTAACCTCGTAATTTGATAAGAAAGCTGGGTTAAAGTTTTAAAGAAATAGTACAAGGATAAAAACATCATTTAGGAAAAGAAACACATCACTTGTTTTGTAAGATACGGTAAACTGTCAATTCTAAGAATTAGAAAAATTTGATAAGGACTGGGACCTATTCTCAAGACATAATTTAAACAATTCCAACTCACACATTTAAGATTTCTTGATAAAAATAAAGTAAAATAGAAATCAGTAGGCGAATAAGTAGGTATTATAGACAGAGGTGTTCTTTACATAACATAAGGGGAAGATTTTTTTAATTCAAAGCATCTCATCCACATACTAACAAATGATGAATGACAAAATGTTTTACATACCTCCAACAAAAAGATCAATTCCTCCAGCTTCTTTTATTTTCTTTTCAAATGCATCACATTCCGCCTGTAAATCTGCAGCATTCCCATCAAGAATATGAGCATTATTAGGGTCTATATCAATATGCTTAAAAAAGTTATTCCACATGTAAGAATGGTAGCTTTCAGGATGATTTCTGGGAAGTCCTAAAGTTAAAAGTAAAAAAGTAATTATTTCCAGAAATAAATCTAAAATTTACTTTTCTGATTAAACCATAAATGCTATTTAAACACACACGCGCACGCGCGCGTTTATTGGGTAACATTGGTTAATAAAATTATATGTTTCAGGTGTACATTATCATTTGATATCTGTATATTCTATTGTGTTCACCACCCAAAGTCCAGTTTCCTTCAGCTACCATATATTTCGTCCCCTTTACCCACATCAACCTCCCCCTCCCCTCGCACATATTTGACCCCTTTTACCCTACCATCCCCCTCCACCCCACCCCATTAGTAACCACTACTCTACAGTCCTTTGGTAACCACTAGCCTATAGTCCGTGTCCATGACTATGTTTGTTTGTTTGTTTGTGAGTCTCTGTTTGTCCTGTTCATTTGTTGCTTTTAGGTTTATATCCCACATATAAGTGATATCAAGTGATTTTCAACTTTTTCTGTCTGGTTTATTTCTGTCTGGCATGATTATCTCAAGTTTCATCCATGTTGTTGCAAATGGCAGTATTTCATTTATTCTTATGGCTGAGTAATACTCCATTGTATATATGTACCACAACTTCTTTAGCCAATCATCTATCGTAGGGCACTTCGATTGCTTCCATGTTCTGGCCACTGTGAATAATGCTGCTGTGAACATCGGTGTGCAAATATCTTTACAGATATGAGTTTTCAAGTCTTCTGGGTAAATACCCAGTAGAGAAATTGCTAGATCATACGGTAGATCAATTTTAAGTTTTCTGAGGAATCTTCATACTGTTTTCCATAGTGGCTGTACCAATTTGCGGTACCACCAGCAGTGTATAAGGCTTCCTATTTCTCCACATCCTCTCCAACATTTGTTATTGCTTGTCCTGTTGATTATAGCCATTCTAACAAGTGTGAAATGGTATCACATTGTGGTTTTGATTTGCATTTCCCTAATAGCTAGGGATGTTGAGCATCATTTCATATATTTGTTGGCCATTTGTATGTCCTCTGGGGAGAAGTGTCTGTTTATAAACTTTCTATACCATATTCAATATAATGTGGAATTTTTTTTTATGTAGAACATATAATTATTATATGCCAGACATTATTTTATCCACTGAGCATGTATTAACTCAATTTGTTCAACATCTATGAAAAGACTATACCATTCCCATTTTATAGATGAAGAATAGAAGCACAGAAAAATTCAATAACTTTCCTAAAGTCACATAGCTCACAGAGGGGCTAGAATTCAAACAGAAGTCTAGTTTATGTGCATTTAGTCACTATATTTCTCAAGCACAAAATTTTAACCAATGAAACTGACTTATGTATTAAGCTCAGCATATATTAATAAACCATACAAGTGAAATGCTGGTCCATGTTTCTCCTGTATTCTTCCTATGTGTTCCAAAGAATGTTGTATCACAACAGTTCTTTGGGTATCATTTAGGCTACCATTAAAAATGTATTATTATATTTAAGTTTTAATGTAGTTTATATGCATCATAGATCTTTCTAGGTAAGCAAGTTAACAATAAATGAATTATAAAACTTTCACAGCTGAAAATATAAATAGCCTTATACTTGAAAAATCTTTTAATAATTACTTTTACATACATATTAGTTTATTTTTCCCCCGTAAGACTGGTTTTAACTTTGCCTTAAGAAAAAATTTTAAAAAGAGAGAGAGAGAGAGAGAGAGAGAGAATATGGATGTGAATGTGAACAGATTAGATTAAAGTTACAAGACTGGTAATTTACGAAGCTCAAGATGGATGTAGATATTGATTGTTAGACTCATATTCCTTCTACTATATTGTTCCATCATCTCGAAAATATATTTTTTAAATATAAACTCCTAACCTCATCACAAGGTTGTATATTATACTCTAGAAATATATTCATATTATATTCAAAACATAATTTCAAATAATTATTTTAAAAATATTTATTTTATTTAAAATACAATATCTAAATAATACAGTCAAATAACATAGCTTACCTACATATTCATCCATGTTAAAGGTCTTCACATATTTAAAAGAAAGGTCTCCATTCTTGTGATATTCTATTAGTTTTTTATAACATCCTAAAGGTGTACTCCCTAAAACAGATGAAGATTACATTTTCTAACATAACTTGAGTATCTAAAAAAGTTTACAGTAACTTTTTTCTTCTTAATATTCTATGTTTCTAAATTATTAGGCAAACAATTATTAAGTATGTACTCAATTAACATACGTTGAATTAGTCTTTTCAAGGTACTTCAAAATTTTAGTAAACTATAATTTGCTATGAAAGCTGGAAATCTGTAAATAGAAATTACAGTTCAGAAAATTATCCTTGAGTTGTTGGGTATTTAGAATTAATGTTGTACATTCCAAGATTAGAAACTTTTAGAGAACACATATGAAAAGAAAATATCTACCTTTTGAGAAAAAAATTTAGATTTGTAGTATAAACAATATATAAATGGGTCAAGTGCTGACCATTTATTTAAATCAAAAGGGAAACAAAAGCTAAATTTAAATATTGTCCCTACTCTGAAACTGGCAACAACTGAGTGAGGAATCTTAGCTTTTAAGTTTTTAACTGGAGCTCCTATATCTCATTTTGTGTTATCTTCAGTGTGTCAGCTAAAATGTATAATGTAAAATGACTTCTAAAAAATGGCATCTCAGTTTTGGATACTTCATCTGAATTCCTGATTTTGCTGTTTTACAAATGTAATTTTTATACATGTTTTATAAAATTTAGAGATGTTTGATAGTGCTTCATGATATGTCACAATAAAGATAAATGAAGTTAGCCTCTTGAGGATGGTCTCCCTTTTTTTTCTGAATTTGCTATATTTTTTCATTTTAACTACAAATAAACATTTGTTAGCAAATAAACACAAATTTGTTAGGCAAATTAACCACAAATAAACATAGGCAAATACAAAATAACCATAACATAAGGAAAAATATTATAAATAATCTACCAGAAATCTGGAGTCCAGTCAATCGAAAACTATAGTCCTGCTTGTTGGACTATAGATCACCTGCATTCTTATAGAAAATGACCTAGCCCTCCAAATCCTGGTTGGGGTATTGATTCCTAGTCACCTACCATCACAGAACAGAAAAAACACCTGTAGACAAAATTTCTACTGAAGTGGCAGACATAAGTATGATAGAACTAAACAGTTCCTGGCCAAAAAAAAAAAAAAAAATACACAAACATGCACAAATTCTAGAGTAGTAAAAAAATTGCTTCTCATTTGAGATGACAGAATAACAGAAGTGGCTATAAATAATAAATATCTCATAGACAGGTTCAGAGAATAGAAGAGTAATAGATTTTCTTAAAGTTAAGCACAATACTGTTTTTAAAATGAAATTAACAATTTCAAATGTACGTGGCAAATTTTACAATTCCATCTCTAAGAACTATTCCCCACGAACATGAAACCTGGCTAAAAGATGGATAGATATGGTTTTCCTTATTTCTTCTAGAAGCATAAATATTCTGTCTTTTAGTGTCAAGGGCATAGTTATAGGATTCCCTCCTTAATTTAAGGATATGTAAATTTAAAAAGTGAGAAGTTGCTACAATGGTGATGACAAAAAACGCATTCATTTTTTACTTTTGTAATCAAAGTTGCTGAAGAAAAAAACAAAAGATATGGTACAGGGTGTACCGATTAAAGAAACTTCGTTTTAATTTGCTTTGGAATACTCATTTACTAACATAGCTAATATTTAGCAAGTGCTTACTATGATTCAAATAAAACAAAGATTAACACTATTTTTATGCTAGAATAACTCACAAAAAAAGAGATAGGCAAATACAAAATAACCGTAACATAGGAAAAATATTATAAATAACCTATGTGAAATCTGGAGTACAGTGAATCGAAAACTGTAGTCCTGCTCGTTGGAAGGAGGATAAAAGAAGATGACATTTCAACTGAGCCTCAAAGGAATGGAATTCCAACAGTCAAAGATGGGGTAAGTTGTAGGAAAAGATGTGGGAGGTCATTCAGAGATGATATTTATATACCTACCAGGTGCTAGATGCCATTTTAATATTTTTGTAAATTAGTTCATGTAAATCTCACAACTTTGGGAAGCTGGTATTATCTTTTCCAGTATGAAGATGGGAGAAATGGGTCTAAAAGATTAAGGAATTTGCCAAACACCAAATGGCAGTAAAGCCAGAAATTCAAGAGATTTTGTCTGATTCCAGAACTCATAGAGTTTTCATTATATAACACACTAGCAACATCAGTGAAAGTAAAGCCAGCAAGTTTAGGCCTATTTTTTGAACTAAAAGCATACTAATTTGCCCATCATGATTCAGTTTCCAAGAACAGTGGGAATAAGTCAGGGAGGTAGGTCAGGCCTACAGCATGCAGGCCCTTAAATGTCAAGCTTGTCAAGAACACATCAATAAACATATAATGAACAGATATTCCTCAGAAACGTGCGTGGTGGGACGGCATAACTACAATACATGTTACTTGCAGTTACAGAAATATATGTTTAAATTTCAAAAGCAGGGCTGGGGATACAGAGGAAGCATGATGAACATTGATCAACGGACAACGAAGGAGAAAGCAGAAACCATCAACAAAGGTTTTCCAGAGACATTCCCTTGGCAAGTGTATTACTAGGCAGTTTTACTATCCAGAATAAAGCAAAATTTGTATATATGAATACACAAAAACATGTTTAGAACTGCTGGCATTTATGACTCTGAAGCCATTCCATCCCTAAAGTCAGGTTACTATTTCTACATCATAATTAAGACAGAGTGATTAAGTCAGCTAGCCCAAATGTGGCACAGGTTTACTGTATGCAAAATGATACAGAGATTCAAACACCAGGGCAGGGCTCACATATCAAGAGCCAGGGTTGCTGAGGAGGCCCAGAACTGGTGTGTACAATTTTTAAAAATAGCTCTCTGCCATCCTCATCAAGATCTACTTCACTGGACCAAAAACCAAAAGGCAAAACAAACAAAAAAAATCAACTTGGTGAGCTAAAGGGTACCTTTAATGGGAATTATGGAAGTGTCAAAAATATGATAGTACCTTTTTTGTAGCTGGCATGTATGGGAGGAGGAGCTGGAGAAAATACTGTTTAAATAAAACACACTTATGGGAACTTTATATGGTAATTACAGTACACAAGAGACTTGTACAAACTCTTATTTGAGCCTCAAAACAGATAGTCAACTATTATTATCCTTATTTTCCTAAAAGGTAAGAAAACCAAGGCTTAGGGATGCAGAACAAATGCTTTGCAGTAACTAAGAAAGTAGCAGCTCTGATTCCAGGTCCAATACTTTTTCCTGTGGAAATCCACAATATCAAATAAAGTGCCACAAGATCAATGATACCACTTGGTTATTTTTTTAAGAAAAACCTTAACAGAGAACTAAATCCAATAAAATATTTAAGTAATGCATAGGTTTACTGTCATGAAGACATACCAATCTGAAACTTTTTACTTATAGTACTTCTATAATAGAAAGAAAATAAACATAGAAATTGCAAAGGGCTAATACGGTAATATGAGGCAACAAAAGAGGTAAGAGGCAGCAGCACATACTCTAGGTACCTCTTAATGATTAATAAGAAGGCTAATCTATTAAGAAATTACATAAACAATGAAAGTGACATCCCTAAAAACAAACAAAATACTACTAGAAAAAGGTACAAAAATACTATGACCATCATTTGTTAGAATATTTCCTTTTGTATTTTGGAGTGGTAGGTAAGATGGAATTTAAACAAAGAAACAGTAACAAAATGTAGATATTAAGACATATATACATATATATATTTCTTCTGGCTTTATATACTTATATGTTCAATTACTGATAAGGCAAGAAATAAATGGGAAATATACTTTATTAAGGAAAACCCTTCAATCCCACAACCTTAGGTATCTAAAATGGAAAAAAGTGGTATATTACCTGTTGGTAAACCCAGTGTAAAATATCTGTCCTGTCCAGGTTTGAACTGAATGATTCGATTACAGATGTATTTGGCTGCCCATTCACTAGCCAAGTCATAGTTATCAAGAATTACAAGCCTCATTATGGTGATGCAGGGCTTCCAGGACAGGAAGTTCAAACCTGAGAAAATTCCATTGTAGGACACTTTAAGTAATTTACAGACACTTAAAAAATGTAATACACTGATGACTTAAAAAGGACATTACTTATGAAAGACATGCATGTATACAAATCCCATCTGTACTTTTACAGTAGTAAGAATAGCTGTTCTCTTTTGAACAGAACTTGGGTTCCTAGTAGTAGGCTGGGTCATTTACATATGAAAATTCTTACAACAATCTTCTGAAATAAATATAACACCCAGTTTTAGATGAGGACAGGGAGTCACTCAATTTTAGGTCACACGGTTACTAAGTGATAAAGCCAGAATTCATATCAAGGCAAATTTACTGTAAAAACATCACATTGCACTGTCTCTACAAGCATATTGTATAAAGCAACATAAAACAAACTTAAAGGCAAACAAAGCAGTAGTCATATCTTGACTGCAAGACAATGGTAATAATAATTACTCAGCAACTTTTGGGTTACTTACTAAAATTCAGAACTCTCCCTATAAAGTCATAACCAAACCACCCTTTATTAAACAATGTTTTTATAAAAATGATACCTGCACTTTTAAAAAATTTCAATCACTATAGAAAGATACAAAGTAAAAAAAACAAAACAACATTTGACCCAAATTCTACCACTTATAAAATAATTCTCATTGTTATTAGGTATCAATCATTCCAAATATCTATCCAATTAAATATAAATAGAATGTATATAATTTTTAATAATTTGATCATACTAGATATGCTATTTTTAATACAAAGCATAACATTTAATTCTTCCTGCATGCAACAGAAGAAAAAGAAAACAAAGTGAACAAAAGAAACTGCTGATCTTTAGGAAGAAAAATTTCTTCGTAAAAAACAATTCCAGTTCCTAAAAGAGTACTCTAAGGTTAAGAAAAATTATTAAAATATTGAGAGAAGAGTCATTTAAAAACTTTATGATTCCATCTTAGACAATGTGGACTGACCTACTATCATAAAAGAGAAAACTGCATTCTTACACTGCCTTACATGTCAATTTCTGTAAAATGAATTTTTTTATATTGTCAAGATTTACAACACTGACACTATAGTTAAATCCCAGATTTTAATTCTTAGTTTTATACTTCCACAATTCCCAGATTTTAGTTTTATAGTTAAATGAACCTGTCACCCAAACCAATTCTTTTACATATGGCTTCAGCAGTCCTGAATTCTGTACTCACATACTGTACATACAGTAATAAGTCGAATTTTTTAAATTAATGAGACTTGTTACAATGAATATATGGAATCTGAATGATGCTCTTAGGAACATAATAATTTAGAATTCTAGTATAACTACAAAAAATTATGATCACCATGATCCAGAATTCTGGCACAGTAACACGAGATAAATACTATATGCTTGTTAAAAATATAGATTCCGAGGCCTCTCTCACTAGACATAGTATTTCTGAAATAGGGTCCAGGGAGTCTGCACTTTTACAAATATCACAGGTGATTCTTACTATATCAGGTTAAATTTAGATACCATACAAGGTGACTTCATTGCAGAGGTTCAAGTCTCTCAAGTCATGTACAGGCATATTTTGTTTTGTTTTTTAAACTCTAGAGAGCTCAGAGTTCACTCTCAAAAGTCCCAAATGAATTATCTCACCCAAAATAAAGTAGAATGATTTTGCCACATTTATTCAGATTAAGATATGTTTTGTTTGTTTTGTTGTTGTTTAGTTTTGCCTATCCTGAGATCCAAACTCCCGGGGTCCTGGGCAATTCTCTGGCATCACAACCAGACAGCACTCAAAAAATGACACAGCACTATCCCTTTACTCATCTTCCTCAGGTGCTGATTCATTTTTAATGTGCACTACTTGGAGAAAGAGCTGCAGAAAACGAATCTATGAACTTTAGAGCTGGATGAGAACTTCTACATGACTTAGGTTATAGAGCAAGTCTAGAATCTATACGAGAGTCTAGACTTCTAGAATCCCTGCTCTTGGGCATTTTCCCCACACCACACTATACTTGCCCTAAAAAGGTCTCCGAAGCCGGGACTAGGAAGGTGGCGTGCGAGGCAGGGGTGAAGATTCCGATGAGGGGCGAGAAGCAGCAGCAAGGCAGGGGCTACAAACCCCCCTACACTGAGCAGCTGCTGGGCCCAGTCACTCTGCAAACTGTAACGAAAGCAAATGAGGATGACTTACAATTTTTTTTAACAAGTGTCATGAGAAAGCCGCCGGAGAGGAGGAGCTAGGGAAGCCCCCTCTCGGAGGCCTAGTTCCACAGAGGACGATGAGCGCCAAGTTTGGTGCCCCGCGTCTGGAGGCTCCTGGGACCCCAATGCGCTCAGGGCTCCGCGTCTGCGACTCGGCAAAAAGCCCATCCGAGGGGACAATGACTATCTGGGTCCCCAGGCCGACTCCCTTTCTAGGACCCCTGGACTCACCGGCTGACCCAACAGCTCTTCCAAATCGCAACAGCGAGAAAACCCAATACACAGCAACCCCCGAACGACCCCGGCCGGCGCGTAGAGCGCTAAGCCCAAAGACCCGGATGCAAACCGAGACGCAGGAGAGAGGGCGGTGCAGCCTAAGGGGGCTGCGCATGCGCGTGCCGCTGGTTCGCTCGGGTTAGGGTCGTGGAGGTCTGTCTTGTCAGAGTTGCGCGTGGCAGGAAGACTCTCCCACAAGGGAGTCTCCAGATACGGGGCCATTACCTTGACGCTACTCTTTTTTTCCCATCTATTAAAGGCTGAATTGATTTGGCTTCTTTGGGTTTATGAAATTTAGCATGTAGGGCTACAGTGCTCAAACATAAATATAATTTGATTGTTGCTCATAGCTTAGCGCTTTTTATCCATAGGCTCATCAAAGTTAAGTTTGTTAAGTGCTTCAGAAAGGCATAAATAATGTATACCATGAGAAACCTTGGAGCGGCTCGGTAAGAGTAAACGTAGAAGATTTTAATGGGATATGAATTTGTGCCGAATGGTTCTGAAAAGGGGGTAGAAGAAACAGAATCACAGATCTCTTTTCAGGAGGAGGAAGGAGAAAGCAGGACTGGGGAAGTGAAAGCAGCAATCACAAAAGAAGGATTGAGTGGCTTCACTATGTCCCATTAGGAACATCTAGGGTTCTTTTAGAATAGTCTATCACCAGCATGGAATGACAGGCAGACTCAAGGCGCTGTCTCCTTGGACACAATAAAGCTAAAATAATTATGAAATGTTGTGTCCTCAAACTCCTTATCTATAGTTCTGTACCTGGGGTGTGAATCCAGCCTGCTTCTCTGGGTCAAATGACCCCTTTGCTAACATTCTGTAGCCAAAAAGAGTAAGTGCTCCATTTTCAACTATATGACTTCAAACAGCAAAGTTTCTCATAAACTGATATTAGAAGACAAGCTTTCTTACCACTGCATCCTGTGTTAGTTTACAAAAGCAGTTTTTAACATCTTTCCAGTACAGTAATGTATCATTTAACAAAAATCTGTTATGAATCTACTGTGGTCAAAGAGCCTTGCAAGCAACAAAAAGCTTTGCAGGGAATATTATTGGATCATAGTGGGATATTTATGAAATGTATTCTTTCTCAATGGGTTTACTTTATGAGTTCCTGACACTAGAAAAGTAAGTTCTGTTCCTACTGTAAGTACTATTAAAAATTTTGTTTTGATTATGCTATATCATGTCCTGTCTGCCATTTTTCTAAATTGGTGTGTCTCTTGCAACCCATATGTCATGCTCTTTGTACAAAGTTTAAAGCAAGGAGTTGCTGCCATCAAGAACAAAATATTTAATACTAAACAGAAAAATTATTTTTGAGAAGAGTGGGAACGTATAAGTTGAGTCATTTGTTTGTCCATTCAATAAATATTTACTGAGACCCTATTATGCATCAGACACCAACATGAGTATAACAGACAAACAATTCTTGCTCTTAGTGAACAATAGTCTTCTAGGAATGGAGACATCACCTGGTAAATCCTAATAAGGCAAAATAATCTAACTTGGATATTCCTTTATGTTTGGGAATGACTTGAGCCTAGGAAGGACCTGTATCATGTTCTCAAAATAAAGCCTAAAGAATGACAAGACTACTAGAAAAGTCCTTCACTGAACTATGGTTTTGGATGAAGAGTTTTGCAGAAAAGTTTTAACACGTTGTCACTCAAGCAAGGTGACAGATTTACGGTGGCATAGGTAGAGTAAAGGTGGCTATGTAGGTGACAGGAAAAGATACCTGATCACAACCCTGGTCTACTACAGGTCACAGAGAGAAGCATCGGACAGCAGTCATACCCTATGATTCTGAATAACTAATATAGAGCTGTAGTTAGCTGACTCTGAGCCTGAAATAGTGTTTCAGGCAACACATTATACAAATGTAGGCCAATGAACAAATGAGTTTATATGCTTAAGACCAAAAAACGCAGGAAGAGATAACTATCATAGTGAATGTCAGAGATGCCTTTGCTTATGTAGACACCAGTAGCCTCCCTATTTTAGATGCTATCCTGAGTCGATGTGGGGAAGAAGGATACTCAGAAATGACAGAATTTATACTTGAAATGACTAAGAAAACATTGAACAAATGAAACTGAAAACAACCAATTTAAGTTTCCTGTTCTCATGAGAATGGGGATTGAGGGAAAGATTTAAGTAAAAGTTATATTAAAGATATATTAAAGAAAAATAAGAAATAGCATGTTAAAATTTATGGCCTATGAAATTTGTATATGCCACAAAAGGTTTTAGCAAGGGTATACCAAGATAGAATTTGTACATAAAACAAAAATAATACTGTCTGTTTGTAAAGAACAGATTGAAATTGGATCAGGAGTAAATCAAAGTAAGATGGATTTTGCTAGAAAGAGAATATAGAGGACAACACTCTAAGCCCAGAAAATACCTTGCATAAAGGTATGCAGGCAAGAAAGTAAAAGGCATACATAAGGAATTCTAAATGACTCCCATGTAGGTAAGAATAGAATGTATTTCAAAAAGTAGAAGAAATTAAATTTTGGAAAGAAATCGAGATGAAATGAAATGCTTTGTAGGTTATGTGTAGAAGTTAGACTATTGCAGGCAATGGGCGGCCACTTAAGCTTTATGAATGCCATAAAAAACTAGCAGATTGTGTTTTGGAAGGGAGAAAGTAGAACAGGTGGGAATTGTATTACAGCAGTAAAAATCCAGAAACAGAAGGACATTGTATTTTCCCTGTCCCAACCCTAGTATTAGGCATTTCACTAATGGCTGATAGGTTTTTTTGTTTGTTTTGTTTTGTTTTTACCAAGAATGGATGTTACATATCAAACACTCTTTGCATCCATAGAAATGATAGTATGGTTTTTCATTTTAGTCTGTTGGTGAATTACAGTCATTGATTTTGAAATGTTAAATATACCTTGCGTTGCTGAGATAAACCTGACTTGGGAATATTTATAGTCTTTCAGCCAGAGCAATTGAACATTTTGCCTGTAAACTTTTTGACAAATGCCTCTTTCCTCCTGGGTTTGGCTTTAGCACTAGGTGGGAATTCTGAGTTGGACAAAATAAAAACAAGCCTTTCAGTGGCTTCTTCAAACAATCTTTTATCTTAAATAAAGAGGTTAAGTAATGGCTGTTATTTGGGAGAGGGTTTGAAAATGTTCCAGCCTGGTTTTGCTCCCCATAGTACTAGGAATGTATGTTCCCCCACAACCCCCACTAGGCTACCATCAATCTGGGAGCAAAGGATGAGACTAGGATAAGTTAAAATACAGAAAACTGACTGTTCTTAATGATGTTCAGCTAACTTTTATTAAAAACAAACAAACAAACAAACAAACAAACAAATAAATAAATAAAACCCTCCTCAGCTTGCTGAAAGTCTGTTCAATTTCCAAAATTCTCAAAATTTTTATTTTGATAATTTACCAATTCTGTCTTTGCTTTTATGGAGGGAAAGGTTTTTGGATATCCTTTGCCGTTTTCGTTGATCTCGGTTACTTTTTGAGTGAGATTTGATAGCTTGTCTTTCAAGGAATTTTAAATTTTCTATTGCCAAAATTACTTGCAGAAGATGTTTATAATATTCCCTTATCATCTTTGCAATTCATAGTGATTTCACCTCTCTCATTTCTGATATTGGTAAATTGCACCTTCATTTTCTCTCCCTAATCACTGTGTTTAGATGTTCATTAATTTAATTGATCTATTCAAGTAACTACATTTTGGATTAATTGAGTTTTGCATTATTTTTTTGTTTTCTATTTCATCGATTTCTACAGCGTTAGTGGCAGCTCACAAATTTTGATATTCTGTCTTCATTTTCATTCAGCAGAAATTATTTAATTTCTTTTTTATTTCTTCTTAATAGTATGTTCTCAGTTTTCAGTTATTTGGAGACATTCCAGATGTTTTTCTGATTTTGATTTCTATTTTATTTAATTTGCGGTCAAATAACATTCTTTTCATGACTTCATTCTTTTTAAATGTATTAAGACTCATTTATAGCCCAGATTATAGTACTTGGAGAAAAAAAAAAGTGAATTCTGCTTCTTTGGAGTAGATTCTTCTATAAATGTCAATAGATAAGGTTGGTCGATAGTCTTCAAGTCTCCTATTTCCTTATTGATTTTATGTCTACTTATGAGAGTAGAGTTGAAATTACAGATAGTTATTGTGGATTTGTCTACTTTTTGTTGCTATTTTATCAGTGTTTGGTTCATGTCCTCTGACACCACATTATTAGATTTGTTATATACTCTTGATGACTTGAGCACTTTACCATTATGAACAGATCTTTATCCACAGTAATCTTTTCTTTGAAATCTTCATCTAATATTAATATCACCATTCCAACTTTATTCTGATTTTCTCTCAAATGGTGTAATTTTCCATTCTTTCATTCTTACATATTCGTGACTGTGTTAAAGTTTTCCATAGTAGCTACACCATTTTATATTCACACCAATAGTATCCAAGGGTTCAAATTTCTTCATTTCCTCACTAACATTTAATATCTTTTTTTTTTCTTAATAATAGCTATCTTGATTGGTGGAGGTGATATTTCATTGTAGTTTTAATTTGCATTTCCCTCACGATTATTGATATTGAGCACCTTTTCATGTTGTCCATTTCTATGCTTTCTTTGGAGAAGTGTCTATTCAAATGTTTTGCCTATCATTGAATTAAGTTATTTGTTATTTCGCTATTAAGTTGTAGGAGTTCCTTATATATTTTAGATATTAGCTTTTAATCAGATATGATGTGCAAGTATTTTCTCTCATTCTTTACATTACTTCTTGATTCTGTTATTATTTCCTTTGCTGTGTAATAGACTTTTTTGGTTTGATGGAATCCCACTTGTTTCTTTATGTATTTTTTTTTTTTTTTTTGCTGCCTGTGTTTTTGGTGTTATTTCCAAGAAATCATTGTCAAACCAACATTATGAAGTTTTTCTCCTACATTTTCTTCTAGAAGTTTTACAATTTCAGGTCTTATGTTTAATTTTTCAATCTATTTTGAGTTGATTTTTGTATCCAATTTTATTATTTTGCATGTGGCTATCCAATTTTTCCAACACTATTTTTTGAAGAAACTAGCCTTGTTCCATTGTGTATTCTTGGCTCTCTTTTCAAAGATCAGTTAATCATGTATGTATGGATTTATTTCTGAGCCCTCAATTCTGTTTCATTAGCCTATATGTCTATTTTTATGCCAGTTTCATATTGTTTTAATTGCTGTAGTTTTATATTATATTTTGAAATTGAGAAGTGTGATGCTTCCAGTTTTGTTGTTTTTTTCTCAAGATTGCTTTGGCTAGCTGGGGTCTTTGGTGGTTTCATATGAATTTTTAGATTGATTTTTTTATTTTTGTAAAAATTGCTTTTAGGATTTTGATGGGGTTAGCATTGAATATGTAGATTGCTTTAGGTAGTATGGATATTTTAACAATATTAAGTCTTCCAGCCCATTAACATAGGATGTCTTTTTATTTATTTGTGTCTTCTTTAATTTCTTTCATCAGTGTTTCATAGTTTTTAGTGTATAAGTATTTTACCTGCTTGGTTTAATTTATTCCTAAGTATTTTGTTCTTTTTGATATCATTTCAAATAGGATTGACCTCTTAATTTCCCTATTTGTATAGTTTTTGTTAGTGTAGAGAAATTCATTTGATTTTTGTATGTTGATTTTATATCTTGCAACTTGCTGAATTTATTTACTAGTTCTATAATTTTGTGGAGTCTTTAAGATTTTATGCATATAAGAACAAGTCATCTGTAAACAAGACATAATTTCTTCCTTTACAATCTGGATGTCATTTATTTTCTTTTCTTTACTAATTGCCCTTGCTCACACTTTCAATATTACGTTGAATAGGAGCGGAGAGAATAGACATCCTTGTCTTATTTTCGATCTTAGAAAAAGTGCTTTCATTTTTTTCCACTACTGAATATGATGTTAGCTTTGGGCTTATTTAACATAGTCTTATGTTGAGGTAAATTCATTCTATACCTAGTTTATTGAGAGTTTTATAGGGAAAGTTTGTTGAATTTTGTCAAATTCTCTTTCTGTATTGAGATGATTATGTGATTTTTTTATCCCTTGTTCTAGTAATGTGGTATATTACAATTAATTGATTAGCATATATTACATAATCCTTGAATCTCAGAGATAAATCCCTACTTGGTCATGGTGTATAATCCTTTTAATGTGCTGTTGAATTTTGTTTGTTAATATTTTGTTGAGAATTTTTGCATCTAAGTTTAGCAAATATATTGGTTTGCAGTTTTTCTATTCTCTATTTTATTTATTTTTTTATTCTATAATCTTTATTATTCCCTTCTACTAACTTTGGGCTTGGTTTATTTCTCTTCTAGTTCCTTGAGGTGTAAAGTTAGATTATTTATTTCATCTCTATTTCCTTTTCTACAGTAGATGTTTATTGCTATAAACACCTTAGAGCTGTTTTTGCTGCATTCCATAAGTTTATAAAGTAATTATGCTATGTTTTCATTTTTATTTGTCTTAAGAAATTTCTGATTTCTTTTTATTTCATCTTCAACCTATTTGTTGTTCAGGAGGGTATTGTTTAATTTCCACATATTTATGAATTTTCCAATTTTCCTTCTGCTGTGATTTCTGGTTTTATTCCATTATAGTAGGAGAAAATATCTGATATAATTTCAATCTTCTTTAATTTGTCGACATGTTTTGTGACCTAATAAATGCAGGGTATCCTCCATCTCAGACATTGCAGTTTTCATTTCTAAAATTTTGACTTAAGTTTTTAAAACTTTTGTCCATGTTTCTACCTAATATCTTCAATTTTCCTTTAGTCTCTTGAACCTATGAAATAGAGTTATATTAAATGCTTTAATGTTCTTGTCTACTAAGTTTATCATTTGTGTTATTTCAGGTTCTCTTTCAATTAACTAATTTGTCTCTATTATGTTTCATATATTTCTACTGGTTTGCATTCCTGGTAATTTTTAAATTTGACTTTAATATTGTGATCTTTATCTTTCTGTGTGCTAGATGTTATTATTTTCCTAAAAGTATCCTTGAGTTTTGTTCTGGGACATGGTTAAACTACTTAGAAATAGTTTTATTTCTTTGAGACTTCCTTTTAAACTTTCGTTGTTGTTGTCTCATTAATTTTAATGAATCTATTAATCTTTTTTTAAAAATTAATTAATTTTTTTTATGGTGACATTGGTTAATGAGATCCAAAAGTTTCAGCTGTATACTTTAATAGTAAGGCATATATATGTTTACACTGTGTGTTTACCTCCCATAGTTAGATTTCTTTCTGTCACCACATATTTGACCCCCTTTACTCTGTCTACTCCCCCCCCACCCCCACCTTGTGGTAACCCCTAGTCTATTGTCCATGACCATGAGTCTCTGTATGTTTGTTGCTTTTAGGTTTACATCACATGTATAAGTGATATCATGTGATTTTCAACTTTTTCTGTCTGATATATTTCTCTTAGCATGATTATCTCAAGGTCCATCCATGTTGTCGCAAATGGCAGTATTTCATCTCTTCTTATGACTGAGTAATATTCCATTGTATATATGTACCACAGCTTCTTTAGCCCATCTTCTATCACAGGACACGTCAGTTGCTTCCGCATTCCTGGCCACTGTGAATACCGCTGCTATGAACATTGATGTGCAGCTATCTTTTTGGATATGGGTTTTCAAGTCTTTATGGTAAATATCCAGTAACGGATTGCTAGATCATACGGTAGATCCATTCTTAGTTATTTGAGGAACCTCCATACTGTTTTCCATAGTGGCTGTACCAATTTGCAGTCCCACTGGCGGTGTATGAAGGGTCCTTTTTCTCCACATCCTCTTTAATGCTTGTTATTACTTGTCCTGCTGATTATAGCTATTCTAACAGGTGTAAGATCTCATTGCAGGTTTGATTTGCATTTCTCTAATAGTTAGCAACGTTGAACATCTTTTCATATATATTAAGGCCATTTGTATGTTCTCTAGAGAGAAGCATCTGTTCAGGTCCTCTGTCCATTTTTTGATTGGATAGCTTGTGAGTTTTTGTTGTTATTGAGTTGTATGAGTTCTTGATATATTTTGGATATTAGGTCCTTATCAGAGGCATTGCTTGCAAGTATATTTTCTCATTAAGATGGTTGTCTCTTTACCTTGTTGACAGTTTCTTTTGTTGAGCAGAAATGTTTTAGTTTGATGTAGTCCCATTGATTTATTTTTGCTTTTACATCGCTTGCCTCTGAGGTCAAATTCATAAAATCCTCTTTAAGTCCGGGAACCTTGAATTTTGTTCCTCTGTTTTCTTCTATGCATTCTATTGTTTCAGGTCTTATATTGAAGTCCTCAATCTATTTTGAGTTAATTTTGGTGTGCGGTGATAGATAACAGTCTAGTTTCATTCTTTTGCAGGTGGCTTTCCAGTTTTCCCAGCACCATTTATTGAAGAGGCTTTCCTTTCTCCACTTTATGTTTTTGGCCTTTTTGTCAAAATTATTTACCCATATAAGTATGGGTTTACTTCTGGACTCCCAATTCTGTTCCACTGGTCTGTGTGTCTGTTTTGCTGCCAGTACCATGCTGTTTTGATTTCTGTCACTTTGTAGTATAATTTAAATTTGGGCAGAGTGATGTCTTCAGTCTCAGTCTTTTCTCTCAGGATGACTTTGGCAATTTGGAGTCTTTTGTGCTTCCATACAAATCTAATGATTTTGTTCTATTTTTTCAAAAAATACCTATGGGATTTTGATGGGGATTGCATTAAATCTGTATAATGCTTTAGGTAATGAGGTTGTTTTAACTATGTTGATTCTTCCAATCCAAGAACACAGAATACCTTTCCATTTCTTTTAATAGGGTCTTATAGTTTTTATTATATAGAATATTTCAAGTGTCTCTCAGTATCTTTCTTTACCTTTTTTATTTTGAAGTCTATTTTATCTGATGTTACTACCACTACTTCCACTTTTCTCTGAATGCCATTTGCTTGAAATATCGTTTTCCACCCTTTCACTTTGAGTCTATATTTGTCTTTAGAGCTGAAATGTGTCTCTTGAAAGCAGCATATGGTTGGGTTTTGTTTTTTCATCCATTCTGCTACTCTGTGCCTTTTCATTGGTGAGTTCACTCCATTTACACAGGATGATTATTGAAGTATGATGTCTTCTTATAGCTATTTTATCTTTGCTTTCTGGTAGTTCGATGTTTCCTTTGCTTCTTTGTCCTTGTGTTTCTGTTTTCTTTGATTTGATTGGCTTTTGTGGGTTTTCCCTCTGGTCCTTCTTATTTTATGTTGTATACAATGGTTCTGAATCTTTGGTGTGTGGTTACCGTTATAAATATGTAAAGGATAGTTATATATATATATACACACATACATACACATATATATACACATACATATATATACACATACACATATACATATATGTATATACATATACATATATACATACACACATACACATATATATATAACTATATATACATAACTATATATACATATATACATAACTATATATGTAGCTATATAGTTATGTATATATATAGTTCTATATATATATAGTTATATACAGTAGTCCATTTTCTTCTGCGCATACCTTATCTCCATTCCTTTTTTGCAATTTTGGATCTTTGAATAGCCCCCTTTTCAGTCATTGTTATCTCAATTTGTTCCTATGTATGCTGAATGTTCATTACTATCTTGCTATAGCAATTCTCTTCTTTCTATTTAAGCTTATAATGCCCTGTTTTGAGTAAGTATAGCACTCCTCTGTTTTTATCTGCCTGCTCATCGCCTTACTCTTAAGTATGTATTTTTTATTTTGTCATTTTACATTATGTGAACTGACCCTTTTCAGTATTTCCTGTAGTGCATGCCTTATAATGGAAAATTCACTCAATTTTTGTATGTCTGGAAAATTCTTAATTTCTCCTTCATATCTAAAGGAGAGCTTAGCTGGATACATTATTCTAGGCTTGTAGTTCCTTTCACTTAATAGTTTAAATATTTGATTCCATTCCTTTCTGGCTTGTAAGGTTTGCATTGAGAAGTCTAAGGATAATATAATGAGTTTTTTTTTTTTTAATAAGGTATCATTTTCTTCTCCCTGGCTACCCTGAGAATTCTGCCTTTGTTATTGATTTTTGATATTTTAATACGATTCGTTTTGGTGAAGGCCTTTTTGGGTTGAGATAATTGGGTGTTCTGTTGACTTCTTGAATTCCAAGCTCCAGCTTATTTCTTAGATTTGGGAAATTCTCGACCACTATTTGTCTGAAAATGCTTTCTAATCCCTGTTCCTTTTCCTTGCCTTGATAATGCCCATTATTCTTATGTTTCCTCTCCTGATGGTATCAGCTAATTCTTGAATTTCTCTTTTATTTTTTTCATTCTTTGGTGTTTCTCTCCTTTCTTTTAATTTATTCCTAAATTTCTGTCTTCAATATCACTGATCCATTCCTCCATGTGGTTGACCATATTTCCCAAGCTTGCTATTTCATTTTTCAACTCTCCAGAAGTTCTATTTGGTTCTCTTTGAGGGTTTCATTCTCCTTTATCTGCTCATCTAGTTGTTTTTTCAGTTCTTGAAATTGTTGTTTGAGTTGTTTTTGATCTCATTAAGTTTTTTTGGAGGTACTATCCTGAACTCTGTCATTTAAGTCGCATATTTGTATGTCTGTAAGCTTATTTTCCAGAGATTTTTCCCTTTCTTTCTGAGGTGCCTTGTTACCTTGGTTGTTCATGGTATTTAATGGACTATTTCTCTGCCTGGGCATTAACGGAAGTATATTCTGCTGTTTTTCCAGAAAGAAGTTTTATTATATAAAGGTCTGTCTTTAGCCTTATGCAAAGAAGGTGCTTTTCTTTTCGTTTCCAGTAGGTGGCGTCTAAGCCCCTTGGATCCTTGTTTTATATAAAGTCTTAATAACGCTTTTTAAATTTTCTTGTATATTTAATCATGCTCGTCACCCTCAGTTTCAGTCATTGTCAGTGTCAGTGACAGTCTTGGCAGCGTTTGCTTAGATTTCCCTGGGCTCCATGGTGACAGATCTTGTAAGATGACAGATCTTGTAAGGACAGGGGAACTCTGGGTTGGGGATTGGGGACTGTGGTTCAGCCTCCGTTTTGCAACTGCCACTGGCAAAAATCAGCTGTTGTTCAACTGCGTCCAGTTTGGCTTCTTTGTTTTCTCCCCTGATGACTGTGCCCTGCAGCCACAGCTATCCCAGGCAGGAATGTTAAGAGAACTCACCAAATTTGACGCTTCTTTCCCCTCCTCCTGCTCTTGTAGGGCTGTGAGAGGCAGCTTCTTTATTTCTCCCAGTGTGCTGCCCGACACCTAAGGTTATGACCTGTGGTAGCTTTTATGAGCAGATTCCATGCTCAGACGTGTTGGTGTGCAGTTGGGCTTTTTTTGTTGTTGAGTTTTAGATGTTCGGCTTATTGTTGTTTCAAACAAAGCGATCTGGGGACCTCTCTCACTCCACCATGTTTCCAAAGATCTCGGTGGTGGTTCATTTCACATCATTGTTATATCGATTGCTCACTGATACACATCTATTACAGTGTGTTGAAGAAAGGATGTGATCATGTGTGGATTCCTTTTCCCTCAAACATGATGATAAAGCTTTCAGAGGTATTGGATATATCTGCTGAGGTGTGTTTCATGACTCTCAAACTAAGGTTTGCCTCACCTTTTGTATCATGCAGGTGTAAATGTTTGACTGATCAGATTCCTTGGCTCATGGCTTAGGCCTCCATAAGCAAGGCAGGCAATGTAGGGTAATTTAAAATTTGGTAAGTGTTCATTTATAATTTTAGCCAGATATTTGAATATACAGGAAGATGAGGCAAAAGCATCCCTAGGGGAAAGTGGAAAATATATATATCTCATCCATTTCTTAAGGAAATACCCAGTCTTAAAAGGCAAATGGGGCGTTTAGATTTTTAATGTAAGTAGGGTTTTGAGTTTTTTGATCGTAAAGAGAGACTAGAGAACTTGATTTGAAGGTGTATTTGTATTATCAGCTTATTGTTTTAAATTAGATTTTAAGTTTATTTAGAGTCTTTTGGGGTGTGATATAATTAAGTCATCACTTATAGGACTACCTTAACTAGATAACTCCCTCTAAGAGTATAAGAGAATACTCTTAGAGTAAGAGTAAGAGGGATTGGGCAACCAATTAAATGAGAAATGTATAGTGTTCTTCACACTTAGGAATGAAGGGACAATCTCTTGATATAGAAATATAATGATTTAACTGTTGTGTAATCAAAAGCTAGAGTGGATGATTATTGATTTAAATGTTTCATTAAAATTAAATTCTCCAAAATCTGCCTACTATGGTGTATATCTTATCATATTTGTATTCATTACAGGAAGGTCATTATGGGCCAAATAGTATGTCATTTATATGCAGCCATCACAATTGAGTCTCTATTCCTCTAATTAAAACAAGAATTTTGTTTTCGAAAGCTATAAAAATCAGGCATCAAAATTGGAGATTTTCGGAAGACTTCTTTAGGTAAGAACCATGAAGATACAGATGGTAAGAATATATAATAAGATTTAGGAAATTTTAGTTTTAATAACATAAACTGTCTCTTGTCTGTAACTTAATAAAGCTTTCCTAGGATCACAAACTGTGAAATTATAGCCTCAGATGCTTCTCAATGACAAGTAACATTAAGATTAAATAAGATCTTAGAATTAAACATCAAAATGTATTGTATCTGAAAATAATAGTTATAAAACTAAATTTAGTGTATTCTAAATTTTTTTACCAGTAGAAGTTAAGGAGAAAAGTTCAGGGGCAAACTGAATCAATAATTTAAGATTGTAGACCAGAAATTATTGATAATATTTTTTAACCAATAAAACCATTTGTATCATATAATGAAATGCTTCATCTTTATTTCCCCCAGAGTTCAGCTTTTTATTGAATGTGTTACAAAAGAGATTTAGTCAAAAAGACCAAAACTTATGCCATCGTAAGACTACTCAGATCTGATTCTTCTTTCTTTGCTTCCACTTGATTCTCATTAGCTGGGGCAGCAGTGATGGAGAGGGCAGGACCTTCTGCTGGTACAGGTCCAACAAACACTATCTTGCAGATAAAGCTCCCAATGTTGATATTGGCCAGAGCCTTTGCAAACCAGCCTGGTCAGAATGGTTCAAACTTTACACCAGCTGCTTTAATGAGGGTACTGATCTTCTTCTCCTTAACTGTCACCTCATTGTTGTGCTGTATGAGAGCTGAGTAGATGCTGGCAAGCTCCCAGACAGAGGCTATGGCATAGGCTAGTGTTGGGCAAGCACTGCCAGGAGCAACCCTAGCTGCCAGAAAGACTGAGCACCTCATAGGCAGCTGAGGAAAGGGGGAAGAGATGCTCAATCTTCAAACAGAGGTTTTGAAATAGATTTTAATTTCTATAAATAATAAAGTATGCTCTAAATAATCTCCATTAACATAAGGACCTTTTACATCTTGTCCAGAGCTGTATCTTCAGCACCTGTCATGGAACTTGGCACATCATGGGTTCAATTTATATTAATTTAAAATAGGAGCTGCTATGCTACATTTATGCACAAGAGGGCATGATTGAACCTGCTGTGCCAACAGTACTGCTTTTTCTTATAAACTGTGGGTTTTACTTTTTCCAGTTGTTCTTTATGGATAGCAGGTTACTCTGGCTGACCTTCTAGAGTGGTAACACAGTAAAGACTATAAAAAAGCCATTAAACTGAAATTTACTACAACATAAAACTTAGTATCCACTTGTATTTATAATTCTTAAAAGATTTGTCAGAGAACTGAAAAAGTAAAACAAAATAGAGTGATGTTAAATTTTAGATTTTTTTTTCTTTAATGGCAACTCTTCCACGTTAACAGGGTGGGGCTTTGTCTGAGGTCACTGTCATAGGTATTGTGCTTTTATTTGGATAGTATATTTCTTAAATTTTATTTCCCCCATTTTTGTAAGTAATGAACTGAAACAAATTAGGGTAAGAAAATTAGCCTTGATAAAGGAAATTTATTTTCCAGAATGCAAAATTGCAATAATAATCAAGCAATGGAAATGTAAAAATAAGATCCAATGTTTTATATTTGGGGGAGAAGGAAGGATTCTATTGACCATCCTAGACTCTTGGTAGGTGGCCGTGCTAGTTCTACAAAGATCCAAGGCACAGACATTTCCTGACAATTGTATATTACAGTTGCATAGCCATTACAGATCACTCTAACTCCTCTGTTCCAGCTCTCTCTTCCGCTCATTAAAAAACAAATAGCATAACAAATAACCAAAAAAATAATTTATCTATAAATATCTTCTTATATATATTTCTTCCTTGGCAATGGTCACCATAGAGACCACATATTTGTATGGTCTCTGGGAAGTATCTGTTAATGAGAGAGTCTTTGGGAAGTACCTAGTACCCATTGATCTCTTTTCCATCTTAAAATGTTGCTCTCTCTCTCTCGCTTTCCCTTTCCATCTCTCAGACGGACTTCTTTTTTTCCAAAATTTCCTCTTCGGCTCTTCTTAATAACTTTACACACTGTATCTGGACAAACCCTTTTACTGTGTGACTTCGGTTATATTTTCTCAAACTCATAACTCTAGCTTAGCTCTCAGTTTTGAGCTCTAGGCCCCTATGAAACTGAACTCTGAGCTTTCTAATTAGAAATTCAAATATGTTTAAAGATATTTCATCATTCCCTTCCCCAAACCTGTTCCTCTTGCTTAGTTCAGTGAATGACAATACTATATGTCAAAGCAGGTATTTTGACTTTCCCTTCTTTCTCAGCCTCCATATCTAATCAAATAGTCTAAGAGACACAACTGTTGTTTCTCTTAAAAGCCAGTTCCAATCTTTTCTCCACTACTCTTAGAATCTATCTCTCATTATAGAAGCTGCAAGGGCCAGATTTCATTTTTTAAGGTTCCGTGCATTTGAGGCATGGGCATTTGGCCCAATTCTGGTCAATAGGATATGTGGGGAATCTGTCTAAAGTCTTCTAGGTAAGATCTTCCTCTCTTGTTGAAAAAAAGGAAGGAAGGAAGGAAAGAAGGAAGGAAGGAAGGAAGGAAGGAAGGAAGGAAGGAAGGAAGGAAGGAAGGAAGGAGATAAAAAGAAAGAAAGAAAGAAAGAGAAAGAAAGAAAGAAAGAAAGAAAGAAAGAAAGAAAGAAAGAAAGAAAGACAGAAATGAGTGTTCAATGGGCTTCTCCCTTCCTTCCTGTTTGAACATTGCTATTTGAAGATATGATGCTCAAGGCTGATGCTTAAGACCATGAAAAAGAGAACAACTGCATAAGAAAATGACCCAAAATTATTCTCTTACTTACAGTTGAAATTATTCTAACATAAAGTAGTAAAGATATAACTTGAAGGCCAATTGATTTTAGCACCTAAATCTCTTGAATATGCCTCCTTCTTTTAGTCCCTTTTGTTAATAACTTTGGGTCTCTGTCATTTCTTGCATGGGTTATTCAAGCAACAGCCTAACTGGTTTATCTGCTTCTACTCTCACTTCTTTTTCAGTCCTACTTTCCCTTTGGAATCAGAGGAGATTTTAATTTCAAACTTCAAGATCATGCCTCTACCCATGTTACAAAATTTTTAGTGGTTCCTCTTAAATAGTAGTTATTGTTAAGTTGTTAAACAGGTACTAAGTAGCAGATACTACTTCAGCTGCTAGATCAACTTATCTCCTTTGATCCTCAGAACTAACCTATGTGAGGAGTAGGCTAGTAAAGTTTAGTACACTGCCAAATCTTATCTGGTGATGATTTTTTATTGTCTAGCTAAAAAGAGTCTCACATTTTCTACGAGGTACTGAAATGAAAGCATTTTTGAAACAGAAACAATCTACCCATGAACATTAATTTTAGTTCTTCAATACTCAATTGTGTTGATCTTTGTAGGCATTTAAACACATTTTTAATATCTTGGTGAAGTTGTGTTAGAAGTGAGATATCACTTTTATTTTCTCTATTCCCTTATGCTTCACTTATATACCTATTGTTGGAAGAGTAAACAAACAATGGTAAATTTTCTTTAGTAGTTTGTTCTTAAAGAAGAGATCAACTTATAAAACAAACAACAAGTTTGTCTTCTCAAAAATAAAATCTCACAGAAATAATTATGAGCTGAGAATTTAAAAATATATTTTGCTTCTAAATTGGTATCTGGATGACATTAATTAAAATAATTGTATAATCATGACTTAAATATTCATTAAGTCTTTGGTAATATCTTTCCTAGTAATTGTTTTTGACAAAGCAATTTATAGAAAACATCACTATCTTATCAAATTATAATTATCCTACAAAGAAAGATAGTTTAGGAGTCATGATAGGTGATTGAAATAGAAAAGATATTTAATAGGGAGAGAGCAGTGTTGAGGTCCCATGAGAAGGTTGGAATAAATTTTGTGACTGTATTAGTTTTCTATTGCTACTATAATACAATTACCACAAACTTCAAGCTTACATCAGCTTGAAGATAATTTATTATCTTACAATTATGAGAATCGGAAGTCCGAAATGGGGTTCATTGGGCTAAAATCAAGATGTTGGTGGGGCTGCATTTCTTCTTGAAGGTTCCAAGGGAGAATCTATTTTTTTACCTTTTCCAGACTCCAGAGTTTTCCTGGATTCCTTGGCTCATTGACTCCTTCAATCTTCAAAGCCGTGTGTCTTTCTCACAATGACATCTCTTTGGATCTGATACTACCGTACCCCTCTTCCAGTTTAAGGGACCCTTAATGATTACATTGAACCCACCTGGATAATCCAGGATAATTCCTTATTTTAACTTCAGCTGATTAGCAAACTTAATTTCATTTACAACTGTAACTCTTGCCACATAATATGATATTTTCACAGGTCTTGGGGGTTCAGATAAAGACCTCTTTGGAGGCACATTATTTGCCTATTTTGTGGGTAAAGCAAAGATAAAGGCTTGGAATGGAATAGTTATGGTCATTTTTTCAGGTCCAGACTGCAGGGGCGATATACACTATAATTTAATTCTTGCTCACATCTTAGCTTGCCACTTATTTTAAGACTTTCTGATCATTTTAGGGAAGTTCTGATCATGTTTTTTCTATGGCTGTTTGATCCAGAATGAACCTATCACTGGCAATTATCTTTCTTAATAGCCCTTATTTTTTTGCTGACTTGCTGCTTCTATATTTTTAGCAAATAATTTTGCTGTTATCAATAATATATGTCAAATGATTGAATAAGAGTTTTCTTATTTCTGTATTGTTACCTTCTAACAAGTAGAGGATAATTTTATCCTTATACTAATTTTTGCTCATACATATATATGTATTTCTGCCCACTACCAGGGGAAAAGGATTGTGATTGGAACAGCAGGGGATTCAAAAATAAGTAAACTGTAGTTTTCAAACAGATTTTTAGTTTACAAAACTTTTTCTTCAAATAAAACCTTCTGTGGAAGCCTATAGCCTGTTATACGAAACAGATAAAAATTGAACTGTTTTGTTGGAAAAAGGAGAGCTCTAGTCTGACTCCTCACTTCCTATTCTTGGCAACTCTATCTTGAACAACAATGAATTCATGAATCCTTGGGGAATGCACAAGGAAATAGAAGATAAACCAAAAACCAAAAAATATATATTTTTTATTCAAGATTTCCCCCAAGCCCCTTTGAGATAAAATTGATATCTTTTAAGGTATATGTATATATGCATATATTGCAAAATAATAACCACAATCGGGCTAATTAACATATCCATCACTTCACCTAGTTACAATATTTTTCTTTTTGTTGTGAGAATTTTTAAAATATACTCTCCTAGCAACTTTCAAAATACAATACAGTATTGTTAACTAGTTACCATCTGTATGTTATAACCCCAGAACTTATTCACCTTATATCTAGAAGTTTGTATCCTTTGACTACTTTCGCCTGTTAGCCCCACCCCCATTCTCCAACTCTGACAACAAATACAAACTTTAGTAGAAGGCAGGGTGGAATAAGTGCAAGAGTGAAGTACAAAATTGAGCGGAAATTCAGTAAATATAAAAATTATAAGCAGCTGTTGGAGTCGGTTGGTATTAGAGTCATGAGTCGAAGAACAAGTAAGATTTGGGAAAAGTTGGGATAATGAGGAGGATGCACAGGCAGAGAACAAAGAGGTGAACAAAGAAGCAAAGGAGGACAGGATGTGTTTGTGCACGGCATATAGATCACTTGGACAATAGCAGTGGCTAAATTTAAGAGAAATTTGAAAAATATGGGCCAAGACATGACATGGAGCAGGCTAGGAAAAAGCTTGAATAACAGGGTGAAAAAACTAAGTTCATATTTTTGCTAATGGGAAACTTGCACTAAATATAGGAATCATAGGAATCAGGAATTAGAAGCAATTGTATTTAAAAAGTGAACCACATTTATGACACCAGTTGATAGTCTTGATAATCTCCTTCAAACTAAGCAAAGAATGCAAGTTGAGGAACCAAGGCAACTACTTTGACTTACTTTCTGCCATATAGAAGTGTGTCCTAGTTCCAGACAGTCAATGGCCTCAGTCATATATCCTGACCTCGAAGACTTTCTTGCAACTCACTCTGCTTTTTTCCTATTCCTAGAAGGAAATAAGTGAATATACCATCTATTTATATAAATGCTATTTATATAGCATCTTTGACAATGGTTTTATTTTTGAGAATTTCCACAAGAAGGCTGATTTGACAGATGTGAGTGGAGTTTATATGTCTTCAGACCTCAAAGGAAATCATGGTTTATTTTCATACTTTCTGTCAGTGTTTGATACAAAAGTTCAGCAGATTCTGCTGATGTATCATACAGCAGATAGTTTTCAATAACAAGTTTTTCGTAATTGTCTAATGTTGAATATCTACTACAATTTTTGGAGTTGTTATTGTGTTATTTATATAGTTTTATCTTTCATACCACAGGAAACACACATGGAAACTCTTATTTACTTTCTGGGAAAAACCAGTGTGAGGCCCTACTGGACCCATCTCTAAATGGCACCATTATTCACCCAGTTTCTTAGGCAATAAACCAGGGAGTCATTATTGGTGCTTTCTTTTCCTTTTCCTCATCAATTAGATTTCAATAAATGGTGACGATTATTTACTTCTCTCACTCTCCACCACTTAAAATGTGACTTTACAACTCCTTACTCTAAGAGATGCATCTATTTCTCCTTTCCCTGAATCTGAATGTGTATTGTGACATTGTGTGTGTATCTGTGTATGTAACATAATAATATATATTTTATATTTTTTCTTTGTTCCAAATATTTACATATTAAACTTAAAATTTTTTTCTAGTATCAAGTATAATAACCATATTTGCAGATTTATAATTCTAAAGTCATTTCAGTTTCCTTCTATCTTCAACACAATGAATCTTTTTTTCAATCTAACAGCTTGATTCAGATACACTTCATATACTATAAAATGGGACCATTCAAGTTGTACAACTCAATACTTTTTAGTAGTCATAGAGCTGTGCAACCATCCTTACCGTCACTTTTAGAACATTTTCATTACCCTCAAGAGTAATGAATATACCCATTAATAGTCGCTCCCATTAGCCTTCCAGCCCATCAAACTTAAGAAACGACCAATCTAATTGTGTCTTTATAAATTTGCCTATTCTGTATATTTCATATAAATGGGATCATACAATACGTAGTCTTTATGTCTGGTTTCTTTGACTTGGAGTACTGTTTTCAAGATTCATTCACGTTGTAGCATGATTTAGTAATTTGTTATTTTTTATTGACAAGTAATATTTCATTGTATAGATATATCACTTTTTATTTATCTGTTCATTAGTTGACATATTTGAGTGTTTCCACTTTTTGGTATTATGAATATGCTGCTTTAAACATTCATGTACACATTTTTGCATGGACATAAGCATTTGTTTCTCTTTAGTTTATGCCTAGAAGTGGAATTACTGAGTCATGTGGTAACTCTATGTTTAACTTTTTGAGGAACTGTTTTCTAAAGTGGCTGCACCATATTACATTTTCATCAGCAGGATGTAAGAGTTTTACTTTATTTGCATTCCTTCCAACATGTTATATAGCAATTCTAATGACTATGATGTGGCATGTCGCTATGGTGTTGATTTACATTTTCTTATAGATAATGAATTGACATCTTTTCACGTTCTTATTGTCTAGTTCTGTATCTCTTTGGAGAAACGCCTTGTCATTTCATTTGATTAATAGATGATAGTGTCATTTCCAAGCCTCAGTATCAAGCAACGTTGCACATTTCTGTGTTCTTGCTAAGACCACTGTCATGCTACCATGAGAACAGGCCTGTGCTAGCCTGACTGGGGACAAGGAGCCATGTGGAACAAAGATGAATCAACTAATTTATCCCTGCTGAGGCTTCAGACATGTGAGAGAGTCCAACCCAAATCAGCAGAGCTATCTTACAGCTGACCATCCAGGTTACTTAGACACATGAGCAGGACCCTTCTAAACCTTCCTGACCCTAGCTAACACATAATTTTTTAATTTAAATAAATGCATGCTATTTTAAGCCAATAAATTTTAGAGTGGTTAATTGTGCAACAAAAACTAACAGATATGCCCTCCTTTACTTAATCATTCTGAGTAGTATATCTTCTCCTTCCTTCATATAATTTATTGGCATTTCATATTCTCATTTTTTACTGCCTTCTATCTCAATTTTAATCTTGCCTTATCTTTACTACTAAAAGAGTCATATTTTCTTGTACTTAACACCTTTTAATGGTTCATCATTTTTGATGTAATAAAGCACACACTGTTGAAGGAAATCAGCCTGGGGTTTATGAGCCTAATTTGTTGCGTCAGACCTCCTGGTATCCCCACTTTCTAGCTGTGTGGGCTTGGGTTAGTTATTAAACCATTGTATTTCAGTTTTCTCATGCTTAAAATGGAATAAAAATCCTACCAAACTGATAAGATTTTTGTGAGAATCAAATGAGGTTATGCAAGTAGAGTCTATAATAGAACCTAACACATCATAATTACTCAAATAATGTACTACATTTTTTATTCCTTAGTATGAAATATAAGACCTTCCACTAACTGGCTCTTTTACTCTACCTCTAAAGTCATATTTCACTATGACTTTTTTACAACCAAAGCCATAGCCCTCAGTTCCTCCGATATGTAGCATGTTGTTTAAAGCCTCCATAGTTTTATTAATGTTTCTTCAATGTTTCAAATGCCTGGTCCTGTCTCTCTTTTATCGAACCTCTAATTCCTCTCTCTGATCATATGACCTCTTCTTTCTCAATACTTACCTCAAGCAGTGCCATCTTAATGACATCTTTCCTAGACTCCACTGGTATAATCAGTCATACACTTAGTTATGTCCCTAGAGTATCCTGGTCATACTTCTTGCATGGCACGTATTGGCTTTTGCACCCAGCCTATTGGTTCCTTTTGGGAAGAAACTGTGTCCTGTTTGTTTTTGTTTCTTGATCATTTAGAACAGTGCTTGACATGTATTATGAACTTCATAAATGCATTATGAATTTAGAACATTTATAAAGATGCAAAGGAAGTAATTGAGGGAAAAAAAAGTATCAGGCTTTAATTTTCTGTTTCCCAAATGCTAAAGCCATGGATACTCTTGGAGTGATTGTAGATAATTTATTGTAGGCAAGGCCATTGGGGGTGAGGCTAAATGTAGGGCACATTTGGGTAACACTATAGAGCCATGTGAATCTTGAAAAGTTTGGTAGATGATGGTATAACTAAAACTCTCGTAAGAAGTTGAAGTCCAGTAGCATGGCATCACTAAAGGCACATAGAAATTGCCTAGTTCGGTCAGAATAGAAGGGTTCTTACCACTATCACTATGAATGAACACAAGGATGATTTAAAAATTGGAATCTTTGACAGTAAGATAATTTTCAAGTTACATATACTGTGTTCTGACTTGATATTTGTATATTTTGTTAACATTTTTCTTATAAGCTTAATGTTATTAATGTTTATAGGCAGGATAAAGTGCATATGATCTTGTATGTATAGGACATAGTTTCAGGAATGTCAGGATGGGAAACATTACATGAAGTTGATTCTTCATATATTGATTGACCCAAGGTTGTGATTTCCAATGATTAAAAAAAGTGCTTCAGTCAAATCACTCTTTGCAAACCAAACATCACATAACGCCTCATTGGAGAAAGGTGGAACTCTGTATCAATTATATAATAACTTCCATAGCTCCTCTGCTAACAACTTGAATACATCATTCTACTTTTTGTCTTTATGATTTTGACTACTATAAGCATCTCATTTAAGTGGAATCACATAGTATTTGTCTTTTGGTAATTAGCTTATTTGACTTAGCTTAATGTCTTCATTGTTTAGCCATGTTGTAGTACATGTCTGAATTTTCTTCTTTTTAAAGCCTAAATCATATTCTATTTTTTACACACACACACACACACACACACACACACACACACACACGCACACACACACATACAGTGTATGTATTTGAGATCTTATGTTTAGACCAATTTCGAGTTAATTTTTATATTTGGTATTAGGTAAGGGTCCAACTTTATTCTTTTACATGTAGATATCCAGTTTCCCCAGAACCATTTGTTGAAAAGACTGCTCTTTCCCCAATGAATGGTCTTGGTGCCCTTGTCAAATATCATCTGACAAATATGAAAGAGTTTATTTCTGGGCTCTTTATCTATTCCATAGGTCACTATGTCTATCTTTTTGCCAGGACCACACAGTTTTGGTTATAGTAGCTTTGTAATAAGTTTCAAAATCAGGAGATGTGAGTCTTCCAGCTTTGTTCTAAGTATCTTACACATTTTGTGATACCCTGATCCATGGGAGCACTTAAAGGATACCTCAGAACATTTGTGGATTTAATGATGGGACTGCTACTATTATGTAATATAGAACATGCTGGGAGATTTGCTCTTATCTTTCCAAAACTAAATAATTTTCATAGAACTATTTCAACAAGAAAACATCAAACCTATTTTTTTATAACATAAATTGTTTCATATACAGGAAACTGCAATTCTGATGAAGAATGAATTGATTTATTCTCATAATGTTTTGCCCTCTTTAATATTCATTAAAATTTAGGTGATTTGTATTACAGAAAGAAAATCTCTTTCAGTGTAGTCATGGATTATGAGCATAAAGTTTTCAAATGCTAGAAAACTGACCTGGCACAAATATTTATCCATAAAAAAATAGCATGATCTCTTTATTATTGTTTTAACTTAATGTCATAGTATGGATTAAAAGTATGAGGAAATATAATGGAAGATATTAAGGTATTATTTAGTAATGCCATGATTTAAAGAAAAAGTGATTAGAATCAGGGAAGTAAATATTAGAAATGATGTGCATTATAAATCATCTTAGTGAAAGAAGTCTAGTCTTAGGGATTCTAGTTTCATTAAACCCTAATTCTCTGTTTTTAAATTTGTGAGCATAAAATTATCTTTTCATTTTTCTAATTTTAGAATTTCAGAATTTAAAACATCTGAAAGTTTATTGTATTAGCTGTAATGAAGAGAATTAACAATAGTTTACTGACTTAAAGAAAAATAGTTTATTTTTTCTCATGTTGCAGTCTGATGTAAACATTCAAGGTTAACATATAGCTCTGCTACAGGCAATCTTCTAGAGATCCAGCATTCTCTCAATTTGATTCTGCTTGATTCCATAGGATGTTGTCTTTACCAGCCTGAGTGAAGCTAAGTTCAGGCATTTCCTTATCCCAGTTTGTGAAAAGAGAACTTACACATAGGAGCTTAGTGCAGTTTTATAGGCCAGGTCTGGAAGTGGTAAGTGTCACTTCTGATGACATTCCATTGAGAAACGAGTCACTAATCTACACCTGTCTAAAAGAGGCACTGCAAGATAAAATCCTTATAAGGTAGACATGCCAGTTATGACTCTCTAACTTTGCATAAAAGGAGAAATTGATTTTGGGTAACTAGCAATGTCCTCCACAATCATCCAGACCAAAGCTCTCAGTTTACTAGAGAATGGAAGGTAGAAAAACACTATCTCTTATCATCTTTGTGATCTTAGACATATAGTCTCTACCACTTACCCATCTGACCTTGAATACCTAAACTTCAGCACTTGAACACATAATTTCTACTACTTGCCACTCATCTGACCTTGAATAACTGACCTCTATCATTTATTGCCTATGTGACTTTGGACGCATAATCTCTACCACTTACCATCTATGTGACTTAGATTCATGACTATCATATAACACCTTTGTGATCTCTAACCCATAATATCTACTTCTTAGCTCCTGTGAGACCTAGGCCACATAACCTTGCTAAGCATATTTTTCTCATATCTACCTCATAGGATTGTATTAGCCAAAATAATTAATATAAAGACATTAGAATGATGGCTAACAGATAGTGCTCAATGAACATAAGTTGCCATTGCTGCTGTTATCAATATTGTTACTCATGTTATTCCTATTTTTTTTTTTACTTACTTAACAGGATCTATGCAAACATGAAAATTATTCTTCCATTGATCATATAGAGAAATGTTTCATGGCCTCCAGCTTACTAATATGTATCTAGTTATTACTAAGCATAGAAATGCTCCTGAATAAACATTATAGTCAATACCATATCACATTAACAAATATTTAACATATATATTTCAGTAATATGTATGACATACTCTGTGTGTGTGTGTGCGTGTGTGTATAGTATAGCATAATACTATATAATCTCAGATTAAACAAAAGAATAATACATTTTTTCATTCTGGTTGTATTTGCCAGTTATAAAATTCACTGACTTGTTTATTAGGAATTGGTTCTGTAGGGGATATTAGAGGACCAAAAGTGAGATAATTTATTTTGAATATATTCTTAGAGTTAAATCAACTGTTAATGAATTTTATCCAATCTTTTGTTATGCTAACATACCAGGGAAAGTAAGTGACCCTAAGGATTATTAGCTCAATGAATAAACCATTTAACTGGAAATAGGAATCCAGAAACGAAAAACCCAAAGTAGCAGATTGCCTGATTTTCAAAATAGAATTTTATTAATTTGTAAATAGATCCTTATGTGGAAATGAACTGTCTCTTCCCATATGCAGCAAAATAACTTGGATAGTTGATGAGTCCTTACAAACTGAACAGAATGAACAAATTACTGTCAAAGTCAGAATTAGTTTTTCTATGTCTTATAGACATCACAGAAAAAATTTTAAACATTCAGATTCATTTGATGCCATAGCTTGCTTTTTGCTTTTTTTCTAAATCAGTTTATATTTATATTACCAAGAGTTGCATTTCAAAGTTTTTTGGTACCACACTTAACCTGAGAGTTTATACTTGTTGTTGACCAAATAACCAGTATGATTTTCAGATAGACTCTATATAAAAGTACATTTTTATGTGTATATTTTAAAAATCTCTTCTACATGATTTAAATAAATTTTCATATAATACAGGAGAGCCTTAATATTTGTGAATTATGCAGCGCGCACTCACACACACACGCGCGCACACACACACACATACACACACACAGACAGGGGACCTGAAAGGGAAATAAAGTGTTATTGCTGTGATGGAAATAATGATAAAGTAAAGAACTTTTACAAAATGACTTCTTACAAAATAGAAGCTTGGTCTAAATTAAGACCAGGCAGTCAAATTTAGTGGTGGCTTGGCTGTATGTCATAAGCAAGTCCACCATATGTTTTATACAGGAATATGAATCATGAAAGCTGTAGGCAGAATTAATTTTTATAGCTTTATAAGTGGAAAAATTTAGAGCTCTTTTATAATATCAATAAGGCTGTGAAAAGGCACTAAATTTTCTATATTTAGTTATGATACACCATGAAGAAAATTACATGCATTTTAATACTTAAGAATTTGAGAGGTCTTCATAACCTTAGTCTATATTTTCTGGAATGATAATGTTTATTTACCAAAGAAATAAGCAGTTCACTCACTATTGGTCTCTCAGTAAACACATACAAATTCAATCTGCAAGCCTAGACATATGGATTGTGTTCTATCTGGATTCTGCTGAAATAATAATGTTAAAATGTATTTTAAGGCAAGATATTTTTTAAAAACTACTTAATGTTCATAGTTACATGTTTTAAGTTAATTTTCTAATTAATTAGCTTTTAGAATACAGTGAAAGAGAAATCCCTACTACAAAAATGAAACAATTATTTAATAGCACAACATTAGACAATAGATTTCCAATTATCACTAGAGATAGTTCATGGAAATGCAGGAGAAAGTCATTCAGTCTCTTTCTTTTTTATATTAGTAAAGGTATGTCTGCTGGACACAAATATTCTATTAGTCAAAACATTGTCCTAGCCAGCATCTCATTTTCTTTCAATTTTTCAGTTTGCAGGTAGTAACATGATTAACCACTGGGTGTCACTATTTATCTATATTTTGAAAAACCAGTTACTTAAAGGTGAGATGATGTAACTGGGTAACTGGTCGTGAGAGGCTTTCATTTTAAAGAAACATTGCTGAAGGAAAAGTCTAAATTTAGGCAGGGGTTCTTAGAGACTAAAACACCATTCTTGGTAAATTAAGTGATTCCACAGAGAGCGATTTTTCTCCATATATGATTCAGAGATAGCTAAATGGTAATTATGTTCAAAATATTTAAAAAATGCTTTACCAACTTGAGGCAGTTTTCGGATGGATGCTTTCCAAGGTCCAGAGAATGACGATTCAGGAAAGTGGATGGGGTGTGCCCTAGGACTTAGGAAGGAGAGAGAGGTACCACTTTGGCTCTATCACTCACAGACTGTGTACCTGATCCAATCTCTTACTCCCAGATTTTCCCTCTGTAAAATGAAGGTAGAAAGCTCCATGATTTCAATAGTCCCTCTGATAGTTCCTCTGGTCCTGTCTTTCTAAGAGTACTTGTCAGTATCTGTCAGATTTGAATTCTTCTGGATAAAAGAGAATGGAACTATTTTTACTCTTTCATCTCCTTGATAGACCAACAATAAGACAGCCACAACAAAGCACTATTTTCTGTTTTGTACCTAACTTTTTATGACAGCGGTATGAAGTGGCTGTTACTAGAAGATTTTCTTTTGTAGTGCTGTGAAGCCAAGGAGGAATTGACACTGTGAAAACTTTAGAACGTTTTAAGTCAGCTTATTATGCTTTTGATTAGTTTTGCTTAATTAACTCATTTTTTTTTTTTATCACTGCTAATTAAAAACAACAGTTGATTGGTGCTCAATGATCCAAAAGACAAAATAATCTGTTATATTCTTCTTTTCCAATTTTTGGCCAAAAAAATTTTCACTCTAGTGAATTCTTTACCCTTCATTTTCAGGTTTGTTGCTGTTTCAGTCTTTAGCATCATTTTTTTTTTAACTTACTAAATTACTGGTTTATTACAAAAGGATATAATTCAGGAACATTCAGGAACAGTCACATGGAAGAGATGTATAGGGTGATGTATGATGAAAGGGCATGTAGTTTACATGTTCAGCAGTTCTAAGCCAGGTGTCCCCCTGATGTTACGCCTCCAATTTGTCAGTGATTTAAAAATTCCCCAAAACAAACAAAAAAAACCCAAAACTGTTTGTAGTACACTCTACAAAGAATTTCATACATTTTATTTGATATTTATAATGACACTGTGAAATAAAGCAAGTAGTATTACCAAACCCTTTTTGGAGTTCAGGAAATCTATATCGAGAAGGAATAAATGATTGATTCAAGTAATTTGTTCAATTTACAAGCTAACCATGACTTGAACACATATCTTCAATCCCAAATTTCATATTTCTTTTTCTTTGTGAAGATTCGGGTTCTCTTTTATGCTAAACTTCTATTCCGGCATGTTTTCTTGCGTTTGGAACTCTAAACTAGTAGACTGTCTTACTATGCCATCTAATATGGGCTGAATTTTGTCTCCACAAAAGTCTTATGTTGAAACACTAACCCCTAGTACCTCAGAGTGTGACTCTATTTAGAGATAGGGCCTTTAAAGAGATGATTAAGTTAAAATGAGGCTTTTAGGGTGGTTCCTAACTCAATTTAACTTGTGTCTTTTTTTTTAAAATAATTCTTTATTTTTCAATTGGCATACAATATTATATTAGTTTCAGATATACAGCAGTAATTAGACATTTATATAACTTACAAGGTGATCACCTTGATAAATATAGAAACTATCCATATATAGTTATTACAGTATTATTGACTATATTCTCTATGCTTACTATAACTATCAATTTGTACTTTTTAATCCATCCCTCATTTTCATTAATCCCCTAACCCCTCCATCAAAATATTCTGTTGCCTATGAGTTTGTTTCTGTTTTGTTTGTTAATTTACTTCGTTTTTTAAATTCCACATATAAGTGAAATCATATGATATTTGTCTTCCTCTGAATTATTTCACTCAGCATAAGATTCTCTAGGCCCATCCGTGTTGCAGATGGCAAGGTTTCATTTTTATGGCTGAGTAGTATTCCAGTGTGTGTATCACTTCTTTATCCATTTATCTATTGATGGACACACTAGCTTCCATATCTTGGCTTTTGATTGTAAATAATGCTGTAATGAGCAGAGGAATGAATACATCTGTTTGAATTAGTGTTTTGGGTTTCTTTGGATAAATAATCAAAAGTAGAATTACTGGGTCCTTCTTTGTCTCTTGCTATAGCCTTTATTTTAAATTTTATTTTGTCTGATATAAGTATTACTAACAACTTTATTTTATGTGTGTTTTCATAAAACGTCTTTTTCTATCTCTTTACTTTCAATATGTGTGTGCCTTTCAATCTGTAGTGAGTCTTTCGTAGGCAGCATATGTAAGGGTCTTGTTTTCCTATCCATTTAGCCACCCTATGCCTTTTGATTTGAGAATTTAATTCTACATTTAAAGTAATTCTTGATAGATATGTAGTTATTGCTATTTTATTATTCATCTTTTTTTTTGGTCTTTTTTCTTTTTCTTCTTCTTAAATAAGCTCCTTGAACATTTCTTATAATATTGGTTTGTTGGTGATGAACGCCTTTAGCTTTTTCTTGTCTGGGAACGTCTTTATCTGTCCTTCAATTTTAGATGATAGCTTTGCTGGGTAGAGTAATTTTGGATGTAAGTCTTTTCATCATTTTGAATATTTCTGTTAATCCCTCTGGCTTGCAAAGTTTCTCTTGAGAAATCAGCTGACAGTCTTATGGGAGTGCCCTTGTAAATAACTAACTACTTTTCTCTTGCTACTTTTAAGATTTTCTCTTTGGCACTTTAATTATGATGTGTCTTGTTGTGGGCCTATTTGGGTTCATCTTGTTTGGGACTCTCTGTGCTTCCTGGGCTTGTGTGTCTATTTCCTTAGACAGGTTAAGGAAGTTTTTTATCGTTATGTTTTCAAGTAGGTTTTCAATTACTTGCTTCCTCTCTTCTGGTTCTGGTATCCCTGTGATATGAATATCAGTATACTTGATGTTGTCCCAGAGGCCCTTTAAACAATCCTCATTTCTTTGGACTTTTTTTTTTTTTTTTTTTTGCTTTTCTGACTCGGTGTTTTATACTACCTTATCTTCCAAATCACTGATTTGATTCTCTGTTTTATATGATATGTTGATTCCCTCTAAGGTAATATTCATTTTGGTTGTTGTATTCATTTCTGACTGGTTCTTTTATATATTTTCTATCTTCATTTTTATATATTCTATATCTTTGTTAAAGTTCTCATTGACATTATCTACTCTTTTCCTAAGTTTATTAAGCATACTTATAACCAGCATATTTAACTCCACATCTAGTATATTGCTTGTCTCCATTTTGTTCATTCTTCTTCTGGAGCTTTGTTCTGATCTTTTATTTGGGACATGTTTCTTTATCTCCTCATTTTGTTCTCCTCCATGTTTTTGTTTCTATGTGCTAGGTAGTGTGCTATGTCTTCCAAATTCGGTAGAGTGGCCTTATGTTGTAGGAGTCCTATGGGGCCCAGTGTTGTAGTCTCCCTGGTCACTTGAACCAGGTATTCTAGGAATGTCCCTCATGTGTGTTGTATGTTTTCTCTTATTGTAGTTGAGTGTCGTTTGCTGTTGGTACATCAGTGGGAGGGATTGATCCTCACGCTGATTAATTGTGAGAACTCTCTGGGGCTATAGTGAAAAAGCTGTTTTTCAGGGATTGACCTTACAGAGAAGGATTCGCTTTAGTAGGGCCCTGGTGCCTACTGGATCTGCCCTTTAGGTGTGTCATTTGTGGAACTCATTGTTTGGTGCTCTGGTGTGATCTGAAGCTTGCCACTGGGTATGTTGGTTCTGGGGCCCCTTGTGGTGGTGGGACTGTGGTGTAAGCCAAGGTCAGCTGCTGCCTGTGCCCTGCCCTGGGCCACTTGGTATGAGCTACAAAGTGATCAACAGATGGTTGACATATGTTCTGGGCTTGGGGGTGTCTAGGAGAGACTAAGCTTCTAACCGATGCTAGCTGCCACTAATGCTGGGCTTAGAGCTGCTTATAAGATATACAGGGCACACTGAGGCCAGATGCTGCTTGTTTGGGGTTTGTGAACATTTGAGAGATTTTAGAAAAGCCCATAGCATGACAGTCTGTTTATATGGAAAAGCCACTGAAATTGGCTTGGGTTGGCCAGCAAGTTGGGTAGGGCAGGATCTCAGAGAATCATCAGGACAGGGTGACCAATGTCAACCAGGTTGATGGAGACTCAGATATGGCACCTACCTGGGTTGGGGGAGGACTCAACAAAGGAACAATGGCTTCTTCCACACTTCTGTCTGAGACAAAGGTGCCTCTTCAGCCCTCACCATGAAGCCAGACAATTCATTTTCTTCCTAGTATGTCCCTGGTGCTTTTTGAAGTGCTGCCCTGCCACTGGAGCTCAGAGTGAGTGAGTTCACCAGCGAATAAGTCTGTGTATGAGCCCTTTAAGAGCAGCACCTGGAACTCCAACAGCCCTTCATCCCACTCATCTACAATCTCTGCTGGTGTTCGCAGCCAGAAGTTGTGGAGACTTTTCTCCCTGACACTGGAAACTGGGGCTAGAGAACCTGGTGTTGGGCCGGGACCTCTCTCTCCTTAGGGGAACCTCCATAGTCAAGTTGTCCCTTTTAATTTCTTACCACAATACATGGGACCTGACCATTCTGCATCTCTGTTCTTCTTACCAGTCTTGAGGTGGCTTTTTCCATTTATCTTTAGTTATAGGACTTCTGTTCAGCTAGACATTATGTGATTCTCAATAGAAGTTGTTCTGTAGTTTACTTGTAATTTTGATATTGTTGGAAGAGATGCCAAGCATTACTTTTATCTACTCTTCCATCTTGATCAGAAGCTTTTCTCTGTTGACTGGTGTCTTTAAAAGGAAGAGTAAATTTGGATACTCATAGAGACACCAGGGATGTTAATGCACAGAGGAAATACCATGTGAGAATAATGAGAGAAAGTGATCATTTTCAAACCAAGGAAAGAGGCCTGAGAGGAAACAAAATTTGCCAACACCCTAATCTTGGACTTCTAGCCTCCAGTACTTTACAAAAATTAAGTCCTGTTGTTTAAGCCACCTAGTATATAGTATTTTGTTATGGAAGCCCTAGCTGACTAAGACACCACCATTTATCCTTCTATCCATCTATCCATTTATCCATCTATCATCTGCAAATAATGACTTAGATTCTAACATGCCAAGAACTGTGTTGATCTTTGGGATGCAGAGATAGAAGATACAATTCATGTCCTCAAGGCCCTCATAATATAGAGTTCTGTGCTTATAGTGGTTATCTGGAAGAAGGGAGAGGGTGGAAAACAGCTAATATTATAAGGTGGGCTGAGGTTTTACAGGAGATGCATAGAGAATCGTGGAAGTAAAGAGAAGGAAGCTTTGCTTCTACCTGAGTTAAAATGGAGTAAAGGTAGAGATAGGGAACCCAGAGGAGGTAACTTGAAGAATAGTGGAATTTAGGTATTCCCTCATTTCACAAACCATTTCATAGGATCTAGTCATGGTCCTGAACTCCATATAGGTGAAGGCTAGTTACCTGCTGAGAAATTCTTCATGTCAAATATGTATTTGGATTTTAAGAATTGTTAGCCTCTGAAGTTTTTTCTTCTTAAGTCCATCAGCAAACCCAGTACAGCTCTGATATTTACTGTTAACCTGAGCTAGTGTACCTTCTTTTCTGTCAAAATCCCTTTGGAATCATGCAATTAGTTCTTGTCACATCTTTTGAAAACTCATAATTCTATGTTCTAGACATGTCATAATTTCTCCTATTCAGTAGGTTAACCACCAATGTAAACTTTGTTCTAAGACCTTACAGTATCTGTATAAAATAACACAGAGATAATATGCATATGTATGGTGGTACAGAGCCAGGTCATAGGCTCCCTACCAAATATTTCTTACTTATGGGTATCACCATGAGTTTTTGCAGCTTATCTTTTCTAACTGCCCTTACAAAATTAGAGAGAAATGTGATGTCCTCAGTATGGCTACACTGTTGAATACAGAGAATAGCGTCAACTGTGAAATAAATTTATAATGTCCGTAAGTAAAGTTGAGATTGAGAGAAGACAACATCAGAACACTTGTGGTTTTATACCTGAATATACTATCTTGGTATACTTCAACATGTTATAACTTCTTTTTGTAGAGTAAGAGATTAGATGATTTTTTTTTAACCATATTATTTTCTCTCCCAAGGTTATTTTCCCTTAAGTTCAAAAGCAATCACTCTTTCTTTGTCAACAGTTTTTATTAAATGCCTACTATCTTGCCAACAATGATCTTTATTAAATCCTCTATTTTTAAAATTTGTATTTGGCCTTTAAGAAATATCTTCTAAAGACCCTATTATTGTAACAAAACCATTTTAAGTCTCTGATTTTATAAGGTTTTTCCTCACCATGCTCTTAGCCATGCCCTTTTATATAAATCTCTAGATAGTTCTAATTTTAGTAATTGTAGTATACTTAACATCAGACTAACTCTCCCACGGTTAGCAATCATAAACTCTAGATAAAATTTAAATAAAACAACTCTTTGGGGATCAGCACAAAGCAAGTAAGTGTGGAAATTTTCTGACCCTTGAAAAAAAGGAAGTCCACTGGGTGAATTTAGTGTATTTTTTTCCTGAGGGTACATCCACTCCATGTGGTATAGGGCAGCTAAAACTCAGGCAGAAAGTCACCGTTTTAAAAGTTTAAGTGGTTAAGGTTTGAGATCAGGATTGCTATAACAGATGGAAATTGAGGAGGGAAATACTAAAAAGAAAAAAATAATGAGAGGGAAAGGCCCTAAATTTGCTCATGAACTTCTCTCATATCTTTAGATATACCTGAACTATGCACACATGTGGCAGATTCCAAAGAATGTAGGGGAAAATAACAACCTGTAGGCTGAAAATGCTAAGAAAGATGTGAATTGCTGCCTGCCACATGGGCAACAGGAATTGGCATTTAAATCTTTCCAAATGATATGAGCTTTTAATTGAAATGTCAGAAGCGCTATGACTTAGGAATAATGGTTATTTCTTTGGGACTAAATGTTCTTTCTAAGACTATGGCCCAACTGAAATAAATTCTCTCTAACAAAGTATAAAATCAAACCTTTAAAAATTCAAGATATGTAGTAGTCAAAAATCAGTCCTTTTTAGAGGAAGATTCCAAATCCAGAGTTTTACCATGTACAATCCACAATGCACAGTACGTTACTAAATACTGTTACACAAGTGAAAAAATAAAACAAACAGGAAATGTGGGTCATAATGTTCAAGGATGTAAAAGAAGTGTAATAAATGATGTTAACCAGATGAAGAATCTCAACCAAAAAATACAAGTTATAAAAAAAAGAAAATTCTACATAAAAGGAAAATATTCAAAATGTAGATTTGCTGATGGGTTTAATAGTAGATAGATGATAATGGCAAATAAAAAGTTTGGGCAATGAACTTGAAGACCAATTGACAGGAATTATACAATAGAAGAATAGAGTGAAAAATAATTTTTAAAAGATGCATAAAATCTTATTATATTATATGACATACTAAGCCAGCCAACATATTGGTAAATGAATTGAAAAAGATAAAATGGAAGAGGAAAATATTTAAAGAAATGATGGCTAAATTTCCCCAAATTCTCTGAAAAATATCACTATATGGAAATATAAAGTTGACTAAACACAAGCAACATAAAGACAACTTGGCCTATCACAGTCAAATTACTGAGAACCAAAGGTAAAGCAAGATATCCTGAAAGCAGTTGGGGATAGGGGAGAAACAAATTTCATAAAGGGGAACAATGATACAAATTATGACTGTTTTCTCACGAGAAACAATGGAGGTCTCAACACAATGAAATAATTTTGTAGTACTCAATGGGAAAAGAGAATAAATCCAATATTTTATACCATCTATTCTATATCAAAAAATAAAGGTGAAATAGACATTTACAGAAACACAAAAGCTGAAATGATTCAATTTCAGAAGATTGAAATGCAAGAAATGCTAACAAAAATTCTTTAGGTTGAAAGAAAATGACACCAGATATAAACTTGGAAATGGACCACGAGCTTCAATAAGGGTAAATATAAAGGACTAATTTTCTTCTCAATTTCTTAAAAATAATATCTGACTGTTTCATGCAATTTATACCCTTGGACTGTAGAGTTATAATATATGTATATATAAAATATATAAAATATGTGATAACAATAGCTAAAGGACATGGACAGAACATAAATGAAATTATATTCTTGCAAAGGTCTTACATTTAATATCAAGTGGTATAATATTAACTCTAAATAGACTATTATAAAAATAAATTTTGTAAACTCTAGAGTAACCACCGAAGAATAATGACAAAAGTAACACCTAAAAAGCCACTAAAATAACTAAAATAAATTACCAAATATATTTGAGTAATTTGAAAGAAGGCTTGAAAACAAGAGGAACAGAGAAACAAAAGTCACATCCAATAGAAAACAGATAGAAAATGTTAAATGTAAGTACAACTACATTAATTACTACATTTAACAAAAATAGACTGGAAACATAGATTTAAAAGCAGAGATTGGCTTATTGGATAAAAAAGTAATTCCTCAAAATATACTATGTATAAGAGATTCATTTAAAATAAAATAAATCCAAATAGGTTGAAAGTGAAAGAATAGAACAATAAACCATACAAACGCTAACTATGAAAAAGCTGATATGACTATACTAATGTCAAAAAAAGATGTATTTCAAGATAAATAGTGTTATCTGAGATAAAGCAGCTCATTTCATCATTTTATAATGATATAAGGGTTTATTTAATCGATAAGACATAACAATTATAAATATAAATGTATATGTGATAGAGCTTGAAAACAGATACATCAAACAAAACAAAACAAAATAAAATAACCCAAACATACTAATCGAAGAAATTGACACACAAACAAAGTTGGAGATTTTTGACACTGCTCTATCAGTAATTGATCATTAGAAATAAATCAGTAATAAAAAAGCAAGATTTTAACCTTGAGCTAATAGATATTTGGAACATTCTGCTCAACAATTATGGAATATATATTCTTTTCAAGGGCACAAACAAAATATTCCCCAAATAAATCACATACAGGAACATAAAATATGTCTCAATACATTCTAAAGATTGGTATCTTTCAGAGTATGTTCTATTCCATAACAGAAATAAATTTCAAAAAAACATAATTATCTATAAAATCTTCACATATTTGGAGATTAAGTGTACACTTATAGATAACTAATGATTCAAATATGAAATTACAAGAGAAATTACAAAATATTTTGAATAAAAAATAAAAGTACGAAATATCATAATCTGTAGGAGGCAGTGCTTAAAAGAGAATTTTATTATAAAATGTTTGTATTTGCTTTCAATGATAGTTTTCCATCATAAGAATCCAGAAAAATATAAGCAAATTAAAACCAAAGTACATAAAAGAAAAGAGGTACTACAGAGCAGATATATATATATATATATATCTCATGTGTATATATACACATATGTAATATATACATATATACATATTTACATATGTATATATACACATAATATATAATGTTTATATATAAGTTATATATACATATTATATATATATAAATTATATATATAATTTTTAAATTAAAAAACAGAAAATTAAGCAAGTTAAACTTGGTTCTTCAAAAAGATTATAAAATTGATAGAAGTGTAGCAAGACCGATCAAGAAAAACAGGTTAAAAGTTAACATTGTCAGGAATGAAAAAACAATTATCACAGAATATTATAAACAACTACAATACCAGAGGAAGAGGACAAATTTTTTGAAAAACACAATTGACAAAAGAAGAATTAAAATATTATTTGTATAGCACTAAAGAGCAGAGGAAATAGATTATTCAATAATGGTGCTGCTTCAATTGGATGTCCATATGGGAAAAAAATTGAATTTAACATCTTCCTTACACCATATGCAAAGTTTGATTCTAAATGTATTGCAGATTTAAGTTTGAATGGTAAAGTAATAAAACATCTAGAATAAATAAAGCTCCCCTGAAAGATTTTGAGCACTTTTAAGACTAAACTTTACAGTGTTGACCTGTTTGTCAGCTTGCATGACCATGCATTGAATAATGATGGGGCTGGAAACGAAGCATCCTACACAGAAATGCCTGAGCACGTTAAGAGGAACAAGTTTCTTTTAGAAGAAGATGGAGGACTTAGATCTTCACACTCCAGCATGAGCTGCTACTGAAGCATAGCTCCATCTGCAAGAGCCTGTTGCTCTTGGTCTGCAGGCATAAGTTTAGCTTAATGTGGATTGTTTGTTAGGGGACAAGAGAGATTTTTTTGAATGTGGTTACTCAAAAAAATTGTGCTTGTAGCCTTCCTTTTGAAAAACTTTCTTATTTTGAAAATAAAGTAGAGATTTTTTTCCCCACTGTTGTAGAACACACAGAACAATGACTCACATTTCACAGTCTTTTACAGGTGATTTGTGAACTTCTGCTGTCGACATTTACGACACCTAACGCATTTTCCTCACATAGGACTAAGCATGGTAATAGGGTAGAGGAGGGCCATGTTGTGTATGTGCTTATGCCTTAAATTGTACCTGGTGAATTATCCACTATGAATACTTGAATCGAGACTCTGCATCTATTCTGTTTCTGGGGAAGCTCTCCGGTTAAGAGTTCATAGTTATAGTCTAAAGAAGGCTTTGAAAAATTCCTTATTACTGGCACTGTCATGCCGAGGTTGGGCGGAGGTAGCAGGATTCTTGAGGATGTTATTGGCAGCCTTATGTGCCTCTCCTGCTGTTTCCTATTGCTCAAGGTACTCATCCCTTATAGATTGGATTATTTTATCCTATAGAGAGGCTTGACCCAATGAGGTCCTGGGTATTTACAGAAAAGGTATGACAAATTCTTATGGAGTTGCTAATGAGACAAGCCATCTATGCTCTTATCTTTGAAGGCCTTGATTGGGCCACATTCACTGCTGGAATAAAGCCAAGATGCTCCAGTTTACCTCTAGCACCTGGTATGGGATGTTGATATGCATGCTAAGCTCAGTCATGGGATAAGACATTTATGATGTTGGGCAATCCACTGGTTATCTGGGGTAACTGACAAGTCTGGGGAATGGGTATGGACTGTGGGAAAAACCCAAGAAAAAGAAGGAACTTGACAAGCCAAAAGATAATCCCAACTGGCTGTAAAGAGTTTGGTAAAATAACCTGGAAGCAAATGTGGTTTGCCCTCATTGCTGCCAAGACCCCACCTAAAAGGTAGACTGGCAACCCAACACTGTGTTGGTCATCCTGGAAAAGCATAAAACCTGAACAAAAGTTCAGATCTGCCCCCACTCTCCTTATTTTCTGAAATAGCCAACATACTCCAGTAGGGGCCTCAGAGATGCAGTTCACCCCATCGCTGATGCAGGCCAAGATTGCCTCCAGGTTAGGGCCACTGGGGGCAGTTGAGCTCCCATGTTGAACTCATTCTTAACAAATCTCCCAGAAACAAACTCTGGTTGATACTAGAGCCAAGTTGATACTGTAATATAGGTAACCCTCATAAGTTTCCTGGACCCCTCAGCACCATTGCTTGTTTGGGAGGGCAAATGGTTATGGTCAGGAAGGTCCATTTGACACTGCAAATTGGACGTTCTTCCCCAGGAGAATATGAGGTTTTTATCTCTCCAATACCAGAGAACATATTGACGTCCTACAAGGTCAAATGCTGCAAACTTCTATTAGTGAATTATTCCTCCAGGTTAAAATAATCACGTTAGTACTGAGGGAAAACACTCTATTGGGAACCAGGACATCAAGGGCCCCTGGAAAAAAATGGTAGCTGTCAAACAATGTAAATTGCCTGGCAGAATCAGGAAATAGGAGAAACTATCTGAGAACTGCACCAAATGGGTATTGTATGTCCTGCCCACAGTGCTTTAAACAGCCTCCTAGGGCTGTTGAACAACAATTTTAAAGATAAATAAACAAGCGAAAAGATGAATGAAGGAAAGTAAAGATAGGGTGACTGGTAGAGATGAGAAAGTAGATAGGTGGTACCATTTTGTAGATGTTGTTCAGGAAGGTAACATTGATCAATACCTGAAGGTAACTAAGGAATGAGCTATGTAGATATCAGGAAGTAGGGAATTCTGAACAGCAGACAGCAAGTGCAAAGTTTCGATTGTGGGAGTTTCCTTGGTCTGTTAGAGCAACAGCAATGCAGCCCTGTAAACCTGGAAGAGGGTGAGTGAGCTGACATCTGTGTCTATAATACTTGAGAGATGTCATGGATTATAGGTAATGGGTTTGGGATTTTACTCCAAATAAAATGTAAAACCAAGAGAAAATTTTATTACTTGCAGATAAATCTTTGAGATAGATTTTTGCTAAACGTTCTGAAATTCCTAAAATTGATTGTGTTCTAGTTTTAATTCTGCTGGGCTTTATATTCATAAGTCAAAAGAATTAAGCTTTTATCAATTGAACAAATATAAGCAAAATTCTAGAGAGGCATATGATTTTCCAGAAGTAAATGATAATAACATCCTAAATTGAGAAATAATAGTAAAAACCATTCTGGTTTTCCTGTGCTATGTGTGGAAACACTTTAGCTACTGTCAATTACTGCCAAGAGTTAGGATGAAATTTGCTATTTATTTTTAATATTTTCTCTCATAGTAAGCATTGTGTACTTAAGCATTACCAAACACTGGCAAAATAAATATGGTGTTTTGATATTGAACTTGTAAGACTAGGTTGAGTTTCAATCTTTCATCTGCCATGTACTACTCTGTGACCTTGAGGAAATTCCTCCAGCATTTTTTAGCCTCACTTTCTTTATTCCTAGCCTGGGCATGATAGTTCTCTACTTCATAGATAATGTTTGTTAAGCACCTACCCCAGTTTTTACTACATAGTAAGCATTTAAAAATAATTGTAGCTATAATAACTATGTACGTTTTTTGCCTCTCCTAGTATTCGTACATACTGAGCAGACTAAAAATAGGTTACAGTATTTGCATTTGTTCCCTAAAGTATATTATTAATGTTTATTGATATGCTCTTAATTTTTGACATTCTAAGGATCTAAAAATATGTACAAGAATAAAACAAAGAAATGAGCTGCATAAATGTAAATGATTTAGACAGATAAGCAATACATTCTTTTATACAAATCAATTAATATGAAATTTTAATTGGGCAACCAAGATCCACTCAGTATTATCAGGACTTATTTTTTGTTCAAATGTTTTTGTTTTTAGAATGTTCAACAATGCCTCATTTGTCTTTGATCACCCTGGCATCTTGCCAGTAGTAAATGTTCAATAATATACCAGAGATTGCTTCAGAGATGGGTCGTTGCCCAAGTATAAGGCTGTACATGAAGGGTTACAGTATTAATGTCTATAAAAGGAGTATGGCTGGAAACATGGTGGAGTGAGACATCCCCAGCTCTCTCCTCTTGAAACAACAATAAACTGAACATCTAAAACTCAACAAAAAACACCCGGCATGTCTGGGGGTGGGATCTGCACATAACAGCTACCACAGGCCAGAACCCCAGGTATTGGGCAGTGGACTGGGAAAAATAAAGAAGCTGCCTCTCACAGCCTCTGGAGCTCCCTGCAGGAGGTGGGGGAGGGGTGAAGGTGTGAGAACTTCCCTGAACAGCTCTGCTTGGGATCGCTTCAGCTCACTGCACTGGGCGGAAGGGCCCAGTCATCAAGGCAGCAGATGGGGTAAAGAGGGTCGAATATAGGAGGGTAGGGATAAGGAGAAGTGGGTAAAGGGGATCAAATATATGGTAGCTGAAGGAAACAGGATTTTGGGTGGTTAACACAGAGTAGAATATACAGATGCCAAATGATAATGTACATCAGAATATTATATAATTATATTAACCAATATTATCCCAATAAAATTAATAAAAACAAATAAAATAAAAATAAAATAAAATGATCATGGCTATAGATAGAATAATTACCTCAACTCCCAAACATTCCTATTCTCTAAAACAATGGAGAATTTACAGCGTCATGAACACTTCTATAGCTTAGCATCACAAAATATAATTAGTATATAATAAAAACTATGTTTCAACAAGACCCCTACATATGTTGCCTACAAGAGATTCACTTCGGATTAAAAGACACACACAGACTAAAAGGAAGGGGATGGAGAAAGATTTCACTTGATGGACCTTGAGGGTATTGCGCTGAATGAAATGTGAAGGATAGAGAAAGAAAAATATCACATGATTCCACATATATGAGAGATCAAAAGAACAAACTAAACAACAACAAAAGAAGTAATAAACACAGAGAATATTTTGAGGGCTATTAGATGGGAGGGTAATTGGGGGGACAAAAAAAGGCAAAGGGATTAAGAGGTACAAATGAATAATTGCTGAACAGACATGGGTGTGTAGAGTGTAGCATGGAGAAGATGGTTAATAATGTAATAAATATGAAAGGGGGAAGAGGGGTACTAGATTTAGTGGGATGATCACTTTGTGAGTTATGTGGATCTCTGATTACTAGGTTTTACAACTGAAACTGGTATATTATTGTATGCCAAGTATAATTGAAAAAAAACTCATTGAATTGTGCAATGTAAATATGAGCAACTTATTGTCTATTTCAATAAAGCTGGAAAAAAATAATAAAAAAAGAAAAAAGAAAAAAAAAACTATGTTTCAAGTAAATTCACTGACATGAAAGATTAAAGTCTCACCTGTCCATGAAAAAGGTGTCAGTACTTTGGTATTTTTTAGATAGCTGCTAGAAAATCCACAGGCAAACAAGAGAAGCATAGGCAGCTATACAAAATTACCTGTGCTTTCTTTCTTTTTAATATGCTCAGTGCAGAATAGTGCTGTGTGTGTTCCTAGGTTCATTTAACCTAAACTCTGTAATTCTGCCTAAGAACATTTGGAACAGATAGTGTCCAACTCCCCCTGCCTCGTCTCCTTTAGTTGAAGCAAGATCAGCTTCTAAAGCAGAGACAAATTGTTCCTGGTGTAGAACTAAATCACCTTTGGTAGAGGTGGAAAGAGCCTTTAACTACAAAGAATACAATAGCTGAGGTAATTTTGGTTTTTCTTCTCTGCTCAGTAAGTGCAGGCTTGTGTCCTTTCTCCTCTCTTTCTCCCTTTTTCCATTATCTGTTTGTCAAAAGAGAAACAGCAAAAATAATGATAAAAAAAATAATAAACTCATGGGACAAACAATGGAATCAGATATAATCTTAAGGAAACAGTATTTAAATTCTGTTTTTGATTTTTTATTTATATACGTGTATACAAGGTTTATTTTATCTTAGCTTTTATAAGGGAAGATGTTTTCAGAGCCAAGGAGAATTATTAAACTGAAGTTTAGGAGCTAAAATTGCTTTTTATAAATATATAAAAAGGAGGTTATATTGGAAAGGTTACTAAATAGAAATCACAACATTCCAAATCTTAAGTTTTCAAAGTATTTGTTGTTCATATGAATCTATGCTGCATTTAAGTAGTTGCAATTACTTCATAGATACAATTTTGAATTCAGAGACTTTTCACCCAGCATTTGTTTCTGAGAATTATTACATGTTTTGTTTAGTTTTAAAATGATCTCAGTGGCTATACCTATTTCTGTAGTGGTTGACAATTTAGTTCTATTAATCTTTCAGAGTCATAAATAATATTAAGAATAGGTACTAAAATCCTTTTTAGAAAGGAACTGTCTTTATAAAAATATATTACAACAGCCTGAGGTACAAGATGAGGCATTAAGGCTTCAGCTAAGACTAAAACTTCTGAGAATGTACAGAAATACATGAAAAAGACAAAAAGGAGAATTTATTGAGGGTCCTTGTGAGGTAATGGAAAGAAAGAGGTGAAAGGAACGAGTAATATGGATTTGTTCACCATTATTTAACTTTTTTCTTTTTATTATTTTGTTCTTAAGTTTATTATTTTTCTTATTTCATTTTCTTACTCTCTTATTTTTCTTATTTTAATAAAGTTTTAAAGAGAAAATATGTGCCTGATAACAGTTGTTTCTTGATAAAAATTGCAAACTTATTTCTAAAAGTTTTTTATTGACTTTGCCATCACATAAAATAAGAACAATCAATTCCTCCAAGTATTATTAGCAGCCTCCACAGGTTGCGTGAATGCTAACTATATTTATATTTGCTGGTTGTATTCTAATGCGTTGTACCTAGCTATAATTGATTTAAAAGCTCTTTTCTAGAAATACTCTCCTCGCCCATTTAAATGGTTGCAATGAGAATTGCCATATTATTGATATGCAGTTTTATTATCCATTGTCACTGTTTGTTGAACCAGAGCCAAGAACTTGACCTGTTCGGGCTATGGAGTTAATTCTCTAAGAATGTAGGTAAAAAAGTGGTGTCAATTTATCCTTGGTTCCAAGATTATAATACAGGATATCCCTGAATTATCAGTGGTTTATTTTATCACTTGGACTGTGAAGGAGATATAGCTCGTCTGCGAGAAGATCATAAAAGGGTACAATCATAAAAGATGAAGATGTAGAGAGAGACACAGACACCAAATAGAGAAAGAAGCTGATGGCATTGGAGTTTATTACAATTCTTTCATGGTTTTTAAATCTTAAATTCTCTCATCTTTTCTTATCTACTCTTGAGGCCTCCTGGATAGACGTACAGTATTTTTGTGCATTTTTCTGCTTGCATGATGATCTGCTGTGGAATCTCACCTAGGAATCTCATCCTTCTCAGAGATGAACTTTGCTCTTGGTTAAATCTCCACTGACTATCAGTTAATCTATCATTAACTTGAAAAAATACTTATATAGTAAACAAATTTATAATGAATTATAAATATAATGTAATAGCTTAATGCATATTCCTAAATCTGGTAAATCATAATTTTCCAGAAAAATATTATAATTTCCTGTATATTTTTTTTGTTATGCCTGTTATTTCAGCGAACTTAAGAGGAATCACATAACAAAATGTGAGGCCTTGAAGTAGTCTGGATTGGCCTCTATTATGTTCTGATTTTCATCTCTCTCTGTTTCTCTCTTGACATGCTACTTCTTGTTTTTGTGCCTCCTGTTTATATCTGCTTTCCTTCAGCTGCCTGTACATGGTCAATTTGAGGTGAGAGGAAAGGGATCTATACATAAAGCTGACAAGTCACTTCTATTTGATCAGAGCTAAACAATACAATGCCACGTGGACTCCATGGTCTCTCCACAAAATGCGATATCCCATGCCCACCTGCTAATGACTCTTTATCTACTTAAAGCTTGCTACGTCCTGACATAGTCACATGTTTAATTTTAAGATCCACTGCTAACCAACATAGTCTCTCAGTAAGCCTTGTTCCATTGGCCAGAGAGACAAATCTGATCAACAAAATTTATTTCACCTGGTGATGAATTACGTACAAACTGATAGATTGACTACATTGGTGTCAGGTGCTCATTCCTGGCCCAATTCCAATGTCAGGAAGTGTGGCTTTACAGAGAATGAACCATGGACGCTTAGGTATAACATAGAGATATTTTATTATCAGAGGGACAGGGAAGATATGGTATTAAATAATTCTTTAGTGAAATGTCAATTGATCTTAAGCACAAAGTAAAGAAAAAAGAGATTTAAAAAAATTTAAAAGACGAATTAATAAATTCCTTTCTCTCTTCTTTTATTTCCTCCCTCTTTCCCTCCCTCCCTTCCTTCTTTCTCTTCTACAAATGTATACACACATAGTCACACACAGTCTATAGAGCTGTAGTTAATGATTCTAATTTTTTGGAATTAACCATGTAATAACTCACAATTATGATCTCTGATATGTACTCAGCTCTTTGGAGGTATGTTTAGTCTTAATTTCTTTCCATTTATCTTTCCTTTCTCCATCAGAAAATAATATAAGATCAATAAAAGATCATTTTGAGACCAGCAACTTATACCTGCTAACTACCACCAACTAGCTAAATGTCTTTGAGAATTCATGCAGGTTTACTTAACTATCTCTCTCTCTCTCCCATCATATGTATATGCATATTTTAATAAATATATAATAATATAATAATATTTATAAATATATATTTATTTTGAGCACAGACGAAAGGAAAATTTTATGGCCACTGCCTAAAGCTTGTGTTTATAAAATTGTCACTTTCTCAAATATGAGAGATTATGGGTTTAAACTTTTGAGTAGCATTACAAAAATGAATAAATTACCATTTATGTAATTGATAATGTCTAGAAAATCAAGAAGAATTTCTGACTTCAAGGGATAATTTTTTTTTTATTGAAATAAAGGAGCTATTTCTTTCATGGGTCTTCATGGAGAGAGCACTATATAAATATATTAAAAATATTTCTAAGTATTTCTAACTATATCTTGAAAGTAACTAAAGATATAGTAGTTTCTGTAATAATTAAGGAATGGGAACTGAAAACTGGGTTTCAGTTTTCATATTATCATTTATAAGTTGAGTGACTTCGAGTAAAGTACTTAATTTTTTTGTGGCTCAGCTTTCTCATTGTAAAATAGAGAAAACAATAGTATCTAACTTCAGGGTTTTTTTGTGAGGATTAAATGAAATTTTAGGCACACAATTCTCAGATTATTGCTTGACACAAAAATCAACACATAATAATTTTTCATTATTACTAAAATATAGTTTATTTTTTAAAAATATATAAAAATACAATAATAGCCTAATATCAAATTACATTTCTCTTACAATAAGGTTTTGAGCAAGCCAAAATATTCAAAATTCTGTGACAATCAGAATCCAGGGACATATTTTAAAGTAGATAAATGAATGGACCACATATTCTTCAAACAATTATCCTGAAATAGTTTTGTTCAACTCAATTTGTAACAGCTATAGCTCAGCAGTGATTTTGTGGTTATACTCTTTGATAAGTACCTAGATTGTGGCTTTTTTGAGTAGTTGATGAAGTGAAAAACTCATATTTTGAAAAGACCGAAAGAAGATTTCAAGCTGAGGACCTTGACAAAGACACATAAACACTTATCTTAATAGATACTCTCCACCTCTGCATGGAGATGGGCAGAGGCTTCCTGTGGGAAATAACAATATTCTAGTTAAAATATAATTTGAGGTTTGACCCAGCACCTGGATGAATGTGCAATTGAGGCTTACCCATTTTAACCAGAGAGCAGAGGCACAATGATTTTTCATCTTGGAATGTTTTGGAAGCAGATGTTAAAAAAACAAAACAAAAAAACTCATTTCAGCCATGAATAAAAGCTCAGTGAAATACTTATAGAATGTTTAACCTTGAACAACATTCCTTTTTTGTATATGCTCTAAATGTCTGCCAAAGTGACTGGATGTATTTAACATACTGTACAGATTTATTGATTAAAAGCCAGTTAACAGTTATAGAATATTTGCCCCAAATAATCTTTTTTGGTTATAGATTTTTCTGGTACATTTACATTTAAAAGTACTCCAGTGTCTATCTATAGACTAGATTGCTTCTGGAAGGCAATGGTGAAATCAGGAAAACAAATTAAGATGCTAGAGCAGGAATACAGGTGAGATGTTTATGGCTCAAGGAGAATCAGTTCAAGAATTTGTGATAGCCTCTGACTGGGAACCTATAGCATCTTCAGTTCTGATGTTCATATCCTCAAATTCAGCTAACTACATTCAGGAATATGGGAAATGAAAATTTAAAGGTCATCAAACTGATCTTTTACATTTTAACAGCGGATGTGTGCTTTAACAGGGCCAATGTACATTTTATTTTTATTATTATTTTTTTAAATTAAGTTTATTGGAGTAACATTGGTTAATACATTCAATAATTTTCAGGTGTACATTATAATTTGACGTCTGTATATTCTATTTCTTTACCACTCAAAGGCCATTGCCTTCAGCTACCATATATTTGATCCCCGTTACCCACTTCGCCTTCCCACTATCCCCCTATTTTTGACTCCCTTTACTCTATCTACCTCCTCTCCAACCCCCTACCCTCTGGTAATCACTATCTATAGTCCATGTCTATGAGTCTCTGTTTGTTTCTCCTGTTCATTTGTGTCACATGTAAGTGATATCATGTTATTTTCAACTTTTTCTGTCTGACTTATTTCACTTAGCCTGATTATCTCGAGGTCCATCCATTCTGTCGCAAATGGCAGTATTTCATCTCTTCTTATGGCTGAGTAATATTCTACTGTATAGGTACCACAGTTTCTTTAGCCAATCATCTATCATAGGACACTTCGGTTGCTTCCATGTCCTGGCCACAGTGAATAATGCTGCTATGAACATTGGTGTCCAAGTATCTTTTCGTATATGGGTTTTCAAGTCTTTGGGGTAAATATCCACTAGAAGGAGTACTGAATTATATGGTAGATCAATTCTTAGTTTCCTGAGGAACCTCCATAGTGTTTTCCATAGTGGCTATACCAATTTGCAGTCCCACCAGCAGTGTATGAGGGTTCCTTTTTCTGCGCATTCTCTTCAGCATTTGTTGATTATAGCTGTTCTACCAGGTGTGAGATGGTATCTCATTGTGGTTTTGATTTGCATTTCTCTAATATTTAGCGATGTTGAGCATCTTTTCAAATATTTGTTGGCTATTAGTATGTCTTCTAGGGAGAAGTCTATTCAGGCCCTCCACCTATTTTTTGATTGAATCATTTGTTTTATGTTGTTATTGAGTTGTATGAGTTCTTTGACATATTTTGGATATTAGGTCCTTATTAGAGGCATTGCTTGAAAATATATTTTCTCATTTGGATGGTTGTCTCTTTACCTTGTTGACAGTTTCTTTTGTTGAGCAGAAACATTTTAGTTTGATGTAGTCCCATTCATTTATTTTTGCTTTTACGTCTCTTACTTTTGAGGTCAAATTCATAAAACGCTCTTTAAGTCCAAGGTGCTTGAGTTTAGTTCCTATGTTTTCTTCTATGTTTTTTATTGTTTCAGGTCTTATATTGAGATCCTTAATCCATTTTGTGTTAATTTTGATGTGTAGTGATAGATAACAGTCTAAGTTTACTCTTTTGCAAGTGGCTTTCCAGTTTTCACAGCACCATTTATTGAAGAGGCTTTCTTTCTCCACTGCATGTTTTTGGCTTTTTTTGTTGAAAATTATTTACCCATATGGGTTTACTTCTAGACTCTCGATTCTGTTCCACTAGTCCATGTGTCTGCTTTGCTGCCAATACCATACAGTTTTGATTACTGTGTCTTTGTAGTATAATTTGAAGTTGGGCAGTGTGATGCCTCCAGCCTCATTCTTTTTTCTCAGGATGGCTTTGACAATTCGAGATCTTTTGTGCTTCCATACAAATTTAATGATTTTTTTTGTTATATTTCTTTTAAAAATACCGATAGGATTTTGATGGGGATTGCATTAAATCTGTAAAATGCTTTAGGTAATGAGGTCATTTTAACTATGTTGATTCTTTCAATCCAAGAACACGGAATATCTTTCCATTTCCTTGTATCTTCTTCAATTTATTTTAATAGGGTCTTGTAGTTTTCATTATACAGGTCCTTCACATGTTTCGTTAAATTTATTCCTAAGTATTTTATTCTTTTTGTTGCAGTTACAAAAGGAATTATTTTTTCCACTTCTTTTTCTGAAACTTCATTATTAGAGTATAAGAACGCTATGGATTTTTGAATGTTGATCTTGTATCCAGAGATGTCATTGTATTTGCTTATTGTTTCTAGTAGTGTTCTTGTGGAGTCTTTAGAGTTTTCTATATAGAGAATCATGTCATCTGCAAATAGTGACAGTTTGACTTCTTCATTTTCTATTTGGATGCTTTTTATATTTTTCTCTTGTCTGCATTCGCTAGGCCCTCCAATGTTATATTGAATAACAATGGTGATAGTGGACAGCTATGCTTTATTTCTGCTCTCAGAGGGAAGGTTTTCAGTTTTTCAACATTCAGTATAATGATGGCTGAGGGTTTGTCATAGATGGCCTTTATAATGTTAAGGTACTTTCTATACTGATTTTGTTGAGTGTTTTCATCATAAATGGATGTTGTATCTTATCGAAGGCTTTTTCTGCATCTATTGATATGATCATATGAGTCTTATTTTTTTAATTTGTTTATGCAGTGTATCACATTAATAGATTTCTGTATGTTGAACAAACCCTGTGCCCCTGGGACAAAGCCTACTTGATCGTGGTGCATAACCCTTTTAATATGTTGCTGTATTCGATTGGCTAGTATATTATTTGGGATTTTTGCATCTGTGTTCATGAGAGATATTGTTCTGTAGTTTTTTTTTTTTTTTTCGTGTTACTTTTACCAGGTTTTGGTATCAGAGTAATATTGGCCTCATAAAATGAATTGGAAAGAATTGCCTCCTCTTTGATTTTTTGGAAGAGTTTGAGGAGAATAGGTATTAAATCTTTAAATGTTTGGTAGAATTCACTGGTAAAGCCATCTGGTCCTGGACTTTTACTTTTTGGTAGTTTTTCGACGATTGTTTCAATTTCCATACTGCTGATCTATATATTTAGATTTTCCAGTTCTTCTTGATTTAGACTATGAAGGTAATATTTTTGTAAGTACTGGTTCATTTCTTCTAGGTTATTAAATTTTGTGTTATATACTTTTTCATGGTGTTCTTACATGATCATTTGTATTTCTGTGATGTCAGTTGTAATTTTCCCTCTTTCATTCCTGATTTTGTTTATTTGTGTTCTTTCTCTTTTTTCTTTAGTAAGTCCAGCCAGGGTGTTGTCAATTTTATTAACTTTCTCAAGAAACCATCTGTTTGTTGCATTTATTTTTTCTATAATTTTTTGTTTTCAATTTCATTTATTTCTGCTCTAATTTTAATTATTTCTTTTTTTTTCTGCTCACTTTAGGTTTCGTTTGTTCTTCCTTTTCTAGTTATTTAAGATGAAGCGTTAGGTTGTTTATTTAGGCTTGTTCTTGTTTTTGAAGATAGGCCTGTAATGATATGAACTTTCCTCTTCTGACAGCTTTTGCTATGTCCCAAAAGTTTTGATATGTTGTACAATCATTATCATTCATTTCTATGTATCTCTTGATTTCTCTTTTTATTTCTTCTGTGACCCAGTTATTTTTCAGTAGCATGTTGTTTAATCTCCGTGTATTTGTGGTTCTTCCCGCTTTCTCTAGTTTCTAAGTGTTATGATCAGGGAATATGGTTGGTATGATTTCTATCCTCTTGTATTTTCTGAGACTTTCTCTATGTCCCAGTATGTGGTAGATTCTTGAAAATATTCCATGTGCACTAGAGAAGAATGTATAGTAGCTGTTTTGGGATGGAAGGCTCTGTAAATGTCAATTATGTCCAGTTGGTCTAATGTGTCATTTAAGGATGTTATTTCCTTATTGATTTTCAGTTCAGATGATCTGTCCATATCCAATAGTGGTGTTCGATAGTGTTTCGGTCTATTTCTCTTTGTAGTTCTATTAGTAAATGCTTAACTTATTTCGGGGCTCCCTGATTGGGAACTTAGATATTAATAAGTGTTATGTCTTCTTGGTGCATATTTTCCTTTATCATTATGAAGTGTCCCTTAGTATCTTTCTTTACCTTTTTGATTTTGAGTCTATTTCATCTGATATTAATACCACTCCTCCTGCTTTTCTCTGAATGCCATTTGCTTGAAATATCATTTTCCACCCTTTCACTTTGAATCTATATTTGTCTTTGGAGCTGAGATATGTCTCCTGGGGACACCATTTGGTTAGGTTTTGTTTTTTGATCCATACTGCAACTCCATGCCTTTCTATTGGTGAGGTTAGTCCCTTTACATTATGGTAATTATTGAATTATGAGGTCTACTTATAGCTATTTCATCTTTTGCTTTCTGGTAGCTCGGTGTTTCCATTGCTTCCTTGTTTTTGTGCTTCTGTTTTCCTTATTTTGGCTTAGTGGGTTTTCCCTCTGGTTCTTCTTGTTTTATGTCATATTCTTCAGCTCTGAATCTTTGATGTGTGGTTACCATTATGCATATGTATAGGATAGTTTTATATATATATGCGTGTGTATATACATATGTGTATATGTGTATATAAATATACACATATGTATATACATATATATATATCCAGTCATCCATTTTCTTCTGCATATGCTTTATTTCCATTCCCCTTTGCAAATTTAGATCTTTGAACCCTCCACTTTCAGTCATTGTTGTCTCAATTTGTCACTCTGTATGCTGAGCATTCATTACTATTTTGCTATAGCAATTTTCGTCTTTCTATTTAAGCTTATAATGCCCTGTTCTTAGTAAGGATAGTAGTCCTCTGTTTTTATTTGCCTGCTCATCACCTTACTCTTAAGTTTTTTTTTTTTTTTTTTTTTTGGTCATTTTGTATTATGTGGACTGACCTCTTTCAGTATTTCCTATAGTGCAGGCCTCATAATGGAGAATTCTCTCAATTGTTGTATATCTGAAAAAGTCTTAATTTCTCCTTCACATCTAAAGGAGAGCTTAACTGGGTACATTATTCTAGGCTTGTAGTTCCTTTCACTTAATAGTTGAAATATTTGATTCCATTCCTTTCTGGCTTGTAAGGTTTGCATTGATAAGTCTGAGGATAATCTAATGGGTTTTTCTTTATAAGTTACCATTTTCTTCTCCCTGGCTACCCTGAGAATTCTGCCTTTATAATTGATTTTTGATAATTTTAATACAATGTGTCTTGGTGAAGGCCTTTTTGGTTTGAGGATTTAGGCGTTCTGTTGACTTCTTGAATTCCAAGCTCCAGCTTACTCCTTAGATTTGGGAAATTCTCGTCCACTATTTGTCTGAAAATGCTTTCTAGTCCCTGCTCCATTTCCTCGCTTTCAATAATGCCCATTATTCTTATGTTTCCTCTCCTGATGGTATCAGCTCATTCTTAAATTTCTCTTTCATTATTTTTCATTCTTTGGTTTCTCTCCTCTTTCTTCTGATTTATTTTTAGATTTCTGTCTTCAATATTACTGACCCTTTCCTTTATTTGGTTGACTCAGTTTCATTTTTCAACTCTTGTAGCGTGTTTTTCATCTCCAGAAGTTCTATTTGGTTCTTTTTGAGGGTTTCAGTCTCCTTGCTCTGTTCATTTAGGTGTTTTTCTATTTTTTACTTTTCCATTTAAAAAAAAAATTAAGAGAGGCAATTCTTGGATGACTTCCTAGATTGCATGGCCCTTGTCAGTTAATAATCCCTTATTTTTATTTTTTATGCCTAAAGCACCTAGTCTTCCTTGGTGGTTTCCCATCCAAGTACTAACCAGGCTCGATGTTACTTAACTTTAAGTGTTTTTTTTTTTAATTCCTGAAATTGTTGATATGACTCATTTCAGAATTCACTGAGTTTTTTCAGAAGTACTGTCCTGAATTCTCTGTCATTTAAATTGCATATTTCTATTTCCGTAAGCTTATTTTCTAGAAATTTTTCTCTTTCTTTCTGAAATGCCTCATCACCTTGGTTGTTCATGGCGTTTAATGGACTATTTATTCACCTGGATATTAATAGAAATACATTTTGCTTTTTTTCCAGAAAGATTTATTGTATAAAGGTCTCTCTTTAGCCTACAGCAAATAAGGCACTTTTCTTTTGGTTTCCAGTAGGTGGCATCTAAGCTTCTTGTATCCCTGCTTTCAATAAAGCCTTAAAAATGACTTTTAATTTTTTTGTAGATATTTAATCACCCTTGCTACCCTCAGTTTCAGTTTCTGTCAGTGTTAGCAACAGTTTCGGTAGTGTTTGCTCAGATTCTCCTGTGGCTCTGTGGTGTTTAGTCTCTGAGGGTAGGGGGGAGGGACTCTCTCAGTTAGGGGATGGGGGCTGTGGCTCAGCCTCGTTTCTGCAACCGCAGCTGGTAAAAATCAATGGTAGTTTCTCTGCTAACCCTGCTTCTCTGCTCTCTGCCCTGATGACTGGGCCCTGCTGCTGGCTGCGTGGAACTCACAGCACTTCCAGGAAAAGTTGTTCAGGGAAGTCACTGCTCCTTCTTCACTCCTCTTCCTCCTGCAGGGAGCTCTGGAAACTATGAGTGGCAACTTCTTTATTTCTACCAGTCCACTCCCCAACACCCAGCCTTCTGAGCAGTTGTAGCTCTTATGCACAGATCCCATGGTTAGATGTACTGGTGTGCAGTTTGGGCATTTTTTTTTTTTTTTGAGTTTTAGATGTTTAGCTTATTGTTTTTTCAAGGAGAGAGATCTGAGAATGTCTCTCACTCCGCCATGTTTCCTTTCCAAAAACTCCCAATGTACATTTTAAAACAAACCCTACATTGTTTGCCAGGGAACTGAAATGGAATTAGAAAGAAAAGATTTTAGTGGTATGACTCAGATGACAGTCACTTTTCAGTTGATACAGATAAGGATGGCCAAAGTACCCTCTTTTTTTCCAATTCTTTTATCTGAATTTTGGAGACCGCAAAACTATGAAAGTCCGCAAAACTAGGCAAGTGAACAAATAATTTCTCAAAATCCAAGTATCTTGCTGGAAAATAATAGAAAAACATCCTATTAAGATTCTTATTTTTGGCTGTCAACTAGCCATATTTCAGAAAAGGAACCATAATCATCGTCTTTGAAGGTTATATTCCAATAAATCTACTATACTAAAATTAAGAATCAATATCTTTATGTTATCTACCTTGCAATATTAAGAGGAATTACCAGTACAGAGCACTCTCTAAAGAAAGATGAGGTCATATATGTCAAAATATTCATTTTAAATATGGAATTTTATCAAGAAATGTGAAGAGTCTGAAAATTTATCCCTCTTGCAAGCTAATAAATTATCCTGCTACATTTTCATGGGTAGTGACAGAAGACATGAAACCCTTGGTCAAAGATAAAAGGTTTTATTACTCTTTGCATAGCAGACAGTATGAGTTTCACATTTGCAATTGACCCCTTGCCCTGCCCCCACCAAACCTCACAGGGACAGTACAGAGGTTGGCCCAGGTGGATACTGTGTAAGCAGTACATTTACATCACAGCTAAGGAACCCCAAACTTAGGAAACTCCAGTCTTTACAAGGTGGCTGCAAGCAATCCTGCCCAATATTTGCTCTGAAAAGAGATATTTTCTTTATTACACAGGACAGCAAACAAATCTTCCCTCTGTATTTCCTATGGTCATAACATAGAGTAAAAGAAAACTGTGTCAGTGAGTCTTCCCACAAGACATATAGAAACATTAGAGACCCATGGAGTATTTCTCCCAACAATATTTACAAAGAAAAGCTTATAAATAGTATTCAAATAAAATTTGAACTGTGTTAAATATGTTATCATTATAAAAAAAATCATTGCAAATATTTACAGCCATCAATGTCTTGTGATACACTTATATTTCATTTGAGTATCTGGATTGAGAAACTATTTTACATATGATTTTGTTAGCTTACATTGGGCTCTCCCATCTTCATTAACCAAGAACAGAAATGTGTGCTTTCTTGGGGTCTTCAAAGCAGTAGAACACATTCTGCCTACTTCCTTTGTGAGGATTCCATTCTATCCCTCCATCTACTCTATTCTCCTCTACTTGGTTTTTCACTATAGATAGCTAGATTAAAGGGCCCATAGCATGTGGGAAACACTGAGGAGATTACAAATAGAGGAAACATGATGTTTTTTTCATTCCCACTATTTACAATATTGAGACAGAACTCTTTGTTGTGTTGGCCAAAGTTTTATCAGATCTATCATGTTTCACTTTGCTTTCCAGTGGGTCCTTTTTCTTACTCATTCCTTTCAAAAGTATTGATTTCAAATACCCATTTTGAACCTCGAAACTACATCCCAGAGTCTATTTCCAAGGAGTGTTCTAAGAAAACAGGTAATAAAATGGGATTTGGGGGCTTGATCACTCACAGCCTGACTGGCAGTGAGGTCCTCATCACTAATTATAAGTGAAAGTACAATCGTTTAAGTTCTAACTTGTAATAAATTAGGATGCTATGCCAATGGAAAGAAATATATGAGGTGTTTGAGATGAATGAAGAAAATAGTAGCTATAAAGATAACAGAACTGGGTGGTTATTGCTAAATTACACTGAGGCTCTGTAGAAAGATAATAAAAATCTGAGAGAAAATAATAGGCAATATTAAGCTAAATATAAATCCAAAGAGCCTCTTTTGTTGCATACAAAGAAGTTCTCGATTCTTTTAGACAGAGATTGAAGAAAGTAGGGGACCAAGGGCTAACCTTCCAAGATGATTAAAAACCCAACCAAGATCGATCTATTATGTCAAGATTAGGACCCTAATTAGGAAAATCTGGTTCCCCGACACAGAAGGATAGAGAGATCTGGGTGGATTCTCTTCAAGGTTTTGTTTCTGTATACTCTTCTGAATATACTGAGGCTGGCAATGGAGTCCATCTCCTCCTTTTAGAATTCTGCCTGTTATAAAAAATGCACAAGGCAAGCTGTACCTCTTAGAATCTTCCTTCATCAATCTTCCTGGATGTTTTCAGAACTGTAACTAAGGTTAAGTGATAGCATACCTCTAGCAGATATATTCTGGATCTGATAAGGGACAAAGAGTCTGTATCAAAAGGGAGCAGTAAAACATAGGGGCATACATTGGTAGGAACTGGAGGAGTCTCCATGGGAGTAGATTCTAAGGTTTAATCAAGGGGGTCCTTAACATAAAATTGAATAACAAAGAATGTTTTGATTTGGGAGTACTTTCCAAAAATACAGAATTCGACAGTAGCCAAGGTCTCAAGGGATGGTGGGAACTTGCTCTTAGCGTGGCTCCTAAAAGTATGAAAAATGTTATGGCCCATGCTGAGTGAAGTTGAAATGCCAGAATTGCCATGGCAGATGTGGAGGAATTTATTAAAAGGCTCAGGGAACTGGGAATAGTGGAATAGATTTACTACATATGGCCAGAATACTCTCCAAACAATTATCTTCCATAGGAAAGTCCAAAAGACACACTATTTACTACGGTCATAAAGAATGTGCTGGTGAGTACATGTACATTTCTAAAACAATGTTCAGTGGTGGCTCTCCCCTGCAGCCAGGGCTTAATGTAGGAGAAAACATTAACAATTAGGTTCCCTCATGACCATGGAGATGAGAGAAGTCTGAAGAAATGGAGGGCCAGTGATGGGACTTAACCACTAGAAGTCAGAGACTCTCAATTATTGTAGTCACTGGAGTGGAAGCCCAGGGAATTTGATGCAGAAAGAGTTGTCAAGATGTTTACTTGAACACAATATTGTAAATGGGATGACCTGAATTCAGTAAAGGTATTGGTAAATATATATAATCAAAAGAAATTAAGAATCGAGAAGCAGACCGCTGAGAGTGGTCACTCTGCAAAAATTCTGTTTTCATACTGGAGTCCACTGACTGAAGAACTCATCAGGCCTCTAGGAGGAAGTATACTGTAACATCAATTCAAGTATACTTATTTTTCCAGTCATTCTTCAATATTGCCTATGACTATTTACTCAAACAATGACACACACAGGTGGTGAAGAGGCATATCCAGACATTTTAGAACACTTGGATATAGGGTCTAAGTTGACCTACATACCAGAGTCATAGAATGGAGACATATGGGACTAGGTGAAAAATGGGATGCTGGCCAAGGTTCAGCTTATAGATCTACCAAGTATCCAAAATACATAATCATCATTTATTCTTTCCCCGAATATACAATTGGGATTGACATACTTGGATGTTGACACTATCATATATTGTATTCGTGGTATGTGGGGTAACAGCTAAATGAAATGCCTCTTCTCAGACAAGATTCTAAATAGGAAACAATAATGCATACAAGAGATGGAGTGTAGATGGAGGAGATTTGAGTTACTATTAAGGACCTAAATTATGAAGGAATCGTGGTCTTTTTTCTAATTCATCAGTTTGACCGCTGCAGAAACTGGATGTATCTTGTAGGATGACTATGCATTACTGTGACTTCAGGTAAATAGTAGCTCTAATCGCAGCCAACATGCCAAAGAAGTATCTTTTATAGGGCAGATTAATATAGTTACAGCTACATAGTTATGCTCCAGAGATATGTTAACTCTCTTGCTTTCTGTCACATCGTATTCTGAAGAGGTCTGGACAATTTTTGATACCCTGAAGAACATTGCATTGATTCATTACATGAATAATATTATGCTGGATGAGCAAGAGGTGGCTAACCCTGCTGCAGGCCTAGTAAGATAAATTTGCTCCAGAGAGTAGAATATCAATCCAGAGAAGATTCAGAGGCTAGCCACTTGAGTGAAATTTTAGAGGTTCAGTGGTCAAGAGCCTGCTAGTACACTCTCACCCAAAGTAAAATGTAAATTATTAGATATTATTAGATACTACTTCTTCTACCATGAACAAGAAAACACCATGTCTGGTGGGCCTCTTTAGTTCTAGGAGCAATATATTTCACACCAAGAGATTCTGCTCAGCAGATACACTGAGTGAAAAAAAAAGTTTGCTAGCATTGCGTTTGACCAGAATAGAAAAGGGCTTTGAGCAGATCAAAGCTATGGAACAAATAGCACTGCCTTTTGGACTATGCAATCTGTCAGAACCTATATTCTAGAGATATTAGTGATAGGAAAAAGTATGTTGATTTTGTGGCAAGTACCAGTGGTAGAATTATAATATAGGCTCCCAGGGTCTGGAAAAAGGTGATAACATTTCCATTAGGGAATTAAATACTTTTTGAAAAATAACTCTTGACAAACTACTAGGCCTGAGCATGGGACACACATGCTCTCTCTCTGCCATGCGAGGGCATAGCAAGATGACCATCTTCAAACCCAGAAGAGTGTTCTTACCAGGAACTAAATTGGCTGGCACCTTGATCTTAGACTTTCCAGACTCCAGAAATTTGAGAAATAAATGTTTTTCATTTAAGCCACATAGTATACAGCATTTTGTTATAGTAGCCCAAGCTGACTAAGGCAGCTATCAAGGCCAACATATTTGGTAGCAAAAGGTGAAGAACTCCAGAATAGATAGCAAAAGAGAATGACAATGAGTATCAGATGCCATCCTAAGAAACTTCCATATCCTCTCTCTTTTAAATTTCACTTCTTGAAAAGAGGCCTGTGGCAATCCTGGGGAGGTTGGCATCGGAATGTTTATGGAGAAGTCAGTTTGAGTAGAACCAGGTGTGAGCAGTGGTAAAAGAGATGCACCACACAGCTATCCCTTCAGAGAAACACTTGCTACTGGGCATTGCAGTCAGCGACGGCCTCCAGCTTCCAGTTCCTTCAGGACTTAACTCAGTTGCCCAAAGTTCTTTCACTCTGAGTCACATACTTTCTAGGGAAGCCCACAACTGGTGAATAAATAAATGAGGTATCTAAGGCCTGGCCACTTTGGCCTGACAGAAGACTCTGATAGCCAATATTCTCTCTAGAATTCTCCACTGGCTCGAACAAAACTTTTTCAGAACTGTATTGTAGTTAAAATTCTTTGTGTAGTCCTGCTTCCCATATCTTCCCAAACTTTTTCAGAACTGTATTGTAGTTAAAATTCTTTGTATAGTCCTGCTTCCCATATCTTTTTTTTTTTTTAATTGAAAGGGGTGCTGCAAAAAAAAATATTGCTTGAGGCTCTGTACACCCTAGACAGAGTCAGATACTAGGCGACATAAGCCAATGCAGTCAATTTCTTAGCTGTTCTCACGATTCCGTGATAATGTCGGCATCTGACTTTTTCTCCTGTGTCAGTGACCCACTACTGCCCATTCGGTGATGTAGTCATCTTCATTTTTAATTTCTGGAAATGGGAAACGTTTATAATAATAATAATAATAAATCTTTAAAATAAAGGAATGGTCCTGATTGCAACTAGTTTTGACAGCTGATATATTCCTTTTGTGTACTCAGAAAAATGCCATTCACCCCTTTCCTGCTTCCTAAAACACCTTATGCTATGTTTTGGCAGGCATTTAAAACACCTGCACAAAAGCCGTAGGTGAATAACAGAATGGAGCCTTCTATATTAATTTTCTAGGTAGCAATTAATTATACCTGTGTTTGTTCTTATAACTGAACTATTGCTCAGAGTCATCTTAGTTTTGATGGAAGAGATTGATTTCTTGGCAACATTTTCACTTCTTCTATCTCATGCTGATAGCAGCTGTGTTGGAAACACACTCAACATTGCTTTCATGCTTGACAGTTATAGTTGTGACCATGCTAATTACCATCTTGTCTAATAGCACAATGGGGACACTGTATAGTACTGAGAGTGATTATAGTCTTGCCTTCTGTGAGAAGACTTTATTGGAAACCATGTGAAATTTGTAATTAAAGTTATAGTTAGCCTTAGTAAATATATCTTTTTCCTAATATAAAATTCTATTTCACTTTCATTTTGATTAAATATTTTGTAAGCTAAGTATATGTGGGCATGGAATCCTAAAATTCTGACTTGTTCTGACTTATGACAGGATTGGAAAAAATAACATCGTAGTGTGCCTTACAAAACTTTTAAATATATGAAATAAAATATATTTAAATGCAAAAGTAAAATAATTTGCATTTTTATACTGAAAATACTTTTTGTTAAAGAGTACACAACATAAAAATGTTCAACTCCATGAATTATTATAAAATGCAAAATGAAAACAGCCAGGACATTATAACCACTTACCAATCACTAAACCCTAGATCACTCTTTGACTTTCATAAAATATGCTTTCTTTCTTTGTAGGTTTTTCATTGAAGCACAAAACTCTTGTTATCAACTATGGTTTTCTCTGTCATAGAACTTCATAAAAATCGTACTATACAATAAATTTTTATTTTTTCTTCCTTCTTTTGCTCCATGTTCTATTTGTGTTGGAGCAGATATGGCTGGCTCATTTTCACTGATGTACAGTATTCTGTTGTTTGGGTATTCCATAATTTGTTACCCATTTTAGAGTTGCTAAGCATTTAGGCTTTTTCTGGTTTGAGATGCTTATAAATAATATGCATAATTGTAAATGACTTTTGCTGCACATGCGAATATATTTTTCTTGGACATACGCTTAGCAGTGGAATTCCTATCATAGTGTGTACATATGTTCAATTTTAGCAGCTGAATTCAACCTGTTTTCAAAGTGGTTGTCTGAGTTTTTAATCTCATCAACAATCTATGGTAGTTACTGTTGCTTTACATCTTTGCTAACACTTGGTTGTAAGTCTTAATTTTAGCCATTAGTGGATTTTTATTAGTAGCTTTTTGTAATTTTAATTTGCACTTCTATGATTTCTTCTAAAATTGAAAATATTTTCATACGTTAATTGACCACTCGAATGTCTTATTTATGAAGTATGTTTCACTCTTGCTTATTTTCCCTTTGGATTGCCAAGTTTTTTTTTCCTTTTCGATTTGTAGGAGTGTTTAAAATACATTCAAATATGTATATTATATTTTCTTGCGTATATTGGTTTACCTTTTAATCTCTTGATACCTTTTGAAGAATATAAGTTCTTAATTTTATGTAGTTCAATTTTTAAATCTTTTTCTTTATGTATAATTCTTTTTGTGTCCCAGTTAAAAATTTTTTCTTATGCCAAGGTCATGAAGTTCTCATATTACAATTAAAAAATGTATAGTTTTGCCTTTTACATTTATATCTACACTAAAATAATATTTTTTAATGTTTACAATTTTTATTTGCTAAACATACCTCAATAAATCTGGAAAAATACAGATTAAAACTAATTCAAATAATTATTAGAAACTGTTTTTAAAACTCCTATGTTATTTTCTAAGAATAGAATTAGCACATTATACAAATGCTTCTGTATATTACTTACTTTTATCTGTGTGCAGTTAACTTTGTGTACTTAGTGACATATCTTTATGAATTCATGAGAAAATTCTCTGACATTGTACACTATACTAATTTTTGATATTTATATATGGTGTGAGTAGGGATATGTTTTGCTTTTTTCCCATATTTCATCTAATTGTTTAAATACTATGTATTGAAAAGTCTTCCTTTCTCCAATTGTTCTAGCTTTATTTTATTTTTATTTATTTTTAAAAATTTTTCCTTGGCTTTATTGAAATATAATAGACAATTATTTGGTCATATTTATATTGTATAATTCAATGAGTTTTTGAAAAATTATAATTGGCATACAATAATATATTAATTTCAGTTGTACAACATAGTGATTAGAGATCTATATAATTCTATATATTTCACAAAGTGATCACTCCACTAAACTTAGTACACTTCTTCCCCCTTACATATTTATTACAACATTACTGGCTATTTTCCTTATGCTACACTTTATATCTCCATGTCTATTTTGTAACTATCTATTTGTACTTCTTAATCCTTTTGCCTTTTTTTCACCATCCTCTCTACCTCCCTTTTAGTAGTCCTCAAAATATTCTCTGTGTCTATGAGTTTATTTTCATTTTTGTTGTAATTGTTGTTTATTTTGTTCTTTAGATTCTACATATATGTGAAATCATGCGATATTTCTATTTTTCTATCTGACTTATTTATAGGTCCATCAAGGCAATATCTTTTTCTATCTCCTTCTTTTTAGTCTCTGTGTGTCTTTTAATCTGAAGTGAGTCTCTTGTAGGCAGTATATGCAGGAGTCTTGTTTTCTTATCCACTCAGCCACTCTATATTTTAGTTGGAGCTCTTAATTCTTTACCATTTGAGGTATTTGTGGATAGGAATGTAGTTATTTCCATTGTTTATTCCTGTTTTTGATAGATGTTTTTTATTCTTAATGAAATCCCTCCAACATTTCTTGTAATACTGGCTTGGTGATGATAAATTACCTTAGCTTATTTTTGTCTGGGAAGCTCATTATCTGTCTTTTGACTCTGAATAGATTTGCGGGATAAAGTATTCTTGGTTGTAGATCCTGGGTCTTCATCACGTTGAACATTTTGTGCTAAGCCCTTTTTTGTCTTGCATAGTTTCTTTTGAGAAATCAGCTGCCAGTCTTATAGGTTCTCCCTTGTAGGTAACTAACTGCTTTTCTCTTGCTGCTTTTTAATATTCTTTCTTTACATTTAACCTTTGACATTTTAATTATGCTGTGTCTTGGTGTGGACCTCTTTGGATCTCTGGTTTTTGGGATTCTCTGAGCTTCCTAGGTTTTTATGTCCATTTCCTTCACCAAGTTAGGGAAATTTTCCATCATTATTTCTTCAAACAGCTGTTCAACATCTTGTTTTTCTTCATGTATGCCAATCGTATGGATATTTTGACCCTTATTAGTGTCCCATATGCTCCTTAAATTATTTTTATATCTTGTCATCTTTTGCCATTCTGATTGAGTGTTCTTGGCTTTCCCATCCTCTAGATAGGGCATTTGATCCTTTATTCACTTTGTTTATTCTCTTATTTATTCCACTTAATATACTTCTCATCTCAGGTAATGTGTTCTTCATTTCAGACTGGTTCTCTTTTATAATTTCCATTTCCATTTTTATTTATTTTTTTATCTCTTTGTGAAGTTCTCATTGAATTAATCTACACTTCCCATAAGTCCATTGAGCATCTTTATAACCAGTGTTTTGGACTCTGCATCTGTTAGATTGCTTGACTCCATTATTCCTGGATCTTTGTTCCATTCTCACATATGGTTTCTACTTCTTTGTGTTCCTATTTTGGCTGTCTTTCTGTGTTTGTTTCTATGTACTAAGCAAAGCTGCTAAGTCTGCCAAGTCTTATTAGCGTGGTTTTGTGTAGTAGATGTCCAGTGGCACAGTCCTGAAAGGAGTTCAGCTGAAGGTCAAGTTTAGTCCCAGCCAGTGCCCCTCCAGGGCCACCCGTTAAGACTCAGCAAGCAATCCACAGATAGTGTGCTTATAGTTGCCGCAAAACCATACCAGAAACTGAGGCCAGCTGTCACCAGTGTGAGTCTTACCGCGGCTCAACAAAGAGCACCTGACTTTGTGAGGACATATCTGGATATGGCCTCACTGGGGCCATGAGTTAGGGAAAAGGGAGTTTCTCCAGGTAATCCTCTAGGTGGAGCAACCTGTATTATTCAGTTTTATGACGTCTCAGCTATGGCTGTGGTGCTGCATTTGCACCCTGGGAGAGAGGGAGGGCTCAACAGAGAAACAATGGATACTGCCAGCACTTCTGCTGGAAGAGACCCTAGTCTCCGGCCTCACTCTAACAACTCAGTATCCCCCTATAAGTCCCTGGTGCCCCCTGAGCAGCCAACCTGGCACTGGTGCTCAGAATAAGCAGCTTCATCACCATAAAAGTCTAGTTGTGGACAGGCCCCTTTAAGAGGCATCTACATCTACCTGCTGCTACTTCCGTAGCTTCTGTTCCACTCAACCACTTGGGATCAGGCAGCCTTACTTCTTCACTCCTTCCTCCCTTCTTCCATTGCAGGTTGATTAATTCTCTCCCTAGCTGAAGTGCTTCTGTTCATCTAGATCCCAGGTGAGTTTCTTTGCTGTTTGCTCCATGTTTCTGTCACAACTTTGAATTGGTCACAAGAGTGATGAACAAAGCTTCTATCATCTATGCCATTTTCCCCATCTCTCTGTTCTAACTTTATTTTAAATTAAACTTCCCTATATTCATGAATCCTTTTCTGAGACTCTTTTAAAATCAATTTCAGTTGTCTGTTTATATATTTTAGCATTAATATCACATTGCCATAATAAATGCTACTTTAAAATAAATCTTTACATAAAGTGATAAAAAAATCCTTCCTCTTCTTATTCTATTTTGAATAGTATCTTGATAATTCTAAATCCTTTGCATTCAATTTAAATTTTAGGATAATTAATAAAGTGACACAAACATACAGTCATTCTGTTGTAATTGAATTGATTCATTAGAAGTTTGAGAGAAATTTGTATCTTCATAATATCAAGTCTTCCAATGAATAAACATATTATTTCCCTACATTTATCTAGATCTTTTACAATTTCTCTCAATGTTTTTTCTTTTTTTAAATATATATATATTTTATTTTTCAATTACTGTCAGCATACAGTATTATATTAGTTTCAGGTACATAATGTAGCTATTAGACATTTATATAAGTTATGAAATGATCACCCCAATAAATCTAATACCCATCTGATTCCATATGTACTATTACAATATTATTAACTATAGTCTTTATGGTATACTTTAGATCCAAATAAATGTTTTGTAACTATCAATTTGTGTTTCTTAATCCCTTCTCTTTTTCACCCATCCCCCGAACCTCCCTCGCATCTAACAACCATTAAAATGGTCTCTGTATTTATGAGATTGTTTGTTTTGTTTGTTTGTTTTGTTCTTTAGATTCCAAATATAAGTGAAATCATGTGGTATTTGTCTTTCTCTGCTGATTTGTTTTACTCAGCACAATACCCTCTAGGTCCATCTGTGTTCTTGCAGATGCCAAGATTTCATTCTCTTTAAAGGTTGACTAATATTTCATTGTGTATATGTATCACTTCTTTATTCATTCATCCACTGATGGACACCCAGATGCCTCCATATCTTGACTATGGTCAATAATGTTGCAATGAACTAGATGCATATGTCTCTTTGAAGTGGTGTTTTGGGTTTCTTCAGATAAATACCCAGAAGTAGGATTACTGGATCCTTTTTTGTCTCCTGTTACAGCCTTTGCTTTAAATTCTTTTTTGTCTGGTATAAGTATTGCTACCCCAGCCTTTTATTTTATTTTCATTTTCATGAAACATCCCTCTTCTCTCAGTCTGTGTGTCTTTCAATCTGAAGTGAGTCTCTTATAAGCAGCATTTATAAGGGTTTTGTTTTCTTATCCACTCAGCCACCATATCTCTTTCAATTGGAACATTTAATCATATACATCTACAGTAACTGTTGATAGATATGCAGTTATTGTCATTTTATTATTCATATTTTTATATTTTATTCTTCATTTTAAAAAAGTCCCTTTAACATTTCTTATAAAACTAGTTTGGTGGTGATAATCTCCTTTAGTATTTTTTTTTTTTTGTCTGCGAAGCTCTTGATCTTTACTTCAATTACTAAATGATAGCTTTTCTGAGTAGAGTAATTTTGGTTGTAGGTCCTTGCTTATCATTGCTTTGAATATTTTGTGTTAATCTCTTCTGGCCTGTGAAGTTTCTATTGAGAAATAGCTGACAGTCTTATGGGAGCTCCATTGTAAGTACTAACTGCCTTTTTCTTGCTGCTTTTAAGATATTCTGTCTTTAAGGTTTGCCATTTTGTTATTGTTTATTTGTGTACTTTCTCTTTTTATTTTAGTGAGTCTAGCCAGGGGTTTGTCAATTTTATTAACCTTAAAGAACCAGCTCTTTGTTGCATTTATTTTATCTATCATTTTTTTTGTTTTCAATTTCATTTACTTCTGCTCTAATTTTAATTATTTCTTTAATTCTGCTGACTTTAGGCTTCCTTTGTTCTTCCTTTTTTAGTTTTTTAAATGAAGCATTAAGTTGTTTATTGAAGTTCATTCTTGTTTTTAGAGACAAGCCTGTAATGATATGAACTTTCCCTTTATGATTGCTTTTGCCATGTTCCAAAAGTTTCGATATGTTGTACTATCATTATCATTCATTTCTATGTATCTCTTGATCTCTCTTTTTATTTCTTCCCTGACCCAGTTATTCTTCAGTAGCATGTTTTTTAATCTCCATGTATTTGTGGTTCTTCCTGATTTCTTTCTACAGTTGAGTTCTAGTTTCAAAGCATTATAATCAGAAAATATAGTTGATATGATTTCAATCCTCTTATATTCGTTGAGACTATTTCTGTGTCCCAGTTGATTCTTGAGAATATTCCATGTGCACTAGAGAAGAATGTATAAGTGGCTATTTTGGGATGGAAGGCTCTCTAAGTGTCAATTATGTTCAGTTGGTCTAATGTATCATTTAAGGATATTATTTCCTTATTGATTTTCTGTTTGGATGATCTGTCCATATTCGACAGTGAGGTATTTAGGTCCCCTACTACAATAGTGTTTCGGTCTGTTTCTTCCTTTAGTTCTGTTAGTAATTGCTTTACACATTTTGAGGTTCCCTGAATGGGAGCATAGATTTTAATAAGTGTTATATCTTCTTGGTGCATAATTTCCTTTATTATTATGAAGTGTCCTTCAGTATTTTTCTTCACCTTTTTTTTTTATCTTGAAGTCTATTTTATCTGATATTAGTACTGCTACTCCCACTTTTCTCTGAATGCCATTTGCTTGAAATATTGTTTTCCACCCTTTCACTTTGAGTCTATATTTATCTTTGAAGCTGAGATGTGTCTCTGGGAGGTAGCATATGGTTTTGTTTTGTTTTTTTGATACATTCAGCAACTCTGTGCCTTTTTATTGGTGAGTTCAATCCATGCACATAGGGTGATTATTGAAATGTGAGGTCTTCTTATAGCTATTTTATCTTTTGCTTTCTGGTAGCTCGGTGTTTCCATTGCTTCCTTGTCCTTGTGTTTCTGTTTTCTTTATTTTGGCTGGCTTTTGTGGGTTTTGCCTCTGATTCTTCTTGTTTTATGTTTTATACTTCAGATCTGACACTATGGTGTGTGGTCACCATTACAAATATGAAATAGATAGTTATATATATATACATATATACACACATATATATGCCTGCTGTATATGCCTGCTACCAAGAAGGCGCTCTTCTTTTGGTTTCCAGCAGGTGGCATCTCTTGAATCTCTAACAGTTTTGGTAGCATTTGCTCAAATTCCCCTGGGGCTCTGAGGACATGGGGAGAGGGGCTTCCTTGGTGGACTGGGGTTTGGAGGCTGTGGCTCAGCCTCGGTTTTACAATCACAGTCAGTAAGAGTTAACTGTTGTTTCTCTGCTGGCTGCTTCTCTGCTCTCTTCCCTGATGACTGGGCCTTGCAGCCAGTTGGCCACAGGGAGCCTACAACCTTCCCAGGCTCGGCTGTTCAGGGAACTTGCAGTATGAACTCACTGCTCCTTCTCCCCTGCCTCTCCTCCTGCGGGGAGTTCCAGAGGCTGGTAGAGGTAGCCTCAGTCTTGGCAGCATTCGCTTGGATTACCCTGGGGCTCTGTGGTGCTCTGTCTTGGAGGGTATGGTGGGAGGGGCCCTCTGGGTTGGGGGTTGGGAGCTGCAGCTCGGTCTTGGTTTTGGAACCAGGGCCAGTGAAAATCAACTGTTGTTTCTCTGGTGTGCAGTCCCGCTTCTCTGCTTTCTGTCTTGATGACGGGGCCCTGTCGCTGGCTGTAAGTCCTGGCACTTCCAAGTAGGACTGATGAGGGAAGTAACCGCACTTTTACCCCTCCCCCTCCTTCTGCAAGGGGTTCCCATGGCTGTGAGAGGCAGATTTTTTATTTGCCTCAGTCTACCACTCAGCACCCGGGGTTTTGACCTCTGGTAGCTCTTATTTGCAGATCCCATGCTCAGACATGCTGATGTGCAGTTTATGTGTTTTTTTGTCCAGTTTTAGATGTTCAGCTTATTGTTGTTTTAAGGGGAGAGATCTGAAGATGTCTCTCACTCTTCCATGTTTTCTGAAAATCTCCCTAGAAAAATTTTTAGGCACACTTATGTCACATGCAGCTTGTTTGGTGCTTGTGATCCTTTGAGAGGTTTTAGGAAAGTCTACAGCATGAGCCAAGACAGGCTGTTTAGAAAAGCAACTGGAAGCTGCTTGGTTGGCCCACAAATTGAATGAGGTGGGGTCTTAGGGAATCACCAGTACCAGATGAATGGGTGTCAGCAAGGTTGACAGAAACTCAGATATGGAGGCTGCCTACCTCTGCACACTTGGTTGGGGGAGGGCTCAACAAAGGAACAATGACTTCTGCTAGCACTCCTGTCTGGGAGAAAGATGTTTCTCCAGCCCAAAACTCAGACAATTCAGTTTCTCTCCATATCTCTCTAGAGTCTTTTAAGCTGCTGCCCCAGAACTGGAGCTTAGAATAAGTGAGTCCATCAGTGAGTAGGTTTATATATGGGCCCTTTAAGAGGAGCACCTGGAAATCCAGCCACCCTCTTCTCACTCAGCTATAATCTTCGCTGGTTTTCGCAGCCAGAAGTTATGGAAACTTCTCTTCTTGGCACTGGAACTCTGGGTTGGGGAACCTGGTGCGGGGTTGGGATCCCTTGATCCTTAAGGGGAACTTCTGCAGCTGAGATATTCCCCCACAATTTTTAACTTCCACACATGGGTGTGGGATCAGCCCATTCAGGGTCTCTGCCCCTCCTACCAACCTCAATGTGGCTTCTGTATGTCCTTAATTATAAGACTTCTGTTTAGCTATACTTTAGGGGAGTCTCAATGATAGTTGTTCTAATATTTAGTTGTAATTTTGATGTCTGTTTTAATGTTTTCTATGTAGAAGTCTTACACATTTGCTATTAGATTTGCTATATTTCATAATTTTGATGCTTCTATAAGTAGCAAGTTCTTTGTGGGAATTTATAGAAATATACAAATTTTTACATGTTAACCTTGTAATAAATAACTTTTCTAAAATAATTTATCAATTTTAAAAAATTTATGTGTGAATTGTTTTATATTTTCCTTGTATACTGTCATATTGTGGGATGGTATGGGATAGTCATTAAGAGTATAACTTCTAGAATTAAGATGTCTTAGTTCCAATTCCAGTTCTACCACCTTTGGGGCAGGGATTTTGGCAAGCTACCTAAAGTTTTCCACCTGTTATTTTATCTGTAAAAATTCTATAACAATGGAATCTATCTTATAGAAATTTTGTGAGGTTTAATTAGGTGCTAAGGCTTAATTAGGTGCTAAGCTGAGAAAGCTTCCTGAGGAAGCTACCTAGCTATAGCTAGGAAACCAAGAATAGAAGCCAACTATATATACATATCTATATCTATATCTATCTATATCTATATCTATGTTTATATCTATATCTATATTTATATCTATATCTATCATCTATATCTATATCCATATCCATATCCATCTATCTCTATCTCTATCTCTATCTATCTGTATCTATAAATAAAATATATTTAAAGTAGTTTTTGATTTACAAAAGTATTGCAAAAGCAATACAAAGAGTTCCTATGTACACCATGTCCAGTTTCTTCTATTATTAATATTTTACATTAATATTCATTTTCTATTCCAGGATTCTATCCAAGATACCACATAACATTTAGTTGTCGTGTCTCTTTAGGATTCTCTAGACTGTAAAATTTTCTCAAACTTTTCTTTCTTTGATGACCTTAAGTTTTGAGGAGTACTGGTCTGGTGTTCTGTAGGATGTCCCTCCATTTGAGTTAGGTTGATCTTTTTCTCATTCTTAGAATGGTATTATGGGTTTTTGAGTTGAAGTCCACAGAAGTAAAATGCCATTCTTATCACATCATGTCAAGGGTATATACTATCAACATGTACAATGTTTAATGTTAACCTTGATCACTTGGCTAGTGCTTGTCAGGTTTTTCCACTGTTACTTCTCTCCTTTTTCCATATTGTATTTATTGAAAATAAATTACTATATGTAGCCTAAACTTCAAGACTGGGGTATTATGCATCACCTCCTTAAGGGTACAATATCTACATAAATTATTTTATATTATGCATGGGAGATTTGTTTTTTTCCCGCTCAATTTATTTATTCAATCATTAATTCATAACAGTATGACTCAGCGATATTTATTTAACACTTTGGGTTTTAATCCAATACTACTTAATTTTGTTATTCAAACAGTTCCAGCTTTCACCATTGGAAGATCCTTTAGACAACTCTTGTGTTTCTTTGATATATATTCCACTGCCACCATTAACATATAATTTTTTTCAAGCCCTCACAAAATGTGAAAAATTTAAAGTGACTCTAGTAGATAACAAGAAAAATAATAAAACAATAAACCCTTGAAGAAATTCTAAAGGATTGAGGCTTTATGTTTTACAGAAAAGAAAATTAAGGGAACACCAAATTACATTAAAGTCTATGATGTACTAGTTGTTAGAACTAGTACTACTAATCACAGTTCAAAGGGAAATTGATGAGAACTTAGGAATGTTTTTTTGGATATGTAGCTGTGAGACTCTCAAATTTCCAAGGCAATATTTCTCTTATTGTTACGCTAAAAAAGAAAATTTTAAAAAAAGAAAAAGAAGAGGTTTTCTGGTAACTGGAGAAAGAACTAATATTTAGGAAGTACTTATACTATATTCCTGGTACTTGGCATGTGTTATGTCCTTTGAACAATAGCATCTTCCTCAGGTTTTCTCTGCTCAAAAGCTGGGGAAATAAACTCAACAGTCTGATTCTATGAATCATCAAAAGTCATCTGAATAATTTCAGAAAGCAAGAAATATTAGTTTTCTTTATAGAAAGAAGTCAGATTACATCCAAATTCTATAGGAATGACTTTCCTGCTACTTCTTTTTATAAATTTCTAATAATAAGCAGTGATTTACTAAGAATTGGATGTAGAACACAGCTTTTTTCCAAATACATCAGTTGTGAAGTACCCATTTCAGTTACCAAAAGCACAATACTAACTTCTATAATCTAACTTGCTATTGCTGATAAACATGATTCACAAGTGAAAAAAGTGTTTCCATGGGCCTTTGACTTATGTGTGGTGTTTGTAGACTCCTAGTGGAGCCAATCTACTATTTCTGTTGTGCCTCTGACCTTGGATTATTATGTTCAAGTAATGAGATTCTCAGGCAGAATAACATGTTCATTTTCCCCTAGAATTTAAGAGACCTCAGGGACTAGTTATGTCATTACCAGTTAAGGCAGGGGTCCTTGGTTTCCAAGTCTTCCTTGTTTTGATAATTTAACAATTCTACTTTCTTGCTTCTGACTTGGAGTCCAGAATAAACAGAGGATTTGGGGCTCCTGAAATATCTTCAAAAGAACCTGGCATACATGTTTTTCTCAGGAAGAGTTCTTTAACCCACATTTAGAGAGATAAGTGCCCTACTTCATTTCAATGAACCTTTTAATCACAATATCTATAATGTTGCTATATTAGTTTTCTAGTACTGCCTTAACAAATTACCATTCAATCTGGTAGCTTAAACTAACATAAATTTATTCTCTTAGTTCTGAGGTCTAGAAGTCTAAAATTGTGGTGGCGATACTGCCATGTTCCTTATGAAGACTTTGGGAAAAGATCTTTTCTTGTTTCTTCCTGGCATCTGGTGGCTCCCACCAATCTTTGGTATTCCTTGCCTTGTATCTGTATTACTCCAATCTCTGTCTCTATCTACTTGACTTTCTTTTCTATGTTTCTCTGTGTGTATCTCTGTGTTCTCTTCTCTTCTTGTAAGCTTACCAGTCTTTGGATTAAGGATCCACCCTAATCTATTATGACCTCCTCTTACCTCATCAGCAAAGACCTTATTTACAAATAAGGTTACATTCTGAGGTTCTGGATAGACACACATTTTTGAGTACTCTAGTCAACCTACTATGCTTGGCCATTTCTTATCTCAATTCAAAGAAAATTAAGAGTATAATCAGGGGGAGGTTAAGGAGACTTATGAAATCATACATGGAAAATAATGAGAAATGCTGGCTGATAACAGTGGGGGAAAGGCTGAATTTCTAAAATACACTTAAGATGTTTTATGCATATTACATCAGAGCTTCCAAATGCATATACATAATTATTCTATCAAGAACATGTTATGTGGAAGCTCTGTCGTATTACTAGAACTTAGAGATCATTTTATAAATATTAACTTCATTCTCCACAAGAAAATATGTTAGTTTTTTATAAAGCAAAATATTCCTAATAAATCTTTGATTTGCTTATTATCAACCTCATTTTCTCATCTAAAAGGTAACCTCCTTAAGAAACAAAGATGATTGACATATTATTTCTAATATAGACTAGCATAATTTCTCAAGCATTTATAGAACATGTCCTAATTAGTTAGGGGATGCTATATCATGATAATTAATAGTACAAACTCTGTTAACAAACTGTCTAAATCTAAAGTGTGACTTTACACCTTATTAGTTGTACCTTAGTTTACTCATCTGTAAAACTGAAAATAATAGTGCATGTTTTATAAGGTTGTTATAAGGATTAAATGAGTATGTGGATATATGTTGATGCCTGTATATGTATGTATATGTATATATATGTATGTATGTATATGTGTGTATATATATATAACGTGTATAAGCATATGTAGGTATGCATATGATATATACATATTATATGTTACATTTATGCAAGCATTATGTTTGCCACTCAAAGTTCTAAGTATTTTATTGGATTATGTCATATAATCTTCACAACTAACCTTTGAGTTAAACATTGTTTTTACCATTTCCATTCTATAAGTGAGGGGAAAAATGGTATTATCTCCTAAAGCAGTAAGTAATTTGCTGAAGCTCACATTGTAGTTAGGATACTAACTTAGGCAGTCTAGTTTCAAAGCCCATGAACTTTATTACATAATACTACCTCACTTTTTCTAGGTAATTAATAAACACTTGTTGGTTAATTAGATCTATTCCCTAATTCTTACTAGTTTGACTTGTCCATAAATCTCTCAAATTTATGTTATTCTTTAGCAGTTATAAGCTACTTTATCAGTTATCTTTTGCTACATAACTTAATTACATCAAATTCTGGAAGTTTAAAATGGCATATGATATATACATATTATAATAATATATACATATTATAATAGTATATACATATTATAATAACAATTTATTATCTCTTGCCCTTTCTGTGGGTCAGGAATTTGGAACAGTCTTCTTGGGCAGGTTCTGGTTCAGGCCTTTTATGAGGTTGCAGTCATGTTGGCTGGGGCGACAATCATCTGAAGCCTTGAATGAACCTGGAGTAGCTACTTCCCAGGTAGTTTATTCCCACGGCTGGCAACTTGGTGCTCTCAGTTCCTCTTCATGTAGAGCTCTCTACAGGGCCACTGGAGTGTTCTCATGGCATGGCAGCTGGCTTTTTTTCCGAGTAAATAATCTAAGAGGTCAGTGTAGAAGTTCCAGTAACTTTTATGGCTTTTACGTCTGCCAAGATCAATATGCAGGAGACTATACAGGGCCTGAGGTTTATCAGGGACCATTTTAGAGACTGATTACCACAGTCATGCATGCACAATATGTTTCTGTCTCCAGTCTCTCTATTTTGGTAATACCTTCCCTTCCTCTGGAGTGATATCTCTTCTGCATTCCACAGTAACCTACCCCTGAATTCATCTGCTCTTAGGTTTACAAAAGTTAGAAGGTGACCTACTTAAGGACAATCAAGTTTCACCCCCAGCAATTTTTTTCCTTCATGGAAATACACGAATTCAAAAGATCATCTATCTAAATCATCCAATGAATACATAGGAGAATGGTCTATAAATTTCTATTATTTCCTCAAATTCTGCTCTTTACATAGCCTAGACATTCAATTTTTCCAGAAATTTCCACCTTCTTAGGTAAATCAGAATTGATGTTTTTCTTTATCATCGGAAAATCCTAACTGATATATCTACTTTCATTATGTAACCTCCTCTCCAAGGATGAAATATACAGTATGTATTTCAGGAATAATATCAGGAAAAAAATATCAGAAAGTCTTCTTTTATTTTATTTTTATTTTATTTTATTTTATTATTTTATTTTTATGGTTTCTTGATCTCTCAAGCAACTGAATTATTTTGCTCAGGGAGGCACATATATGTTCCCTGAGATGGACTTTGGAGACCCACACTAGGAATATCTTCTGCTTCTTCTTTTGCAGGTCCTTCCACTGCAGACTAATACAAAAAGACTATGTTCCTTGTAAATCTGGGTTTGTTATAAATAGGGGTTCTGCTCATAGAAAATTTGTTAATTTAGTTAACATTTCAAATTCACAATTTAGTCCTGTATATGGAAAAGTCAAAATATATCTTAATCTTATGTACTATTATATAGCACTGATATTTCATTAAATATCCTGAAAAAAATCAAAGTCTTTTGTAAATTTATAACTGTCTCTTATGCTGAAAGTTTCCTACATACTCATGTATTTAAAAAATTCCTTTGTAAAAAGAATTTCTTTAATGAAAATCTATTTCAAATGATCTGGTCTTCTTGATTTCATTATTATAAATCACGAACACCAACTTCTAAAATATACTTTATCAGCTGGAATTGTCTTATTAGTTTAGTCATAAAGCTAATAGAAATAGACGTTGTGTTCCAATCTTTTTACAATCTGAAAAACAAGCTTTGAGGAAGAAGGAATACAATATTGTGTGGGAAGGTAAAAAGAAGGATTATAGTTCCTTTATTAACTAAAAGTAGGTGTGTGGGTGTTCATATAATTACAATAATAACCAAGAGGAATAGCTGTTTTAATTAACTGGGTCAATAGAGAAGAACTGGTCAGTGATGTGAGTGTGAAGATAACTTTAAAAGAAATTATTATTTATCCAAAGAAAACCAAAACAATAATTAATAAAGATCTATGCACCCCTATGATCATGGCAGTATAATTTACAATAGCCCAAATATAGAGGAAGCAACCTAAAAGTCCATCAACAGGTGATTGGATAAAGAAGTTATGGTTCATCTATACAATGGAATATTACTTAGCCAATAAAAAATGAAATCCTGCAATGACGTGGATAGACTTAGAGGTTATTATGCTGAATGAAATAAGTCAAAGATAAATGCCATCTGATTTCCCTGACATGTGGTATATAAGAAACAAAAAGTACAAACTAACCAAAAAAAAAACCTCACAAATATAGAGGACAATCTGGTAATGGCCAGAGGGGAAGGGGATTGGGAAGCTAGGAGAATGGGATGAAGGGTTAGAGAAGTACAGATTAGTAGTTGATAGATAGTTACAGGGATGGGGAACACGGCATAAAGAATGCGGCTAGCATTAATGGATAGGCTAGGTGGAGAGCAAGAGGAGAGAGAAAGAGCAATTAGCGGGATCATTTTATAAACTATAGAAATGTCTATGCAATATATTGTATACTTGAAACTAATAATAAAGTAAAACTTATTTTATTTATTTTAAACTTTTTCCTTTTGTTATTATTATTTTTATTTTTTTTTGTTTATTGGAGTAACATTGGTTAATACAATTATATACTTTTCAGATGTACATTATAATTTGACTTCTATATATTCTATTGTGTGATTACCACCCAAAGTCCAGTTTCCTTCAGCTACCATATATTTGATCCCCTTTACCCACTTCACCCTCCCCATACCCCCTATATTTGACCCCCTTTAACCATCTACTCACCCCTTCCTCCCTCACCCTCTACCCTATGGTTACCACTAGTCCATTGTCCATGTCCATGAGTCTCTGTTTGTCCTGTTTATTTGTTACTTTTAGATTTATATCCCACATATAAGTGATATCATATGATTTTCAACTTTTTCAGTTCTGGCTTATTTCACTTAGCCTGATTATCTCAAGGTCCATCCATGTTGTCACAAAAGGCAATATTTCACCTCTTCTTATGGCTGAGTAATATTCCATTGTATATATGTACCACAGCTTCTTTAGCCAATCATCTATCGTAGGACACTTTGGTTGCTTCCATGTCCTGGCCACCATGAATAATGTTGCTGCTATGAACATCAGTGTGCAAATACCTTTTCGAATATGGGTTTTCAAGTCTTAGGAGAGTAAAATTTTAAAAAAAGAGAAATTGTTATGTCTTTTTATAGAAAGGAAACAATAAGAGGAAAGTCTGTATCTCGCTATCTCTCTCTATATATATCTTAAGATAGTTTGAAATAAAACTTTAAAAAAGAAAATTTTCTCCTTTCTCAGTTCTCACATTTAGCTGTAATTTGCAGTTGTAATCACCTTAAAGAATTTTGGTTTTCAGTTCATGTGTGGTTATCCTTGGCTCTCTATATGCTTTTATTTTTATTTCTTAATTCATAAACTTTAGATTGTATCTGCTGAGTTTAGATTATCATGCTAACTCCTACTTTTCCTTTCCTCTTTCTAATACCAAATAATTATTATTTATATTATTTATGATTCTTCTAGTATTAAATTTATGACTTTAATATTCTTCAGCAAATATTTCCTTATTCAAGTAATTGAGTACTTGTTGATCTCACATTACATATGATAAAGTAGTATACTTAACATTTTAATTCTCCTTGCCCTTCTGTTTACTAAATTCTGTCAGCTATACAATTGTATAATTTTGCCAACTCTTCTGTTACACTTTTTGTTATTCATCTTTGCTTTCGCTAAAGGTTCTTTTGAAAAATCGAAAACACTAGGAATTTTAGCATATCTTAGAAGATTCTACTTTAGGTCACACAAATTTGCCCCAGATATATTTTCCAAGTTTAAATTTTCAGCAGCCTTTTTTATACCTCAGTGCAACTGCAAAGGAAACTTTTATATTTTAAAATCCATTGAATTGTGCAATTGAGGAGTTTCCAACTACCTTTCAATTAGAAGTGGCTCACCTGCAATGTAATGACATTCTAAAGGCAAATAGAGAGGAATCAAATAGAATTGCTATCACCTTTCAAGTGATTCAGCTCAATGAAAGTCATATGCTCATGGGCTGATATCAGTATTTGGCAGTGCTATCTGTGTGAAAAGACATTTCTAAAGATGAAATGCATAAATCTTATGACGGAACACTTTTAACAAATAAACACCTTCAATTGTTTCTAATGATGAGGAACACTAACTTTAAATCACAATTAAACAAGACCGTATTTCCTCCCCAAATTCCATTTCTTCTTCTTATTAGGTCTGCATTATCAAAATTGTATTCAATAATTATTATTTCATTTTAAATTTCATTAATAAAAATTTTGTGGAAAAAATTAACATTATGTAAATGTGATAAACAATATTCCTAAAATTATTATATTATTAAAAACCTATAAATATTACTGCAAAGTACTGTAATGGAGCTCATTGAAAAGAAGATTAATCCTACATAATTGAAACTGTTCCAAACATAAGAAAACATTCCAAGTTCTTAGTGCTCAAAATCATATATTTTAGCATGTTCACTATGTGGTCTGGGGATTTCTAATACAACTTTTGGATTTAGAGTTTCTACTTCTATTTCTTTGTTATTACTGGTAGCAAAACACCCCATAAGTTAGTCATGTTGGTAAAATCTTTCAAGATCTTAATCATACAGATTGTTGAATGGGATCATCTTCTCCATAAGAATATTTTTTGTGGAATCCTCTGACTTCCTGTTTTCATTTGAACTATTCACACAGAGATTTCGTTGCATAATTCCAATAAAACCAAATGTGCTTCTCTTTCTTCGTTTTCTTTTTATTTATTAGGAATACAAACTCAAGTTTTTGAACAATGCCTGCAACCACATAATCTTTTAAATCTTGAAGATTTGAAAATGCTTTTACTTTCTCTTCGAATTTGATTGCTATTTTGACTGGATATTGAATTTTAGGTTCAAACTAATTTTCCCTCAGAAATCCCCAAGTCAGTGTCTCATTGCATCCTACCTTGCTGTTTGGCTAAGGAGAAGATTAATGTCAGTCAAATCCTTCTTTGTTTGTAGATAATCTAGATTTATTTTCCAAAGATTTTGGGGTTGGAATTGTACTAAAATATGCATTTGTTTGGTTAATTTTTCATTCATATTTTTAGAATAAAGTAGGGTCTTTTATTCTGTGGATTACACTTTCTTTCAGCTCAGGAAGTGCTTTCTTAAAACATTTTTTTCCTTTTCCTATTTTATGTCCTCATTCTTAGAATTCCTCTTATGTTGATATTGTCCTTTCTGTATTTATTATCACTATCTCCTTATTTTAATAATTTACATAATTTTGTCTTTTTGCTTTCTAACTATTAATTTATTAATCTATCAATAAGTATTTATTGAATATTGCCTAAGTAAATATTGAACTCCAGACTCTGTGCTATCAATTTACACATTGGATGATATGCCTTTATTTGATGGTGGGAAGGGCAGAATAAACAATTTTAGGAGCCACAACCATGATACACAATATGGCATGAGTTACATTTCATCTCCTAATCCATGTACTTATCATGGTGATGGTAATATTATGCCATCTGATTCACTAGCTCTGCAAACCTCTCCTACACAAAGCTGTTTATTGTGAGGTTTCTAAGCAGAGATGACAGGGGCTTACGTGGGCAGGGAAAACTAGATACGTGGAAAACACTTAGTCTGAAGTTCTGGCAGGTCTATATTCAAGTCATTTTAAAATATGAAGGAGACAGGGAATACTATCTATCTTATAAAAGTTTAAGATTAGTGAAGTTTGGGCACTTAACACTGAGGAAATATGTCTATAATTAGATAAATATATAATTAGAAATATATATAATTAAAAATATATATAATTAGAAGTGTGTGTGTGTGTGTTTATGTGTGTGTGTGTGTTTCTAATAGGAAGGCACAATTTCAGTGACCCAGGGTAGTATGGGTGTTGAGGATGGAGTTATAGGGACATGGAATTTAGTTATAATTATGAAGTCTTAAAAAATGAAAATTGTGAACTTGGACTTATTACCTTATTACACAGAAACTTTCCATAAGCAAGAGATAAACCTCAAACTCATTCTCCCAACAAAGATGTAGAAAAAATTTTTTTAAAAAGACCTATGAACTCATTGGCCAAGTTATAAATTCTGTCTGAGTCTAAGTCAATGATTTTCTTGCTAATGGTACAGTACACTTGCACATAATTATCGGCAGAATTTTTCTTGAAAATGATGTGCTACTAAGGATGGAAGAGCCAGTGGTAAGTGTCAATACAAACTTCATCAATAAATGTGCTTTCAAGCCTACAAACACTACTTTGGAGATAAGCTCCCTATAACCCATCTCACTGAAGGTGGTAAAGAAGTCACCTCCCTGAAGCCACAATTGTATTGTTACTTGGCTAGATGACATTTGAGGCAGTAGAGCTTGTCTGGACACTAGGCTGGCTAATATGGTGAAGATGAATGTACGTATGTAGCTATGGGTTAGGAGATTAAGCTAGCCAAAACAGACATAGAGTCCTGGTTACCATGTCAACAAGCTAAGGTTTATGGTAAGCAATTCACTCAGAATTTTTTTAAAGTTTGATTTTATTCTTCAAATGATATTTTGATCTATAGTATGTTCTTGTGTTTACTCATGTTGAGATCTATTTTTCAGCATAAGGAGTTTCCAAAATCATGTCTAATGACACTTAGTTGTTTGTTTATGTTTATGAATGGTAATTAGATGGGTTAGCATAGGTAACAGATATACAGGGTTGTTTTTTTTTTTTTTTGCATTTAATGTAAATAGGTTCAGAAATAGAAAAGAGGAGAATACATTCCGTGATGCAAAATATCTTAAATAAAGAACTTCGTTTAAAAAATAGTTAAATATAAAAATATGTACTGTTTTTGAATGACATTGTTGCCACCATCATTATGATTGACCAATATTTTCTTCTCTATAAATCCTTGAGTTCACTTTATATTGATAAACTCTCATAGAGAGAAGGATATATTTGTTTAAATATTGGTTTAAATTAAATAGAATCCCTGTCATAGGAAGATATACAGCCTAGTGGATCTAATTGTGTTTCAGTAACTCTGGAAAATGCATCCAGTTGTTAAACCTGGCATTGATTTCTCACTAAGAGCAAATATTACATAATGAAGATGTTTTATTTAAAAAAAAAAACCTTATGAGTAACTATTTGAACTTTTTTTACAAAGATTTTCAGATATACTTACAACAGAAAAGGAGTAGAGTAAATATGAACAGTTTTATGGCAATTTCCCTACTTTGTCACAAAGGGCATTTATAGCCCTTTAAGTGCTGGCCTTAAAATAATGTGTTGTGATATTTTGTTTGCTCTTTCATATGCTCAGAGATAAAAAAAAATATTAAATTGGTAAATACCATGCAGAAAATATTAATAGAAACAGTAGGAAGATAGAAAAACATAACTTATTTTTCCTATTTATATGGATATATTGGGAAAAAAATCAAACAGAAGGTGAGAGGTTCTATGAGAAGGGATACATTTAAAAACAGTGAAAATTATATTTTCTCTTTTAGTTCTTCTTTTTAAAGACTGCATATTTTTTTGTATTTCTTTACTCATCTCCATGGCATGACACTTCCAGAAGACAGTATGAAACATGAGCCAAGATGACTACTGTAGACATGAACTACTTCTGTAGAGGTCACAAAAAGTGATTCTCCAAAGTCATTATTCCTCATTTTATTTAATATACAAACAGCTTCCAAGATATTGCACTCTCATAACTTTTTCTCTTCAGTGATTTCCAGAATGATTTTAAGGCACATATCGTTATCAAAGAAAAGTAAAAAAAGATTTCACTTGTTCATGGAAGGAGATTTAACTATATATCTATCTTATACTGTAAACTTGTCTATTTTTTCTCAATTGTTATGTTGATATTTTTTTTATATTTTTCTCTTCCAATCTTATTTAAAGTAAAATAATATATTTTGTGTAATTTACTTTAAGCATTTTCTTTTCATTAGATAGTAATAAGTAAATATAACTGATTGTGATAGGATATCTACTTTGTTATTGCAGAATTTTGGGTTTTTCTTAAATTGTAATAAGGTTAAATCATTTTTGTCTAGATGCATAGTCATTGCTTAAATGGTCCCCAGTAATTGGAGACAGAGATGTTTTTATGACTCTTGGTACCATTTCTGGTATATATGATGAAAATATTTCTTTTTCTTTACGTTTGTTCATAGTTCTAAACCATGGAATGACTCAACAATAAGCCATAGACATTGGTGCATCTTCTTACATATATACTTCAAAAAAATGATTTCTAGGATTTTTATGACAAGGGCTCATGGTTGCCCCAGAGGACAACTTCCTCACTTGTGATAAGGACTCTTATATGAAAGAAATGGGGCCCCATTCTAGCAACTCAGAACTATTCATTTTCCAGAGTCCTGTCCATAGAGTCTCTGAGAATCTTGCTTTTCACGAAAGAAGTCCTGAATGAACAGCATGGATTTATTCCTAGACATGCATCCTAAATACTCTAGGGTAGAAGATGAGGAAGCATTTATATTCCCTAGAAAACTAATGTTTACTGAAAGTAGTTATGGGTCATTAAAAACAACATGGTTCTACTATGGGTGCATCAAATACCCAATGTAAAATGTATCTTATCTCCTCTTCCCTTTCCCCTTCTATTTTTTCTTCCCCTTCCCCATCCTCTTCCTCTTCCTTTCCTTCTCCCTTCCCTTCCTTCTCTTTCTCTATTTTTGAGATGGTGAGTTGATCTTTTTATGAAAGTAATAACTTCTTTGAAGCTCTCCTTAGTACTAAAAGTCAGTACTTCTTTTCTGAAATCTTTGGACATTTACATGTACAGCCCCAGATTTTGTCTAACTGTATCCTGTTGCTATTACCAGAATTGATATAGTTGCTTCATTTGATGAATGACATCTGCTTATGTTGCCCTCTAATGTGAATTTGTATAACTGTGTTTTAATAATTAGTATCACTCTAGGTCAGCTGACTCTAGATTCTGTGGGCCATGGTATACTTACTCATTCATTTATCACTACAGGACCACTCTTAATTGGCTCTACCTTTGTAGGAGTTTACTATATGCAGCAATAAATCAGAAATTGTACATATAAAACTCCTTGAAAGAACTTCATTAATTGAAATCTATTGAGGAAAAAATGATGCTTAGGGGGCAACACATGTATTATATACTATATTTCATCAGTTTTTTACATATTAACATCTCTGAAATTAGTTTTTATGTTACAGTCAATGGAATCTTAGATTTGATTTTAAAAAATAGTAGTATCTTCCAGCCTTCTAATGTTTTGATCATATTACATCCAAAATGCAAAGATTGAATTGGGCCAGATATTTTAGAGAATGAATCATAGAGAGTCTTTTTTTTCTGACATAAAGCTCCATATCATATGGAGTTACTATAGATGCTGGGAAGCTCCCCCAGTAGTTACGCTGTACTCAATAAGATATCAGTTGGACCCTGGGTTACAAGTTATTTAGTTTCAAGTTCCAACTAAGTAAGGATAATTAGAATGGAATTGCCAAAAATGAAAATAAATGAAATGTACAAAGTTACAATTGGCACACTATTGCTGTGTACTTAGAGATGATTTTTAAAAGTTAGAAATAACTCTCATTCAAATGGGAATGTTTCAAAGTAGAGTTCTGAATAAAAAATAAAAATAAAAATAAAAATGGAGACAATGACCAAAACAATATAATTTTTGACCAATATAAAAACTTAATAGGGCAGGAGACCTAGCCATCTTGTTCAACTCACACACAAACCTGTTTTATGTTGAAAACACTTGATCAAAATATACTTTCACAAAAAGGCTGTTAAAAGGATGCTTTCTGGTTCTTTTCAGTGGATGACCTTACAGTCCACTATTGGCTGTACAATTACTGAGAGCCAGTGAGCAAAGGCTCTCCATGCTCTGCCAGCATTTTGAAGTAGACAAGCTGGATCTGCCTAACTCTCAGTACACAACATTTTGCAGAGTTAGTCTCAACAATGGCTAATGCTGATGACATTACCCAGTAAATCATGCTCCACACATCATTCGAGACAGAAACATTTTTAAAAAGAGAGATATATCTTAGATTTGACAGGCCTGATAAATCGAATCTAGGTTTTAAAGCCAAGAGTAGATTCAATGAAACCATATGAAGCCAAGAGTTGGTTGAGAGAAGCTATATAGTAAAATTAAACTTGTTTTCAAATGTCATAGGTACACTTAAAAGCTCCATTTAGTTCGAATGTAATAATATTTAAATTAATTTATATACTCAAATTATAAAAGGAGTAACACTGAAAATTTAAACACCCTGTAGACTGAGGTTGGATATCCTTATTTCTCATTTAGAGCCAAACCAGATAAATTAAATTATTCTGAACTTGAAGGTAAAAAATAACTAGAAGTCTCTGCCACTGAATTCTAATTTCCATTGAGCAACAACTGTGATTAGTACATGAAAGGACTGTGGTCAAATAGAAAGTCACTGGCCAGATATCCCTTAATATAGGACTTGTTCTAGCTGTCAGCAGTCAGCCTCCAGCAGTTTATTCTTTCGATGTTTGTCTGAGCTGCAGAGAGCTGCCTTGCCCAAGGGATAGCCTTCCCAGGAGAGTCCACATTGAATGACTAATCATATATGGGGGCATATAAAACCTGGCCATTTTGGTTCACTGAGGAATAAGCCATATGTGCTCCAGAGCTCTGCCTGGGGTTAGCTAAGTAAGGCTTTGTTGGAATTACATTGCTTTCAGCTGCTCACTCTGCCCAATCCTCCTTTCTTCTCTTTCCATGTGCTCTAACAGTCATCCCTCATGCCAGATTTTTTCTCTATGTTTGATTCTTGGAAACCATCCTGCAATAGAGAACATACAAAAATGATCTCTTCAAGAAAACACAACAGTTTAACTTGCAGAGAGCTTTGGTGAGGAAAAAATGGTATCCTTTGGTATTTACTTCTGCTTGCTCCAGGAACCAAATGTATTAGTACCTCACCAAGAAGAGTTGTATGTTATTTCCTATATATTCAGACACTTGCCTAGGAAGAGATGATGATTGGGAATTTTCGTGTGTGTGTGTGCGTGCGTGTGTGTGTGTGTGTGTGTGTGTGTGTACTGGGCTGGCTTACTTTAAACAGCTATTTCAAACTCTCTAATTACTTGTGCCATGTAAATGGTTTATTATTTATTTATTTCTCAATTATAGTTGACATTCAATCTTATATTAGTTTCCAGTGTATAGTGGCTAGACATTTATATAACTCTGTTCCGTAGCATAAGTTTGTTCTATAGAATAAGAAAGAATTTGGTTAGCTGTGTGATCATGGGGAGGAAATTTAACTCTTTCAAGATGTGGTCAGGAAAACAAACTACTGTAAGTACTTTGAGAAGAAAGGATTTTGATACCGAGAATGTTTTAAAAATCATTGGAAAAGCTGGAGGAGTAAAGGTCAGGGAAGGCTACCACTGACTCTCAGGTTCTTACGTAGTTTTTTTTTTTTTTTTGTGGATTAGAAGTCACTCCTGTCACATAGCTTAAGAAATTCAGAAAAACCATCTATAGTGGATGCTGCCTTGTTTAACACTAAGACAGGTGATTCATGGCATAACACCTGTCTGACCAAATAGATGGTGTAAGATAATGGCCTGTCTTTCCAATAAGTGCCTTTCATTGGTGAAGTAGAAATAAGAACCACATGAAAAAGATTTATAGTAAAAGTAGTTCCTGGGATTCTTGGTTCCTTAAACTTTTGTTTTACTCTTAATAAATGAAATGACTTAAATGTATTCCTTCCTGTGTTAGCTAAGAAAAACAAAATGAACTTATCTCATGTTACTCATAAGGAGACCAAATCACAGTTCCAGAGAGTTGATTAAACTATCTTCCTTTTTAATAAACGTGCTGTCACTCCTAGTGAAATCTCTACAAGGACTATGAATATGAGTGCCTTGGTTCAATAACAGGCTTGGATCAGCAGAAGAGATGGTTTCCATAGAACCATTTGTGGTTTGACTATTCTAATTTGAGAGTTAGCAGTTTCTCTATAGTTGCTTGAAGTAATAGCTTTTGTAAGGTTTTTATGATCTTTTTGGAATAAGTTAAACCTAGTGTCATCCATTAGTATCTCTTTTTCCTTCTTTCTTCTCTGATTTATCAATTATTTTAAGAATATAAATATGTTCTAGGGTTAAAAGGTGATGTCAGATTGTGATTAATTCATCCAGGCTCTATCTGCCTCTTCTTCCTACTACTTTTCTCTTCTTCACTATCAAATTCCACAACACTTCTGCTCCAGGATCTCCCTGACCTCAAGGAGGTGATGTTTAAGCAGCCAAAACTTAATGTTAAAAATATCTTTTCTTGCTTTACATAGTGGTTATAAGTCTGTTCTAATGAATAAGAAAGAGGTCATCCATGATATTGCTCATGGTTTTAATAGATAGGTTTTATGATGGTTTCCTGCTTGTGACTGTTTATTGGTTTCAGTTTTAATCTGGGAGGAGCAAGGCAGAGGGAAGGCTATCCTGCCTATTTCTCTCATCTTCTCAGGTACTCCAGCCAAAAGATTGCTGACACATGTCTTTACTTGAAGAGTTACTGATTTACTTGAATATGTGATTTTTACCAGCTGTATTCAATCACTAGGGTAACAATATTTGATTGGTTTTACATGAGTTTAGAGAAATTGCTGAACAGACACAACCACAAGTACTAGGAAGTGAAACAGTTAAGAATGCTGGTGAAACACAGAGAATGAAATAATGAATTTTCAAAGTAAATTGGATTTGGAAGGAAGTACAGCTAATAGGATTGTTAGATTTGGAGAAAATGGTTGTATCAGTCATAGTACAGTAAAAAATAGATGGAATTTTTTAAAAGAGGTAAGAGTTTATATACACTATCTGGACAATAAATAAATCATGGTAATGCTTTACTGAGACATCAGAAAGCATGTCAAAGCTCCTAAGGACTATCAATGTCAGGACTTGAAAGGCTGAAGAAGAGAGCGGAGAGTGGGAAAAGGGAACAAACAGGGAGAGAGAGAAAGAGAGGCAGCAAGATAGAATGTATAATGAGAAAGTTATACTATTTGAGAAGGCCTCTAAAAATGGAATGTGGCCTTTGGTAGTGGAAGGAGACAGACATTATATTCCTCAACATCATTCTCCTCCTACCCTCTGATATCATGCTCAAACCTCATTGGCTGAACCCATCTGAAAACCAGAATTGCAAGGGATACTGGTTAAGATAGTACATCAGTGTGTCTCCTGGGAAAGAGACCAGGTTGCAGAAGAGCTAACCGTAGATTTGTGTGGAGTACAGAAAATATCTAGTACAAGGAAGGAGTCAACTGATATGAGATTTTTTTAGTGTAAAGAAGTGTGTAAGTTATGGTGTATTTTTATTTTTATTTTTAAATTTATTATTTTTTTTTAGTTATGTATTTTTAAATGAAGAAGTAGATAGTGGGTTTTAAGCTTTCAGTGATGAAGTAGTTGTAAAGATTTACAGGTTCTAGTTTGCATGTAAGTGAGTGGGTTGATAAAGTGAAGGAGGAGTAAAGGCCATCATTAGGCTTGGTCTTGTAAGTAGAGTGAACTATCCTAGTCTTCCAGCGACTAAGAGTTTTCCGGGGATGTAGGACTTTCAGTGCTAAAACCAGGAGAGTCCCAGTCAAACTGGGACAGTCTCAGGTAAATTATGACAGATGGTCAAACTTCTTGAAAGATGAATGGATATTGATGGAATTTTGTGCAGAGGAAAAACAATTTTGGGTGGAATCTAGGATAGATTTAATAGAAGAATAAACAAAGTAAAAAGTAGTATCACTAGTTTGTGGAAGAAAAAGGAGCTTGAACTTTATGCTATATAACCAATATTTTGGTTTCTAGTATTAGAATTGAATCTAATTGATCAATTTACAGATGCTACAGAGATAATACACAGAGATAGAACCTTCCATGTAGCAGGACACAATTTTTTTCTTTCCTCTTAATTATCTGTGATTTTTGTCATTCTTATCAACCATTCAGACTATCCGAAATCTTTAGATAAAATCTATTAGTGTCTGTTTCCATGTTTCTATGGTTATAATCATCTGAGAAACTCAAATTTCAAATCTTTTTTTTTTCAGTTATCAGATAAACTGATAATCAGTAGGACTCAAAGAATTAAAATGCAATTTCTTCCTTAATATTCAATTTTGAAAATCTCAGGAAGGAAACTAAAAGCAGATAATAACAGATGTTTTCTTACATTTGGAGAAAACACAAACATTTTTAAAATCTGTCATTTGAAGCAATCAAATAACAGTTTTTAATTTTAAACATTTAAAATGATAAACTGCTATTTCAAATGATCTAAAATGTTTCATTAATCCTTTTTTAAAAGCCTATATCATTTTAACATATTGAATATTATTTTGTTCATGGGATTACCTGGTTGGCTAAAATATTTTAGTCACACTAGAAATCACTACTTTTTTAAACACAGTGTTGAAAAAGATAATTTGGGGACATCGATGAGGGTGTTCTGGGGTTGTGATGGGATGCCTATATGACTTCAAAGTTCTTATACATAGAGAAGCATAGCCCTGCTAAAATGGCTGCTTATGTCTAAGAATTCTAACTAAAGTTGCAATGCTGAGAACAACTTCTACTTCTCAGTTATTTGTCTGTGGAGAAACTTACAGGAAGGGAGGGTGCCATGTCAGATTAAGTAAAATATTTCCACAAAGTAGAATTCCAACATTAATATCTGAAATTGATACAATTTGGTTTGTTGGAAAGGTGTATGTTAATTAAATACTCTCCACCTACAATTTTTCCTAAAAAGTAACCTGGAGAAAAATGCTTACTAATCATGTAATACTTTGTACATTGTGAGCTCTCAATCAATGTATTTTAAAACATTAATTTTGAATATCTATTTGCTGTCTTTATACTAATCACTTTGTCCAATTCCTCATTATGGCAGAATTACCTGAGCAACATAACACAATGTTAATCAGGTTTAGATTTAAATAACACAGACTCATTCCTGTTCTCAGAGGTGAAATTTTGACTTTCATGAATAAGATAAAATAAGTAGGTCATTAAGAAGCCATATGTGTTTTAAAATACTCAAAAGTGTAATTGTGACTTTGAGGAAAAAAGTGATGCTCAAATGCCCTTTGTCCAATTTATCAATTATTTTATGTTAATATACTTTTAGGTGTTTATAGGCACATTAACCTTTACAGACTAGAAGAGCTAGAAAATATTTCTACATAACACTTCATTGTTGTAAGTATTTTACTATATTACTATGTCCACTACAATAAAGAACTCTGAAACATTGAACAAAAACCAATGAGTAAGCATTACAAGGATGTCTCATCATCCTTATGAAATACCTGTAGAACCACTATGTTTTGTATATTCATATTGAAGTGTTTAAACTACTTGTGAATTTTTAAATTGTCAAGAATGCATTGACAAAAGCACAGCCAGGCCAATATGAACTAAGACAGACTGAGATTCTAGCCTGCAGGAAGTAGCTAGTGAATCTGCTCAGTAAGCAAGTAGGGCATATTCTCACTGCTATCTTCAAAAGTGACTAAGATAATGATAAAAAAGAAAAAATAACCCAGAGGGTGTCAAGGACCTTTTGACAGATAGATTTTGTCTCCTGTTACATACGATCTCCTCACTCAAAGGGATTCTTCAAGGCCATCATTTACTGAGCCATAGGATAAAAATGTTCTGTTATATGCTCTCTTTAGGGTATTGGCTGCCAACTTTGATTATATTTACATTTTTGCAACTAAAAGAGATTCTGAATTTTTCCATAGTAATAAAAATGTGTCCACAAAAAACTTGCCTTTTAAACTATAGTTACAGAAGTTCCTCCCTCCATTGGCAATTTTCATGTAGTTGTAAAGTTCCCTGTGGCAAGGTCAAATTAGAAATCAACTTGCTTCCTTTTTTGTTTGTTTGTTTGTTTTTATATTGGAAAGTAAAAACCTTTCTCGTCCTTAACCTATTTGTTTGTTTGTTTTTTTGTTTTGAGTTATCACCTATTCCATGCTAGCAGTTTCATATCCCACAAGACATATCTGTTATTAAAAGGTGTAAATCAATGTTTACTTAGAATTTTCTGACTCACCGATCCTTTTCTCTCTCTCATAGAATAGTATTCTCAGAGCACTGAACAGATTGGGAGTTAAATCTTAGTCCATAAAATCAAGTTTTTCTATGCTGTTGAAAACATTATATTACAATTGTCAAAAGTAATCTTTGTTGATTTCTTTCATTAGGAAATTAAAAAAAATTAACATGACTGACTTCAGAGAAAAGAGTTTTTTGTTGTTCAGCTTTTTACATAATATTTCAAACCTTATATATCCAAATGGGGAGGTAACTGCAAAGAGTGTAATAGTGGGAGAAAAGTGATCAACTTTAACTTTGTAAGAGGAAAATAATAATTGCCTCGAATCATTTGAAATGCTGATATGTGATCAAGGGATTTGGTTTATTCCTTTAGTGTCAGGTGTCAGAACTAAGGGAAATTGGTGGAATCTTAGAAAGTCAAGTCCAATAGAATCAATCACAGTCTGAAGTAGACTCAATCATCATAAATTGCATATTATTACAGATTCTTATATTGAATGGTTGGACAATATACATATGAAGGTATTCTCCAACCTCAAAACTCTAAGATTTCACAACTTTTATAATTTGAGGAAGCTATAACCTTAATCTAGAAAATTAAGCATTATTCAGATTTTTTTTTTTTTTGAAACTCTACTAGAATAGCCTTCAGAGCCCATTTCTTTCTTCTATGAGAAAACCCATTTAGAGTTACAAAAATTTCTTTCTTGGGTTTTCTTTTTTCTTCCATTTTGCATACCTTCAAACTGTTTATCATCCTACTTGTTTCCTCTCCACTTGTGATGCAGTTGGATTCATAGTACTTAGCAGATCTTTGAGCCAACAATCTTGATTATCTGACTATTTCTGTGCTGGTGATGGCTGTAATAAGATCTTTGGGGCAGAGAGGCTGTGATGTAGTCCCAGTCTAGAATAGGAAACCATCCAAGAAATTAATTAGAGTAAATATGGCTCTTGATTATGTTTATTAGACAACAAGAAGACTGAATGTCAAAAACTAATCATGGAAGTATTACACTCTTTAAATTCTAAGATTATTATGACATCTATTATTATGGCTAAATAAATAAATGGCATTCCTAATAATGCTGAAGTTCAGCTAGGTATAGGACGTGCTATTTTAACCAAAAAGTTGACTATATTTTAAAAGTTAATTTACTTTTATATATTGTATTTTCGTTCATAGAAAGTTCTTAAAATGCCAGTGTGAACTCTGAAATGAAAAATATGTAAAGTCATATCTTCTCAAAATTCATGGATATTTTCTTATATCATATTTTTATGTAGCAGAGAGCAGTGGCCTCATGAGTTAGGGCATTAGAATGCCATGCTATATGAAGCAAGAGTAGAGGAGAACCTGGATAGTAGAACTCCATGGGGTTTGAATGTAAAGGATCAAGTTGGTTCTTAGCAGCTGGGGCCTAACATAAAGAGATTGAATTGCAGGTAGAAAGAGAAGAGTCTAATGGGAATGGATACGAGGAAAGGCACTGACAGAAGACAACATATATTAGCAGAAAGTGCTTAAAATTACTGCTAAAAGACGTTTTAGATCCTATGTTGTTTTTGGCCAGTTTATTTAGTCTATATATGCTTTCTTATCTTTATCTGTAAATCAGAAATAACTCTACTCCACAGTGGTTAGTATTTAGATAAAACGATGTTCATGAAAGCATTTTAAATTATTCTAAGGTTATAGCATTAATGATGTGGATGATATTGATTGTCTTAAAATTGTATCTAATATACAACACAACTAAGAATTAAAGCTAATTACACTAGTGAATGTTCGAGGGCAGTAGCAATTTCTCCTAAAAAAAGGCTGTGTTATCTTATCAACTGCCTTTAGCAATCTTAGTTATATATTAACAATTTTATTTTTCTATGACGTGTGACTTGGGCAGAAGTTCTGGCTTGAAGGTTGAGACAGGGAAAGCAAAGAGTAAGTAATTTTTTGATAATAGTACAGCTGAGTATAGACTATCTCCATATCCTAATGTTTTCCTGATTTTCAATCTTGCCATCCTCACTCCCCCTTTGCTTTTTAAATTTTAACTCCATTATAGTAAGAACACATAACATGAAAATTCCTCTCATAACAGATCTTTAAGTATTAATAATTACATGCATAATTTTGTGCAGATCTCTAGAACTTATTCATCTTGCATATTTGAAACTTAATACCCATTAATTAGCAACTTTTTATTTCCTTCTCCCTCCCAGTCACTGGTAACAGCTATCCTACTCTCTGCTGCTGTGATTTCACTATTTTAAGTACCACGTATAATCAGAATCATGCTGTATTTGTCCTTCTGTGACTGGCTTATTTCACTTAGCATAATGTCCTCAAGGTCCACTATGTTGTTGCATATTGCAAGATTTCCTTCTTTTTAAAAATCCAAGTAATATTCCATTGTTGAATATATCATGTTTTCTTTACCCATTCATCCACTAATTAACTGTTAGGTCGTTTCCACATATTGGCTATTAGAAACAATGCTGCAGTGATCATGGGAGTGCTAATTTCTCTGAGATTCTAATTTCAATTCTTTTGGATAAATACCCAGAAGTAGAATTGCTGAATCATGCAGCAATTCTATTTTTAATTTTATGAAGAACCTCCATACAGCTTTCCATAGTGGCTACACCATTTTGCTCTTTCACCAACAGTGTCCAAGGATTCTAATTTCTTCACATATTTTGTAATATTTGTTATATTTTACCTTTTTTTTTTTTATAATAGCCATTCTAACTGGTGTGAGATACTATCTCGTTGTAGTTTTGATTTGCTTTTCCCTGATAATTTGTGACATTAAGCATCTTTTCATATATGCCTGTTGGACATTTGTATGACTTGGTTAAATAAATGTTGACTGTCTCTGGGGAGCCAGTAACCTCAAAAATGATGTGGTAGCTGACAATTGACTCACGTCTGGGGCCTTGTTTGTTGCTCTCGATATGTTCTCAATGGTTTTTCACCAATGCTATTTTCTCTTAATGTCACTTTCTAACCTGCCCCTACCCAGTTTCAAAAGTTTAAGAAATGATTCTTATTTGAGTGTAGTCCTATTTAACATTAGTTAAGCTTGTGTGTATATGCAATTGATGTGTCTGTGTTTATTATGTATATACATCAGGTATCCTGTCTTAAATACCTTAATTTATAGAAAAAATATATAGAATATGTCAAAAATAATAAGTTTCTAATCCTACACTTGACCTGTTCTATAACTTGTAAATTTGCTTCTTTCTACAAATGTTATAGAACTACAAACATTAATTGCTGTGCTACAAACATTAATAGCACAGAAAGCGGCAATGATTACAAAAATGTATCTTTTCAATTATACCTTTAATCTGTATATATCCTTTTATACTGACAAAAGCCAAAAAATTAAGAAGTCAGAAAGTCTGTGTTCCAGAAAGCTCTTTAATTGTCAAGATTTGTTGTTGTATATATTGATGCTAATGTTACTAAATTACAAGGTGCATTTTTCATCTTCAATGAGAGATCTTTCCTACTGCATTTCTGTAAAAATTATAAGAAATGTTTGAAAGACAGATTTATGTGTGGGTTGAAAATTGCTTAGTTGTTTAGAAGTACATGCTATTTTCAGTACATACATAATGGTTTTCATCAAAATTATTAAGAATTAATCTCCCTGTGTCTTTACTATGTAATCCTTTAAAATAGCTACATAATTTGAGAGATTCTGATCCCCAAGAAGCAAACTGACCTGCCTCATTAACTACAGGATGATTTTCCTGACATTGATGTTCTCATTTCTAATAAATGATTAAGAGCAGGTCTCTGAATCTAAAGTGAATGGGTTTGAATCCAACTCCGCCATATATTAGTTCAGGGCTGAGTGTTGATTGATATACATCAGGATGGTTCTTTCTTTGTTCTGATTGTTAGTGCCCATGCTGCTAGTATATATTTTGAATATTAACTCTGATCAGCTATGCAAATAATTTACTTAATTCATTCGTGCCTCAGTTTGCTCAACTGAGAGATAAAATTGATATCTTGTCTCATTGGACTACTGTGAGAAATAAACTTATAAGTACCCGGATGGTATTTAAAAAGTTTCTGTCACAGAGTGAGCACTTACTACATGCTACATATCATTCTTTTTTTTTTTTTTTTCAAACCTTCCTCTGGCTCCTGATCTTATGCCTTTGTTTCTCGCTTTCCCAATGTTCTTCCTGAAATTATGCTCTTACAGAATGTAAATGTAAAGGAGAAGAGTGGAGACAGGAGAAAAAGTAAAGGTAGGAATACTAGCTAGGAGGTTATTTTAATTGTTTTTCATGAGATAACAAAGAAGAGCTTTATCTAAGTTAGTCGTTGAGAGATTAAAAAGCAAGGACTAATGATAATAGCAGACATTGAGCATTTATAATATGCAAAGTGCTGTTTTAAGTGGTTTCTTACATTTATTCACAGATTTTGTTCTAGGTACACTTATCAACAACTTAAGAACACCAGAGTTTACTTTGGTTAAATAATTTGTCATTTAATCAGTGACATACTTGGAATTTTAATCCAGGTGTCTGAGAGACCCAAATATGTGCCCTTAACAACTATATGTTGCTTCTTTCCGGGGGGGGGGGGGATGTATCAAGGCATTGAACCTGAAGGAAACAATACAGTTTAGCTGATATTGTTTGAGTTATTTGAAAAAACTGTCAGAAGATTGTATTTTTTAATTGTTTGGCTTATTGTTTTAAGTAGCCAAAATAAAGACTTTCATTAAAAGCAGCTTCCTTTTTGACTCTTAAAAGGCATAGGAGTCTTATCAACAACAAAACACTGGACAGTAATAAAGGAGGACTCATTAATTCTATCTCTGTACACAGGTTCAACCATTAGCTACCTGGAGTTGTCCCATACTATTTTATCTGGGTGCAAGATAGTAATGGCAAAACTGTTTTTTGAAAATAACTTTTCCCATAACTCCCTTTTATTTTTGCTGCTTCCTGGTCACTACTATCTGAGGAAATTAAATGAAATAAAACTTGCCTTTTTTGTTGTTGTTGTTCTGAAGGAGAAACAATGACAGATTTCTTTTACAAATAGTTCTCTTCTTTGAACAAAAGAAAATTCACTCCTTACCATACTTTACAGCAGTTCTTTCTGTTTATTTCCCTGAACTCACACATTAGTTAAATCAATCATGGAATCCACATGGCAAGGGCTGATGATAAGCTTGAATTTTGGTTGATCTAATTTTTCTTGATTACGAATATTGGAAAGAGACTGAGTTTGGGAAATAAATGTCTCTAAATAGATTTCTATTTTATAGGTATCATATAACATTCTATACTCAAAGGTTTAAGAGGAAAACCACAAACAGTTATACCTGCAAGCATAGACATTATGCATGTATAAAAATACAGATATTCGTATACACAATTTTGATAAATTGCATTTGTTTTGGATAGATTCAACAATCTGTAACATTTTATAAAATGTCAAGGCCTTATAAGGAAATTTTCTTTTTAAGTATTAACTCCTTTCAATCCAGCGCATGTTTCTCTTCTTTTCTATAGATTTGGTAAACTTCCACCCATGCTAAATATAAAAGATTCACATTCAAGAGTATCCATAGTTCAGTCATGTCTGAGAAGTAAATAATGTTTTTATAACTTTTATCCCATAAATATGTATCAAAGGCCCAAATATGTGCATTCCCCTACTCACTATAAATAAAGTGATGAGAAAAAAATCTCTCTGCTTGTGGATGTTACATTCTGGTGGAGAAAGACAAGCAATAAATAAAAAAACAAGTAATGTGTCATGATGATAAAGGCTATAACAAACAATGAAGTCAAGCAAAGACAATAGCTATCAGGCTGGTATTATATATTGTGAGTCTGTGGTTAAGAAAGACTTTCCTAAAAAATTCCTTCACCTTTTCATGAATTAACAAGATTTTTCACTCTTCTCAATAGAAGACATTCCAAAAAAAGGAGACAACAGAAGGCAAACCAACACCTAATTTAATGAAGCCTGGACACAAATCACACGTTTACCTAGATCACGTAGAGGTATATTTTTATTAATGCTAAAGCCCTAAGTGTGCTATTTTACCTAAGGCCAAAATATTTAATAGAATTTACTTTTCCAGTTGCACTTTAAAAAACAAACCAACTAGTGTCAAAGAAAACAGAAACAGAATGACTGGGAAGAGTAAACTTGTTACTGATAGACAGAGTAAAGGTCAAGTAGCTCAGACTTTTTTTTTTTTTTTTTTGCAAGGGATAGGTTTTTCCCACAGTTGTGGAGAAAAAAGGTGCAAAATGGATAGAAATATAGCAGAGGGCACTTGTCTTGATGCTCTTGTGTTTCTCCCACTTCAGCTGCATTAGAGTATTCAACAATTGCTTAGATCTTTAATTCCATTTGAAAAATCTATTTCTAGAAATTAGTACCTAAGCACTGTTTTTAAAGGTGATCAAATAAGCATTTCTGAAATGCTGGAGTAATAACCATCAAAAATCCACATGTCCATGAAAGCAATGAGAATAATGGTATAAATTTCTAAAATCAACTATTTCAGAACTCTCTCTGTAAATTAAGCAAATACTTGTAACCATCTAAGGAAGCATTTATTATTATTATTTTTAATGGCTGAATCTTGGTACAAATGGTGTGCTTTGTAGTATTTTAATTTACTCTATCCCCATTCTGTGTTCCCCAGGTCCACAGAGGCCTTGAAAAGAATCTCACAATCACAGTAATTGTGAAAACCAGGAGCATAGCAGCCACTGGAGGAGGCAAACAGTTTTGGAGCTCTCGGAAAGTCCAATTCCTAGAGACATCATGATTTAACTCATTTGACAGGTCCTTGAAAAACACAATTCATAGGGCTTGCCTTTATTTGACCTAAGGCAGCACTCACTTATTGAGAAAAGTTCTATCTTCAAGGTTTTTAAAAACCAATTAGTGGCATTATTTAATATCACAATTGCCTGAGTTGTGATACTATCTGGATGTAACAAGGGACTGGCAAAGGTCTCAAATGAAAAATTTTAGAAATTAGATATACAAAGGAGGCTTTAAAAAGCTTTGACATATTTCTGGTTGATCTAGTAGGTTGCTCTCATACACAAAGCTGCCTAAGAAATACCCGATTTGGCCCAAATCTCTCACGTCTAGCTCACCTTGAAACTCTGCGCAAACAGGAAATAAAAATTAAGATAAAATTGTTAAAAACTGGGAGGTTAAAGACATATCCTAACACTAACACTTTAAGTCTTGGAGTAAAAACTGAGAAATTTATTGGTTTAAGGCATTTAAAGAAATCCCTGTCAATCATTAACAGGTGATTAAATGAACCAAGCAGAGACTTCAGTGACCACATATGACAAAGAATACAAACTTTATAGAATTATCTCAGGATTGTCACTAAAGAATAAGAAATAGTAGTAGCAGCAGCAGCAGCAGCAGCAACAACAACAACAACAACAAACAGCAATAACAACAAACCCTGGGAAGGAGGAAAAATCTGATTTTCAGGGTTGCCACATTATATTACTTAAAATGTTCAGTTTTCAATAAAATCTACAAAGACACAAAGCAGGAAAATATGGCCAATAAACAGGGGAAAAAATCAGTCAATAGACTTTCTCCCTAAAGTAGCCCAGATGTTGAATTTACTAGACCAAGACATTAAATCAGCTATTATAAATATGTTTAAAAAAACAAACAGAAAGGTAATAATGTCTAAACATTAAAAATAGTATAAGAAAAATGCTAAATAGAGATATCAAAAAAGGGATAGAAATCTTAAAAGATTCACATATAAATTCTGGAAGTGAACATAACGGAAGTGAACATTTCTCTAGAGGAAGTAAAAATCTGTTTGAGCAGGTAGAAGAATCATCAAACTTGAGGATAGGCCAATTGAGATTATTTAGGCTAAAAACGAATATGAAAAAAAAAGAAAAAAGAAAAGTGAACAGAGCTTTAGAGACCTCTGGCAAGCCATCTGGAACACCAATAGATATATTATAGTTGTCTCAGAAGAAGAAAAAGAAAAGGGGGCAGAAAAAGATTTGAAGAAACGACTAAAACTTCCAAAACATGATGAAAAACATTAGTCTATACATCCAAGTAACTCAATTAATGGAATAATGGACTTAAAGAGATACACGGCAGGTTGTAGTTAAACTGTCAAAGGCCAAAGCCAAAGAGAGAATAGCAGAAAGATATCCAGATGTCTACATACAAATGAATGAATTTGACCCCCTACCTCATATCATATGTAAATATTAACTGAAATGAAACATAGACCTAAATATAAGAGCTAAAACTCTAAAAATTTTAGAAGAAAACATAGGAGTAAGTCTTCATGATCTTGTTTAGGCAATTATCTCTTAGCTATGACACTAAAAACCTGTGTGTGTGTGTGTGTGTGTGTGTGTGTGTTTGCATATTGAAAACTTGCATATACAAAACTTGTATGTGAATGTATCTTCATAGAAAAATTATTCATGTTAACCAAAATGTGGAAGCAATCCAAATGTCTATCAATTGAAGACCTGATAAATGAATGTGGTATACCAAGGCAAAAAATAGTAATGGAGTACTGATACATGGTACAACGCGAATGAACATCGAAAACATTAAGCTAAGTGAAAGAAACCAGTCACAAAATACTGCATATTGTATGATTCCATTTACATAAAATGTATAGTATAGTCAATTTCACAGAGACAGAAAGTTGGTTAGTGGTTGTCTAGGGCTAGGGATGTAGTGGTCGATTGGGATGGGAGGCAAATACTAACAAGCCTGTGTTTTCCTTTGGGTATATAATTTTGGTTAGTGATTAGAATGTCCTAAAATTACAGAATGGTGATGTTTGCACAACTCTGTAAATATACTAAAAAACAATGAATCGTACAGTTTAAAGGTGATTTTTATGGTATGTAAACTGTAAGTCAATAAGGCTATTATTGAGGAAAAATGTTTACAACATTTATCTATTAAATTCATCTAGATTTGTAAATACAACCAAAGGTATTAATTTAGAATGAACTAAAGCATAAATATATCAGTATAATTAGTGTTTGTCTTAAGTGATCTTCTGGTCTCACTGTATTTGTTATTCATCTGTGTTTTTCTGTGCCTCAAAGTACTCAATGGACCATTTTGACATCCATGCTTGAAGATTTATTGTATTAATGTTGGCAAAATAATTACAGCGCAATTTTAGTTTTTCTCTCATTCACATATTTTCTCACTTGCATTTCTATTATTTTGGCTATTTTTTTTCTGTTCCATGTGAGCTAAGGGCATTTATTCCACTCCAACATGCATTGTCAAAATTACCTATTGTAATCATATAGATTCTGTTCTCTAAACTATAGCTCATAAGAAGATAACAACTTGTATTTGCTTCCTGAAAAAGTTTTGTCAGAAAAGTTTATGTTTACCTTTTTCATTACATTATTTTACATACCACATTCCCACCTCAGGTTCCTATATATATATTTTAAACTGTAGCAAGTCCACTTATGGGTGTATTAGTTCTCCCGGGGGGGGGGGGGACAATAATACACACACACACACACACACACACACACACATACACACACATATACGCACACACATATATACATACACATATATACGTGTATATGTATACACACATATATACGCACACACATATATACACATATATACATATATATGTATACACACACACACACACACACACACATATATATATATATATATATATATAGAGAGAGAGAGAGAGAGAGAGAGAGAGAGAGAGAGAGGGAGATTTGATATATTTGATATGTGATTAGGTTCCCAGGGTTATAGAAGCTGAGGACTCTCACAGTCTGCTTTCTACAAGCTGGAGAACCAGAAAAACTGATGATATAGTTCAGTTCAAGTCCAAAGGGCCACTAATGTTAAGTTTTAGAACCAAAGGCCAGAAAACCAGAAGCTCTGTTATCTGAAGTCAGGAGAAAGTGGACATTGCAGTTTAAAAAAAGTGAGTCCGCTTTTTCTCTGCCTTTTTGTTCAGTTCAGGCCCTCAACAGCTTGGATAATTGCCCGCATTAGTGAGGGTGGATCTTCTTTACTCAGTCTACTCATTCAAAAGCTAATCTCTGCCAGAAACACCTTTATGGATATACCCAGATAATGTTTTACTAGCTATCTGGGTATCCCTTAGCCCAGTTGGGTTGACTGGTAAAATTAACCATCACAATGGGTGCTTGTTACAAGACATGGAAAAATACACTATATCTCTAATGTAAGACTGAAACAGAGAGTGCTTCTGGAAGTGCCCGAGCCGTATTCTATATTGAAGTGGCTACATAGACAAGTACATGTGCATTCTATTCTTTGTATCTCATAGTGTGGTATATTATTATTAGACTTTAACCTTCTTTGAGTTTCTGTTGAATTAGGGGTCATGGGCAAAAGCTACAGATGACACATGTTTAGGTTCAAAGAAATTTACCGGTGCACCTTTCTCTCCTGGGTGGGGTAGGATACAGGTTTTGCTTTAGTAGTTTTCCTACTGCTTCTCATATTGGGAGAGATTTGGAGGATGGTAGGGATTATTCTAATTGAAACATTCTGAGCTTAAGAGCCTCAGTTTCAGTCTTGTTGGCATGAAAATTTACTGTTCTCTGAGGTCTCTTTGCATATGGGCACTGAGTTCCCGTGGCTGCCTTACCACTAGTGCAAAACCTACCAGTCCAGAGAGCTGTTTTCTAGGCTACATGAGGACTTGCTATTGGGCTCATGCAGGGAATCAACTCTTTTTCTCTTTAACTGTCTTCCATACTACCTTGGAAGTTATCTAAAGTTTCCTCCCCAAATTTTTCAGTATTTTGAGTAAGCTTAGTATCCAAATTAAGTTTCCCAAAAGTTTTATTAGAATGTGAGGTTACTAATGAATCTAGTATTGGGAAACATAAGTTAAATAATTCTGATTCTGCCTAAATTTCAGAACTTGAGTCAAGTAATTTCTATCCGATTTATTTCATCACCAGCAAGATAAGGATGTAAGAAAAGATGATCTTTGATCCCTTACAAATCTATGATTTTCTAATGACATAAAGCATTGAATAAATTTTATAAAGGAAATAACTCAATTTCTATGCATCTATATAGCATCGCTTTACAGCATTTTTTAAAATTAAAAATATTCCTCTTTTTTCTAGATTTCTACTTACCTTATTATCCTTGTTTCTTAGAAACTGTAAGCACACAAAGTAAGAGATTGCTTTAGAAGATAGTGTGTTAAATTTATCTTGCTGTAATTTAAATTCACTAAATCCAAATGTCTTTACCGTAATTGTATCTCAAAAGTTCAACAAACTGCTTGTCATTTTTTCTCTTAATAGATATAAAATTGGCCATTAGAACAAAACAAAACAAAACTTTATAATACTTTATATATACAGAGGCTGAATAAAAAATCACTTGTATAGCTTAGCTATCTCTAGTAAAATGATCACGTCATATAATTCTATCTGTACTTAGAAAATGTAAACCTTTTTTTGAAAAGCATTTGAGCTATTTGATAGCACAAACCATAATTTCATCAGAATGTAACTGTATGCACATGTTTCCAATGAGTTATCTATCAGTTATCACAAATAGCAACAAGGATCTTAGAGCTATGTTAGAAAAATGTGTAGGTGGAATTTGACTCTAAGAATCTCACTTGCTCTCAAGAGAACACCAACCATTCCAAATCAGTATCACAAACTCTAAAAGACCAGGGGAGTGGGAGTGAGAAGTGTGCTAGAGTAGGAGACACAGGGGCGAGTACACAGGTGATGGACAGAAACTTAGCTATTGAGGAAACCAAAATCAGATGCTTTATTACAGCTAAGGACAAGGAAAAGCCCCATGGCTTTTAAAAAACGATTTTTCTGCCAGCACCATACAAGTCTTACAAAGAAATATGCTACTAGGCAACTCACTTAAAAAGACAGAGAGTACATTTTCAGATCATTTCAACTGCAAACAGTCGACCCTTTCCATTGAGCAGTGGAGTTAACGTAGCCCGGAAGCTCAATGTTGGATTTGCAAATGCAGTTTATTTTACAGAAATACAACATTATAAAAAGCAGGCATCACCTAATCTACTCTCCACATCCCTTCTGGGTCAGACCATGCTATGCAGGGTGGCAGGGATGTACCCTACTGCTTTGGAGGGAGATTCCAGAGTGGTGGAAACTGCTTGTACCACGTTCTGCCTGCCCTGCGCAAGCATATGCACTTGCACACTCACATACACACACACAGGCCTGACCACTGTGCAGGCCAGCAGTCTGTCTGGGCCCAGCATGTACTGGACAGGTTAAATGGTTTCAGCCCAGGACTCCAAATCCTTCATGTCATCTTCCTTCTTCCTGGTGACTTTTGATGGTAGGGCAATAGAAGGAATATTTGGTAGAAGGCCTGTTTCAGGTCCACTTATTTCCAGTAAATTCTTGTCTAGTCCCTCCTGTTCTAATTCTTCTATTTCTGCCATGAACATACCCTCCTCAAAGTCTTCTGCAAACCCTACAGGTTTTGAAATAGCTGTTGAAATCTCTGCAAGTTCTTGCTGGTCAGCAATGTCCTACATTAACTCATTAGCTTTATCAATGTCTATGTTGTCGTGGGCAACTTTCATGATCTTGGCAGCATAGCCCGTGTTCTTGAGCACGTCGGTGTTGGTGTTGGCGCTCTCCAGGGCCTCTCGCTGGAACTTACTGGTTGATAGTTTGGCACCCATCTGCGCCAGCTGTTTCTCATACTTCTTGCGCTTCAGTGCCTGAAGGGCTGCACTTGTTTTTGGTGCAGTGCTGCTTGGCGGCTGTCAGCTTCTGCTCGATATTCTCCAGGAATTCTTGCTTCTTACTTAGTATCTCCTCAGTGTCCCCACAGCCGCTGGATGGCCTCCTGGGTGGTGGGGGGAGGGGGGAGATGTTCATGTGCCCCAAACAGCTTCGGAAACACCAACTGATTACTGCACCCTCAGAATCCGCTCTGGGCCAGCTCTCCTCCAGATCTCCTCCCAGTTGCTCCCTACAGCCACAGGCCTTTCCCAGAAACATAAACTTCTAAATATCCCTAATAAAAAGCTAACATAAACTAATTTTAGGTGACAACAGTAAAAGACCATATCTACATACGTTTATTGGGCTTGAGTGACTCATTCAGTGTTGCAATAGATATTTATTATTCATCAATAAACACATAAGATAAACTGGGCAATATGAGTGTCTTTAAGCACAAATTAATTTACACTATTGAAACAAGTTTTTTCAGAATGAGTAAAATTGCTGATAGTATTTCAATACAAAATTCTCAAGATTTTTTAAAATCATAATGTACCTCTATTAGTACTCAGAATTAATGTACTTATTTCAAAGGTTTTGCCATTATGTTAATTTAGGGCTAATGTAAATCAATGGAAAAGAGATTTCTAAATCTGAATTTAACTGTGTGTGAAAATCTATTTAGAAGTAGCTAGTGTTTGGCAGCTCTTTTAGTGGCCTCAGAGTAGGAATTTTTTTTAAAAAAATTTCTGCCTAGTTGTTCATTTGGGATGAAGACTTGTTTTTTTTTTTTTTTCGTTTTTTGATTTTTTTTTCTTAAAAAATATTGGGATAACATTGATTAATAAAATCAAATAAGTTTCAAATATATAATTTGACGGTATATTGTATATATATTGCATTGTGTACTCACCTTCCAAAGTTAGATTTCCTTCCGTCACCTAATATTTGACCCTTTTTATTCCTAAGTATCTCCCCCTTCCCTCTTCCCTCTGGTAACTGGTAATCCACAGTCTCCTGTCCATGAGTCGATTTGTCATGCTTGTTTTTTGCTTTTAGTTTTATATCCCATATATGAGTGAAATCATATGGTTTTCAACTTTTTCTGCCTGATTTATTTTGATTTCACTTAGCATGATTATCTCAAGATCCATCCATGTTGTCGCCAATGGTAGTATTTCATTTTTCTTATGACCGAGTAATATTCCATTGCATATATGTACTACATCTTCTTTATCCAATCATTTATCATAAGACACTTCAGTTCCTTCCATGCCTTGGGCATTGTGAATAATGCTGCTATTAACATCGGGGTACATATATCTTTGCAAATAAATGTTTTCAAGATTTTGGGGTAAATAGTCAGAAGAGGGACCGCTGGATCATATGGTAATTCAATTCTTATTTTTTTGAGGAACTTCCATACTTTTTTCTACAGTGGTTATACTAATTTGCATTTCCTCCAAAAAGATATGAGGGTTCCCTTTTACCCACAACCTCTCTGACATTTGTTATTACTTGTCCTCTTAATGATAGCTGTGAAATGCTATCTCATTATGGTTTTGTGTCGGGAGCCATTTTGAGGAAAACAAGGCTGTTTGTTAAGGAGAATGTTTTCATGAAGTTGGCCAGCTGTGCAGTCTGCTGACTCAGGAGTAAGTGCACCTGGTGTGGAGGTGGGAAACAGAATGTTACAGAGTTTCTGTGATTGGTTGTTATTTAGAGGTGTTTTGCTTCTTACGCACTCAGTAGGGTATAAGTATGCGTTACAAAATAAACTCGGGGCTGCTGCAGTACTGACTGTGAGCTCTACCGAATCTATCTTTTGTCTCTGTCTTTTTTTTCAATCCTCACTCTCCATCTTAGGTGGTATTCGACCTGGGGCCGGCTGGCTCCAGCAGTTTTGATTTGCATTTCCCCAATAGCTAGTGAGGTTGATCATCTTCTCATATGTCTGTTGGCCATTTGTATGTCTTCTTGGGAAAAGAATCTCTTCAAATCTTCTGCCCATTTTTAAATTGGATTGTTAGTTTTTCTGTTGTTGGGTTGTATAAGTTCTTTATATATTTTGTATATTAGGCCCTTTTATAAGGCATTGTTTGCAAATAAAGTCTCCAATTTGAATGATTCTCTTTTTGCCTTATTGGGAGTTTCTTTTGCTATGCAGAGCTTTTTAGTTTTATATGGTCCAATTCATTTATTTTAGCTTTTACTTCTCTTGCCTTTGAGGTCAATTTCACAAAAATCCCCTTTAAGTCCAAGGTCCATGAGTTTCATTCCTATGTTTCCTTCTATGCAATTTATTGTTTCAGGTGTCCTATTCAGGTCCTTAATCCATTTTGTGTTAATTTTGGTGTGTGATGATAGACAACAGTCTAGTTTCATTCTTTTACAGGTGGCTTTCCAGTATTCCCAGCACCATTTATTGAAGAGGCTTTCCTTTCTCCCTGTATATTTTTGGCTTTTTTTGTTGAAAATTATTTGCCCATATAAATATGGGTTTACTTCTGTATTCTCAATTCTGTTCCACTGGTCCGTGTGTCTGTCATGCTATTTTGACTATTGCTTTGTAGTATAATTTGAAGTCAGGCAGAGTGTTACCTCTGGCCTTGCTTTTTTCTCAGAATTTCTGTGGCTATTCAGGGTCTTTTGTACTTTGACACAAATCTGATTATTTTTGTCCTATTTCTTTAAAAAATGCTGACGGGCTTTTGATGAGGACTGTATTAAATCTGTATAATGCTATAGGTAATAAGGTCATTTTAACTATGTTGATTGTTCCAATCTAAGGACACAGAAAATCTTTCCAATTTTTTGTGTCTTCTTCAATTTCTTTTCATAATGGCTTATAGATTCAGTGAATAGGTCCTTCACATGTTTCATTAGATTTATTCCTAGGTATTTTATTCTTTTTTGTTGTTGTTGTTGCAATTGCAAAAGGAATTGTTTTTTCATTTCTCTTTCTGAAAATTCATTGTTATAGGAATGCTATGAGTTTTTGAACCTGATTTTGTATCCAAAAACTTTACCGATTTTGTATCCAAAAACTTTACTGTATTTGTTTATTATTTCCAATAGTTTTTTAGTTGAGTCTGTAGGGTTTTCTACATAGAAAATCATGTCATCTGAAAAAGTGATAATTTGTCTTCTTCATTCCTTGTTTGGGTGCCTTTTATTTCTTTCTTTTGCCTGATTGTTCTAGCTAGGACTTCCAATACTACATTGAATAATAGAAGTGACAGTGGACAGTCTTGTCTTGTTTCTGATGAAAGTTTTCAGAATTTTATCATTAAGTACGATGTTAGCTGAAGGTTTGTCATATATGGCCTTTATTATGTTGAGGTACTTTCCTTCTATACCTATTTTATTAAGTGTATTAATCATGAATGGATGCTGCATCTTGTCAAATGCTTTTTCTGCATCTATTGAGATAATATATGATTCTTAGTCATTATTTTGTTTCTGTGGTATATCACGTTAATCAATTTGTGCATGTTAAATTATCCTGGGATGAAACCCACTTGATCATAGTGTATACTCTTTTTAATGTATTGTATTCAGTTTGCTACTATTTTATTGAAGATTTTTGTATCTGTGTTCATGACAGATAACAATCTATAGTTTTCTTTTTTGGAGGTTATCTTTACCAGGTTTTGGCATAAGGGTAATGGTTGGCCTCATAAAATGAATTAGAAAATATTGCCTCTTATTCAATTTTTTGGAAGAGTTTGAGAAGAATAGACATTAAATCTTTGAATATTTGGTAGAATTCACTGGTAAAGTCATCTTGTCCTTGACTTTTACTTTTGGGGAGGTTTCGAATGATTGTTTCAATACCCATACTGTCAATTGGTCTGTTTAGATTCGCCAGTTCTTCATGATTCAGTCTAGGAAGACCGTATATTTCTAAGAAATTGTCAATTTCTCCAGGTTATTAAAGTTGGTGTTATATAATTTTTCATAGTATTCTTGTACGATACTTTGTATTTTGGTGGTATTGGTTGTAACTGCTCTTTCATTCCTGATATTGTATATTTGTGTTCTTTCTCCCTTTAGTTAGTTTAGTCAGGGATTTGTCAATTTTATTAATCTTCTGAAAGAACTAGCTCTTCGTTGTATTAATTTTTTCTATTATCTTTTTGCTCTCAATTTCATTTAATACTGCTCTAATTTTGATTATTTCCTATCTTCTACTGATTTGGGGCCTTATATTCCTCTTTTTCTAGTTTTTTAAGATGTAAAATTAGGTTGTTTGTTTGGGCTTATTCTTATTTCTTGAGATAGGCCTGTAATGATATGAACTTTTCTCTCATTACTGTTTTCGCTGTGTCCCAAAAGTTTTGACATGCTATATTTTCATTCTCATTTGTTTTTATATATCTCTTGATTTCTGCTTTTATTTTTTCTCTGACACAGTCCTTCTCCAGTAACATTTGTTTAATCTCCACATATTTGTGGTTCTTCCCACTTTCTTTTTGCAATTGATCTCCAGTTTCAAAGCATTTTAGTCAGAGAATATGCTTGGTATGATTTTAATCTTAAATTTGTCGAGGCTAGTTTTGTGTCCCAATATATGGTCTATTCTTGAGAATGTTCCAAGTGCACTAGAGAAGAATGTATAAGCTTCTGTTTTACGTTGAAGGGCTCTGTAAATGTCAATTATGTCCAATTAGTCTAATGTATCATTTAAGCATGATAGTTCCTTATAGATTTTTTTTTTTGTTAAGATGATCTATTTATAGCTAACAGTGGGATATTTAGGTCCCCTACTATAATTGTGTTTTTCTCAGTTTCTCCCTTTAGTTCTATCAGTAGTTGCTCTATATATTTTGGTGCTCTCTGGTTGGGAGCATAAATATTAAAAAGTGTTAGGTTTTCTTGATGTGTGGCTTGCTTTATCATTATGAAGTGCCCAACATTGTCTCTTGTTTCCTTTTATCTTGAAGTCTCTTTTGTCAGATAAAAGTATGCTATACCTGGTTTTCTCTGGATGCCATTTGCTTGGAGTATCATTTTCCACCCGTTTTCTTGGAGTCTATATTTGTCCTTGTAGCTGAGATATACCTCTTGAAGATAGCATATGTTTGGGCTTTGCTACTCTATATCTTTCTATTGGTGAGTTCAGTCCATTTACATAAAGGGTGACTATTGAAATAAAATGTTTTTTGTAGCTCAGAGTTTCCATTGTTTCTTTGTTCTTGTGTTTCTATTTGTTATTTTAATTTGATGATGTTTTATAGTCCCTCTGTCCCCCTTATGTTTTATGTTTCATGTATGTGTCTCAGTTCTGGAGTTTTGGTGTGTGGTTACCATTATGTTTATGTAATGAAAAGTTGTATGTATACAGTAGTCCATTTTCCTCTATGTGCACCTTATCTCCATTCCCCTCTGAGGATTTGGATCATTACTCCTCCCCTCTTCTATTTTTGTTGTCTCAGATTATCTCTATATATGCTGAACATTCATTTCAAAGTTGCTGTAGCTGTTATCTTCTCTTTTTAGATTTCCTTTTTTTTGCTTTTAACCATTATGTAATATTTAAGCTTAACTACCCTGTTCTTAATAAGGGTTGCATTTTCCTGCTTCTGTCTTCTTGTTAGTCATCTTATTCATAGTTATATTTTTTTGTCCTTTTGTTTCAGGTAGAATGACCTCCTTCAGTATTTTCTGTAATTCAGGACTTATGGTGGAGAATTCCCTCAGCTTTTGTATGTCTAAAAAGGGCTTTATTTCTCCTTCTTATCCAAAGGAGAGCTCTGCTGAATATATTATTCTTGGCAGTAATTTCTTTTTTTCAATAGTTTGAAAATTTGGGACTGTCCCTTCCTTGATTATAAAGTTTGTACTGAGAAGTCTGATGATAGTCTAATGGATTTTCCTTTATAAGTTATTGCCTTCTTCTCCTTGAATATCTTGAGAATTCTTTTTCTGTCATTAATTTTTAACAATTTTAATATAATGTATCTTGGAGAAGGCCTTTTGGGTTGAGATAATTAGGTGTTCTGTTTGCTTCTGATTCAAAGATCTAGTTCTTTCCATACGTTTGGGAAATTCTCATAGACTATTTGTTTAAATAGGCTCTCTGTTCCCTCTCCTTCTCTTTTCCTTCGGGTATACCCATTATTCTCATGTTGCTTTTTCTGATGGTGTCAGATAGTTCTTGTACAGATCTTTCATTGATTTTCATTCTCAAGTCTCTCTCTTCTTCCTCTTGCATTGTTTCTAGATTTCTGTCTTTGATATCATGAATGCTTTCCCCCATCTGGTCACCTCTATTTCCTAACATTGCTATTTCATTTTTTTATTTCTTTTAATATGTTCTTCATTTCCAGAAGTTCCATTTTGTTCCTTTTCGGGGATTCAATCTCCTTGGTAAAGTATTTGTTTTGTTCATTTATATTGTTTCTAATTTCTTGGAATTGTCAGTCAAAATTTCCTTGCATCTCATTAAGTTTTTTTCCAGAAGTTCAATCCTGAATTTTCTGTTATTTAAATCTCTTATTTCTATGTCTTAGAGCTTATTTTATGGAAATTTTTCACTTTCTTTCTGAGCTGTCTTTCCACCTTGGTTGTTCAAAGTATTTTGTGTACATTGTGTTTCTCTGCCTGGACATTAATGGGAGAACTTTTTAATAATTTTTTTTTAAGAGGAAATTTATTATATAGTGATCTCTCTTTTAGAAGTTGATAAGAAGGGGTTTTTCTTTTGGTTTCCAGTAAATGGTACCTAAGCCTCTTGGATCTCTGTTTTGAAGCTAAAGATGCTCCTCCCTCTCTGGTGAGCTGTGTGTTTCCTCTGAAGTCAGGTCCCTTGGTCCCAGGGTTCCACCCTTGTGAAAAGGTGCAATGGGCAATGGGGGTTTAAGTCTCTGAAGAGGTCCTGAAGTCTCTTTACTGCTCTGACAGTCAGATGCAAGGTTCTGCTGCTTCCCTCTGATTCATCCTGACTGAGTTGGAATGGAGCTGATTGGGAGATGTCTGCTGTGTGGGTGACTGTTTCCTTTCCCTTAGTGCTATACCCCAGGTTTCAGCTGTCTTGCTTCAATTATCACTGTGCCTGTTTCTGGTACTGGCTTTAGTATATGTTTCAGTACTGGTTGTGCAAATTCTCTTTGGGCTCAGTGTCTTGGTGTTGTTAGCTCTGAGAGGATATGGGGGGAGGCATGCTCTGGGTTGGTGGGAATGGTGTGGCCAGGCTTTGTTACTCAGCCTCCCACTTGGCAATGGCAGTTGCTAAGCCACAACCATCACCCCTCCACACTCAATCTCTGCCCTGCTCTCTACCCTAATCTTTGGGCTCCCCTACATGGAATATGTTGATCACTCAGGCAGCACTGCTCCAGGCTTCAAAGGCTTTAAAGGGCCAAGACCCAGCTATAAAATTTCCCCTCCCCCTCTTTCTGCATAACACAACTCCTTTGTTTCACACTCTTAATCTGCCTCCCAGTCTCCTGTGGCTTTGTTCACCTCTGGCTGCTCTTATATATCCTTATATGAGGTCTTTGCTGACAAATATCTGTAAAATGTTACAAAGATACCCCATGAAAAAAATTAGTGAGTAAAGTGTAATTCTAAATGGATAACTATAGATTTTTCTAGGCCTGGAATTTTTAACTTTGGCACACTTGACATTTCAGGCCGGATAATTCTTTGTTGTAGGGGGCTGCCTTGTCTACTGTAGAATGTTTAGCAACATTTCTGCCCTCTGCTCACTAGATGCCACCGCCTTTTCAGTTATAATAACCCAAAATGTCTCAGACAAGATCAAATGTGTCCTGAGGGTAAAATCACCCCTCCCTCTCCTTCTCCATTGGAAAAAAAAACTGTTTTAGGCAAAGCAATGATTTAAATGCTACTGCATAGTTCTGGTAGGGAATCCGTTGTGGTAGGAAATACTTGGAATAAGTTGTATGAGTTCTTTATGTGTTTTGGATGTTAATTCCTTATAAAATATATGATTTGAAAATATTTTCTCCCAGGGATGACCAGTAGTTTTATGTGCATAGAAGAATGGTTAAGTTCATTGGTATTTCTGTGAATACTAAGAAGCTGGGGTTGATCCTTCACAGCAATATAGCATTCTGAAGGCCCTTCATCCAGGTTTTCTGAAGTGTGTAGTATCATTTGTAGAAAGTCAGATTATAGACCCCTATTAGAAGTTTCCGAAAAGCCTATCAGGTTTCTACTATCTCATTAAAATTCTGTAAACATCACTAATACTCTCTTCAAAGTCTTTCCAGCATCTTCCCACTTCCTGGGCACTCTCCTTTTTCCAAAGCCACTGTCTTAATTTTTGTTTTTGTCATGGAGGAACTCCACTTCAAAATACCAAAATCTATTTGGTTATCTATTGCTACATAATAAATTATTTAGTTGCTTAAAACACTAATAAACTTTTACAATCTCACACAATAGTAGTGGTCAGAAATTCAGGCATTCATTACCAAAATGGTCTAACTTGGTAACTTTCATGAGGTTGCAGTCAAGATATCAGTCATGACTACATTTATCTAAAGCTTTCACTGGAACTGGAGGATCCATTTCCAAGATGGCTATCTCACATAGCAATTAGTAGGATTCTTTAGTCTCTTGCTGGCTGCTTGTAGCAGGCTTTACATGGACTCTCAGAGGGCTGCTTGGGAATCCTCATGACATGGCAGTTGGCTTCCCTCCAGAGTGAATGATGTAAGAGGCAGTAAGATAAAACTAAAAGTCCTCTATGAGTTTATCTTGGAAGTCATACTTGTTATTTCTGCCATTTTCTACTGCTTTCAAAGTCAATCCTACATTGTCTGGGAGAGTACTACACAAAGGTTGTTTTGTTTTGTCTTTATTATCAATCATATTTCCACCTCTTTGCGTGCTTACTACTGTTCAGTTATATGATGGGCTTTGTGTTCAAAGAGACGTTGTGTTGAAGCTCCAAATGACATCATCTTTTACCTGAAAAGCTTGGATTTCTTTTATTAAGCATATTGGGTGAGGAGTTTATAACTTCAATCTAGTTTGGAGCTGAGTTTGATCAGGGCTGGATTTCAGGTGTATTGAGACTTTGTTTACCTTTGAATTTTCTTTGCTCTGATGTATCCTGTCTAGGATTTTTACTGAAAGCCTGACGAGTTACTTCATCTTCCCTGAAAGATAATAAATGTACCATGGAAAAATATCTTAATGCATGTTAGGGTTCATGACATTTCCAAATTATACTAGTACTATATGACTGCCAAAAGTGTTTCTTTCCTTTTTCCCCAGTAGAGCATCACTTTGTGGGCCAAGCCATCTTCAGCTTGCCCAGAATTGGCAAGTGTTCTCATCGACTAGGATTGCTGGCAACCCTACTACAGAAGAAAATGTTTAGCAACAGATTGCTCTCTCACAGTTCTCCCCTTTCTGATATTCTGATGTTTCTGTTCATTGTTCACCTTTTCTACAGCTCTTTCTAATACTTTGGTATAGATAAATAGTAGCTGCAGTGGAAGCATAGTCTTCTGTAGAACCTACTACTGTTACACATGCTACTTCATTATCTCTATACTTCATTATCTGAGAAGAGAAAAGATAGGGGGCTGTCTTCCTTATAATTCGATAAAGTATTCTCTGATTTTTTTTGTATGTATAGTCTAATGAGCAGGCTTGTTATGCATATGCATTTGTGCCAATAGTGTGTGTGTGTGACTTTTGAGAACAAAGTCTCCAATTTCTTTGTCGGTGTTGTTTACAGCCCTTATCAATAACTTTAGTGCCTGACAGCATGTAAGGATCTTTTTAGCTTTTGCAGAAGTTCCTTTTGTACAATCATAAGAACATATGGCCTGTGACATGAGATTAATGTGCTCTGCTCCTTATTATAGCTGTAGTAATAGCAAGTGTAAAATTATGGTGTTTAATTGTAATAAGACCAACCTGACTGGGTATTAGGCAAGTATTGAACAGCTTTTCCAGCATGAGGATCCCGTAAGCTACGCAGCATCACAATTACAAACAAGAAGATCTATTCTCATAGTGTCTGCATGTGCTTTCAGAACGTATTTTTTAGGTTTTGATTGTCTCTTTACTTGAAAACTAAATTTACTTCCTAGGGCTCAAATGATGAAATCAGTCTTGGAAAATAGTGGCATATACTTGTCACAACTCCCAACAATTTCCAGCAGCTTTGATAATTAGAAGTCTCCTGAGGCTCTTTCTAGGTTTGATAATAGAGGTTAAGTAGCTGTGTTAATTACAGAAACCAGAAACTTATAAATCTAAATGGGTCACTAAGGCTATACCTTAAGGATAAAGTACTGCTCATTACACACATTGAAATACATGTCGTACATTTTGATACGTGCAATTACTTTTCTTCTTTTGAGGAAATCACAGAATCAAAGAACTGAGGCAAATTTTAGGGATTCCGTGAGAATAATTCTATTACTAAAAACCACCTACTTGTTCTATCACAGTAAACTCAGTAGGTCCTGATTGTTCGTGTGCTTCTTTTCATTCCTGCTCTCATAACTTCCTCCTACCACTTGTTATTATCTTTGACAGCACTCCACTCTCTTAAATTAAAAGCAGTCCCTTCTTCCTTTTCCTTTCCTTTCCTTCAACCATGTTTTGTGAGAACTCATATTTAACAACACCAAATTTCTTCCTTTTTCTAATATACTTCTTTCACCTCTTGAAGTTAACTGACCCTGGCACCCCATACTGTTATGATAATTTACACTTAGAGCCTACATTAAGGCTTGGTCTTTTCTTTTTATTTGCATTAATGCTAGATGTCTCAGATCCTTCATATTTATAATTCCATCTACCAAGGCCCCTCTTCTACTTGCTAAGTTATAGGAGGAATGGACACCATAAGTAGATATACGCCACTGTGCTGGGATATTGTGTGTAGTTGGCCCTCATATTTGATGAATTAACTAGAAAGTGAGTCAATAAATACTTTTAAAAATGTGGGCTATATTTCCTGTGTGTATTTTCTTACCTACTCTCTCTCTACAACCTTTTTATAATTTGTATCTCCTTTCCATGGAAATGTATTTCTCAAAAGACTAAAAGTTTTCTTTAGACCATTAAATTCTAAATCCAACAGTCACTTTTTATAACTCATTATGCTAATTTTTATGGCTTTTCTCTTTACCTCCTTTTGAAATCATCATGCCTTTTAAAGGAAAATAATACATTAATTCCTACCTTTTTTGTTGCTGAAATAAAGTGATTCCTAAAACTCTTATGTTAGAGTTTAATGCTTTACTTTAATAACTGAACATGATGTTAGCTTGTGGCAATTATAGTTATATAGTAGTATACACTCACACACACAGTTATCTTAATATGTATGTGTGTGTGTGTGTATATGTGTGTGTGTATATATATGTATATATATATATATATATAAAATTTTTCATATTAGATTATAAATTCCTTGTGGTGAATAATAATGACTAACATTTATAGACCAGTGACAAGTATCTTTCTAAGTGCTATATTCATAGCTTAGTTTTAATAACTATAAATAAGTTATTATTTCCACTTTATATTTTATTAATTAAATTATAATTAATTAATCGTTATTATTTAATCTAATTAATTTATTATTATTTGTTATTATTCTATTTTACAGAGGAGGAAACTGAGAAATTAAACAAGTGTTCGAAGTCATGCAGTTAGTAAATGACAGAACTAAGAGTAGAACACACAGTTTGGCTCAATAGTCTATGCCCTTACCCCTACTATAATGAACCTCTTACATTAGAACTTGCATTTTATTTCTCTCTGTGTCCTGGGTTGTTAACTCAGTGCATGAGATATAGTGGGTATGAGTGTTGCTGCAGATTCAAGGAACCAAGGTAGACAGTACGAGGCTTGGATAGTTGAAAGGAAATGTGGGGAACCGTAGGCAACTGCTACATAGCTCTATTTCACCAAGAGTACAGCCAGACTTGCAGGGCACCGGTGTCTTTATATAAACAGGTTAAACAGTAGTGGTACACTTTCAGAAGCCCGTGAGTGCATACTGTGCACATGGTTTCATAAGGGAGAGAAGTGCTGAGTTACTTCCACTTGGAAGTTGCTGATGGTGTTTGGAACCTGACTACAGCCATCTTTCTTTCTCCTCATAGTGTGTAATATATTTTGGGGGGGGAAATTAGATTGAATTATTCATAAGTCCTTTATTTTACCTCTTTGAGAATCATGTAGGCCTATGCCACAAAATCTGAACTAAAAGTAAGATTTCTATACACTTTCTTCAGAACTCTTTTCACTCCCATAAAACTTTATAGAAACACAAGGTTTTACTTTTATTATCAATAGCTTTTATTTGATTGAGTCTACTAATAGTTGATATGTTATAGTTACTATACATTTTTACTATTCTGATTTTAATTATAATCTCATATGTCTTCTAGGTAAATTGAGAGTTAAGGTTTGATTTCTGTTTGCAAATCTGTCACTAATTAGCTGAGTGACAATAAACAAGTCTCTACTCTTTTCAATATAATATATTAAGCATGCAAATTTGATTAAAATAATCTTCAAATTTCTTCCAGTTGAAATTCTTATTTCCTGGCAACCTAATATTGATTCCTTAATAGAATCACTCATTTAACAAGCATTTATTGAATGCCTACTATGTATAAGAGATTGTAGACTATCTTCAAAGATAGGAAGACAGGGGAGAAAATTAACATTTTTTTTTTTTTGTATTAACAGGTTGCATTTTTTTTCTGAGAATATTCCTTGATATTTACTTGAAAAAAATAGAACCAATTTGCTTTTCTGCAACCTATTGAGGTATCTGTGATTCCAGATTCTTCCTGGGGTTTCAGTATTTATGACTTTAATCATTTTCCCAAATAGATTAATCTCTTCAAAAATTTCATTTTATTTTCTATGGAAAGAACCATTTTCGTAAGTGTTTTATACACAGTTGTTTTAATAATATATCATATTTGGTGTTATCTAGGTAATTGTGTAGTTTTATATTGTAAAAAAATGAGCTGCAGGTGTTAAAGGGAGAGATGCCCAGTAGTAAGAATGGGAAAAAAGGGTGTGTTGATAGAGCCAGGGTATCTGCAATGCAATGAGCTTCAGTAATTGTCATTACAGTGATGTCTCTGTTATCTGTTCTGTTTCCATAGATGTAAATACTAGGTGATCCAAGCCATGTTCCAAAAAAACAACTTTATAATTTTCCTGCTCTTTGAATCTTCTTAACTTATTTATACATGTGGCAGTTTTAATTTAGGCATTAATATTACTACTGAGTAGTAATCTTGACTGCTCTTTATTGAATATATAATTACATGCCAGGTGGTATTCTAAGTACTTTATAAATATTACTATATTTAATTCTCACAAATCTGCAAGGTGGATTTTGTTATCATTCTGATTTTTCTTGTGAAGAGTGTTAAACGTCTCGCCTAAGGTCATATAACTACTAGTAAGAAATAGAGCAGACATTTATATCCCAGTCTGACTAACTTCTATCTGCTATCAGCCTTTATTCTAACCACCAAGTACCATTTTAACTCTTAATTATATATTATTCTCTAAGTGTCTCCATATAAATCCTGTTTTCTATCACTGACTAAAGTAGAACTTCTATTTAAACCAGCTTTGTGAATCTGCATACTACTATTATTTAAGATATATATAATTTTATAAATAAAATCTATGTTATTTCATTGTCAAAATCAATGTTATTTCATTCCAAATTTTAAACTGGGGCACCTCAGTATTTATATATGGAAAATATACTGCCATTTCTCAAAATGGGTTTGAAACTAATTTTCTCTTGGAAACACTTTTTTGGTATTCATTTTTCTGTTTAAGCATAGAAAGATAAATGCTCTCATTTATGTACAGATAATTGGACTATTCACATAACCTTTAGAAGTCTTTATTATTATTATCTTTTTCTACAGAGTTTCTGTATTTACTCAATTTTATATCAGCCTAAGCACAGGGAATTTCTTCACCTTATATTTAAACTAATTTTTGAGAGAAAGTAGCATAATTTATACTTTATATTGCATGGTATTTATGAACTTCACTAATAAAGCTTTGCATACAAATACATTTAGGTCTTGTTGGCATTTTTTCATGGTTTGGGTTGATTATTCAGTCCTGATTTATGTCAGCCTCCCTCTTCACAACTCTGGATATATCTACTAGCAACAAGGAAAATCTTGTAACTACAACATTTACTGTAGAAAAATAATTTCTCAGCCTCTTTTTAATATAACAACTTTAGGGGCCTCTTATTTTTTTAGCATTACATATTAGAATAATTTGTAGCATCTTATATATCTTTTCTCTGTGTTCTGTTACTAAATATGCTAAAAGGAACAATTTTTTTTATTATTACCTAGTCTAGAGTGTTCAAAGAGAGGCAGTATAGAACAATGAGTAGATATGGGCTATGGAGTCAAAATACCTGGATTCATATCTTACTTCTATCATTTCAAACTATATGACCTTGGGACATGTTAATTAATTTTCCTAAGACTCATTTTTCTTATTTGTAGAATGGAATTAATGTAAATAAGTATTAACATTAATCGAAGACAACATATGTGAAGCATTATTTTGAAAGCTTTATATTCATTAACACATTCAATCTTCATAACGATTTTATGTGGAGGTACAATTACCATCTCCATTTTACAGGTAAGTAAATTAAGGAACAGAGGGGTTAAATAGCTTGCTCAAGGTCTCATGGGAATGTGGAGAAGATTAAAAACTTGTTCAGTAATTAACAGAATGCTCAACAAACAAAATACTGAAGAAAGATATTTCCTTAATCAGTCATGAAGAGCTTTTGGTCACATTTGTATACTTTTAATAATGGATAAAAGGAGTATAGTCCGTTCTCTACTCTCTCTATAGGTACTTGATTGTCTGGGTTAGAGTTTCTGAAAATTTGACAGAGAACAGTCATCTTGTTTTACATATGAAGAAATAGACACTTTGCCAGGTTACATGACTTGGCTAAGGTTTCAGAGAAAATAGCTTGCACTTTAAAAACTATAATCTAGGTTTTCTATCTTAACCATGGACTTAGTTTCTCTCATGAGCCCAATGTGATAGTTTTTCACATTGCTGTCAACTTGTTCGCAATTCACTTTTAGTTAGAAATATCCAAGGTCAAGGAGGTATGGCTTGTTTTGTCTTTCTACTTCCCAGGAAATAGTTAAGACAATTTACCTTGGTCCCAGAGTCACAAACTTTCAGCAAGAAAAAAAAAATGATTTGTATTTTTACTTTCTCCCACATAATCACTGTAGGTCTCTGGTCTGGTTGTGATCTAGGCTCATGGCTAGAGATAGGATTCTGGATGTAGAATGTTACATTAATGTAATAGGGTGTCTGCACCTAACTTATGTAAGTATGACTCAGTTTATTGTATTACGTGTGTATGGTGGAATGCCACTATTATTCTCTGACTTATATAAAGCCCATGTGATCCCCTAGCATGGAAGCATGCCTGCTTCCTGCAATAAAGTTGGTGCCTGCCACTGTTTCTTTTTCATGTTGGCTTCTCGTACATTCTTTCAACTGGGCATCTCACCACTAAAACCTTCCCTTCTTAATCAACTCGGTGCTGACAACCACAATTTATATTTGGTTAAAATAATGTAAAATAGTTCCATTAGTTGTCTTTCTGTATTGGGAAAGTGTTGAAGTTCTACTTAATTAATCTTTCGAATTATCTAATTAAATTATACAAGTTAACCTTCTTATTTAAGACTTTCTCTTATTGGGACATGATGTAGGAAACCTAAATGTCAGATAATGACTCTCGAGTAAAGTATCAGACAAAGCAGATAACAATTAACATATCCAGGATGGACATATTTTTCTAAAGGTAAGAGAGAAATGTAGAATCCATTTTATTAGTTGTGATTTGCCTGAAGATAGCAATTATACTTTAAAACTAAAAATGAAACAAAAGAACCTTAGAATTTTGACTTGTTTGGAATATTCCTGTATACCCAAGACCAAAGTTATTATTAAACTTTTAATAATACCAAACTGTCCCAGAAATGGTGAATGTCATGTTTGGTGTAACAACTGGTCTTTATGTATATGGTGTATACTCAAGCATTCTGTGTCCCCAAGCAATTGTATTAGTAGATTTATTTTAACTTTTCACATAATCACAAGCTTACACTAAATCAGAAATTTTTCTTTTTTTTTATATTCTATATTCTTTGATTGAGAGTGATATTTTTTTTACTATTACTTTCTTAATATGACCAAATATAGATGGTCACAGTATAAATCAGATTGTCACAGGTGCTATAAGTGAGAGAGACTCTGAGTGAATGAGATTAAATTAATTTCATCAAAATTGATCCCTATTCCACCACAAAATATAAAAACCAAATTGTTTGGATTTTGAGGAGTTTTATGTTTCTTTCATCTGACTCTCTTCCTTGGCATTTAACATCAAAAAGTTGTATCTAATATAAAAGCATTAGTTTTTTTCTGATATTACAATTGAATAGTTATTTATAAATAAATGTGTGGGGAAAATGGCATGCTCTTGGTGGTTAAGTGTTTGAGCTCTGGAATAAGACTACCTGGGTTTTCATGCTGGCTTTGTCACTTTCCACAATACATTGAGCAAATCATTTGTCCATTTTTTGCCACAGTTCCCTCATCTGAGAAGGGAGGATAATATATGTACACTGAAAAAAGTTGTTTTGAGAATTATGTGAGTCCATATGTTTTTAGTGCTAAGAATAGTACCTGGCTCAGAATAAGGGGAGATTTTCTATTGTTTTATTATTTTAATTAGCATCTATTACTATTGAGGTCGAAATGTTTTGTTTCAACAATCTTATTAAAAAATGAACAGAGGATCTGAACAGACACTTTTCCCAAGAAGACATACAAATGGCCAACAGATATATGAAAAGATGTTCAACTTCACCAGCTATTGGGGAAATCCAAATTAAAACCACAATGAGATGCCACCTCACACCTCACAGAATGGAAATTATCAAGAAGACAAGAAATAAAAACTGCTGGAGAGAATGTGGAGAAAAAGAAACCCTCATACACTACTGATGGGAAGGTAAATTGTTATAGCCACTTTAGAAAACTGTATGGAGTTTACTCAAAAAATTAAGAATATAACTTTCATATGACTCAGCAACCTCTCTTCTGAAAAATTTTAAAACATTTATTCAAAAGAATATATGTACCCTTACATTCATTGCAGCATTATACACAGTAGCCAAGCTGTGGAAACAACCTAAATGTCCTTCAGCAGATTACTGCATAAAGAAGATGTGGTACATATATACACTGGAATACTACTCAGCCATAAGAAAGGATGAAATACTGCCATTTGAGACAACATGGATGGATTCTGAGAATATCATGTTAAGCAAAATAAGTTGGATGGAAAAGAATAAGAACTATATAATTTCACTTACATGTGAGATATAAAACAGACCACAACACACAAATGAACAAAACAAAGAAATTCATAGATGGAGACAACAGAAAGGTGATTATCAGAGAAGAAATGGAGAGGATGAAGAGGATAAAAGGGATCGAATTTGTGGTAACAGAGGGAGACCAGACTTTAGGCAGTGAGTACACAATACAATATACAGATGATTGTATACTTGAAATATGTAATGTTACTAACCAATGTCACCCTCGTAAACTTAATAAAAATAAAAATATATATATATTTGTTTTTTAACCATTTATATTTCTTTTTTAATTTCTCGTTTATAGCCCCTTGCCCTCTTTTATTGCTAGGCTCCTCTTTTTGTTTTGATTTCCAAAATGTGTATCATTTACTGACACGCTGCTTTGAATATCATCAATGTCATAACTATTCAAAATAACTAAAGTAAAGATGTATTAACCAAGTATGACCAATGTGAGACACTACTAAGTGCTGGGCAGAATAGAAAAATGAATAACATGGTTTCCTTCCTCTACTTTTTAACACGATAGGAAAGGAATAAAACATCCAAAATACTTACAAATTCTGTGCACTGTGTCATAGAGCTTTCCATATTTGTGCTTTTGGTATATTGATAAGGGAGATAATAAGCGTAGAATCATATGAGAAGCACTTTGAAAAAGATGGCATTTAAAGCTGGATTTAATAATGGGCCAAATTTTGAGAAGCATAGATGGATGGACAAGGACATTCTAGTGGGTTAGAATAATAGAAAGGAAGACAGAGTGAGGAAATAAAATACTCATTTAAAAAACTAATTTTTAAATCATTTATCTGTATGTGACACTCATTTTATACAAAGTAAAGTAAACATTATGGTTACTTCCCTCTTAGACCTTGAATCATGGGGAAAGATAAATTTTGCTTAACTTGACATATGACTAATTGTGGAATTCAAATTAGTGGTGTAAATGATGCATTGAATGATGAAATTTACATTAAAAAGCTAAACTAAATGCACAGCATTGACAAAAAAAACGACAATTTATTTTTGTCATTATTGAATGAAAAATGTGGATTTTATGGCAATTCAAAGTTATAAAAATATAGAGGAATAACAAATGAGATTTTGTTATAAATTGACAAGGCAGATTTAGAAGAAATCTGTCAGTAATCCTTGGTAAACAGGATTTTTCAACTTGGGCACTATTGACATTTTGAATCAGATAAGCTTTTATTGTGTGAAGCTGTCCTGTGCATTCTAGGATGTTTAGCAGCATCCCTGGTCTCTATCTATTAGAAGCCAGCGTCACTTCTCACTCCAGGGTTATAAAAAATGAAATATTTCTGGGCATCGTTGACTGTTCTTTGGGTAGCAAAATCACCCCTGGTTGAGAACCACTAGAATAAAATATATAGTTATTCCTTTATTTCGAATCTGTTTTTAGTGTTTATCACATTCTTGAGAAATAAGTTGCACTTTTTTTTTTACACTTATAACACCAATGATCTACCACTACAGAACATAAGCATTTGAAGGGTTTTAAAAAAATATACGTATGTTTCATACAAAGTATGTTCTGAAAGTGATAGCTCTACAAACCAAGCAGAACTAATTTTCTGAATTCATCCACACAATCGCAAATGCCTTGTTTATCTGTAGCAACTTAATACTCCTGCTGTGAAAAATCAAGCACATTTATTCCAGCTTGAGAGACTTATGGAATTATATTTTTTAAAACTTATATTTTGAAATAATTTCAGAAGTAAAGAAAAGTTGCAGAAATTATACATAGTATTCCTTATGTATAATATACCTTAACTTAGATTTCCCAAATGGTAACATTTCACTGCTGTGTCTCTCTCTCTCTCTCTGTCATAGGGTAAATAAGTTAGATGACCACTTTAAGCAATAACATTTGCAACCAAAAATGTAATTAATGACTGGTTTCTTTGCATTGCTCTTAACCTGATTCTGAAAGCAATTTCAAAGAATTTTCAAAAAAAGCTTTTAAGCAATAATAACATCATTAGCGAAAGTGATTGTATCTTAAAGATTATTTTTCTTTGAAGAAAAAATCTAATATCTATAAAAAATGTAATAGTTATTTATATCTACAGTTATAAGTATATCTGTTATATTATTTTTCGTTATTTTCATCGCTCCTTTCTCTCTGTAGAAGACTAACCTCTTTTTCCTAATCTATTTTTTGAGTGTGGTTATCTCTAGTGTACCCTGGTGTGGTAATTAAAGAAATATCCATATCTATCTATATCTATATCTATCTATATCTATATCTACATCTATAGCTATAGCTATAGCTATATCTATCTAGATCTAGCCATATATCATCTATATCTGTATCTCTCTATATATACTTATATCTATATCTACATTATATATATTTATATACATATATCTAGACATGTACGAATATTATGAAGAGGTCTTTTTTTTTCACCTGATAATCGATGTTGCATTGTTTATTAATTTCTTTTAGACTCACAAATCTGGAAAGAACTTAGTAGTTATCCTTAAACTCTTTAAACATAATTTTCTTTCTCAATAGAACTTTAACTAGCATTACATTTAGGGTAAGAACCCAGGTTCCTTGTCTGCTGGTGGAGTGCTCTATCTATTAGAATAAATGTTACAATACTGTTTAGAGAAAAATTATTACTATTGTTATAACTTAGTCTAAGAGTTTGAGGTATGGTAATTAATGTTGTAGATATATTTTTTAGAGTATTATTTTTCTTTATTGGAATATATAGGCAGTTAGTTGCTTGTATTTACATTGTACAATTCAATGAGTTTTTTCACTTATAGTTGACATACAATAATATACCAGTTTCAGTTCTATAGCATAGTGATCAGAGATCCACATAATTCGCAAAGTGATCACCCCACTAAATATAGTACCCCTCGTCCCCTTACATATTTATTGCAACATTACTAACCATCTTCCCCTTGCTACACTCTACATCTCCATGTCTATTCTGCACTATCCATTTGTACCTCTTAATCCCTTTGGCTTGTTTTTATCTCCCAATCTCCCTCTCATCTAGTATCCCTCTAAATATTCTCTGTATCTATGAGCTTATTTCCACTTTTGCTGTTGTTGATTTTGTTTCTTAGATTCCACATGTACATGAAATCATGCAATATTTGCCTTTCTCTATCTGACTTATTTCATTCAGTGCAATACCTTCTAGGTCCATCAAGGCAATATATTTTTCTATCCTCTTCCTTTTTGTCTATGTGTGTCTTTTAATCTGAAGTGTGTCTCTTGTAGGCAGCATATGTCAGGGTCTTGTTTTCTTATCTATTCAGCCACTCTCTCTTAGTTGGAGCATTTAATTCTTTTCCATTTGATGTACTTGTTGATAGGAATGTAGTTATTTCCATTTTTTATTCCTGTTTTTGATACATATATTTTCTTCTTAAAGAAGGCCCTCCAACATTTCCTATAATACTGGCTTGGTGATGATAAATTTCTTTAGCTTATTTTTGTCTGGGAAGCTCTTTATTTGTCCTTCAACTCTAAATGATAGCTTTGCTGGATAAAGTATTCTTGGTTGTAAATCCTGGGTCTTTATCACATTGAATATTTTGTGCCAAGCCCTTATGTTCTGCATAGTTTCTTTTGAGAAATCAGCTGCCAGTCTTATGGGTGCTCCTTGTAGGTAATTGTTTTTCTCTTGCTGCTTTTAAGATTCTCTCTTTGTATTTAACCTTTAACATTTTAATTATGATATGTCTTGGTGAGGGCCTCTTTGGGTTCCTAGTTTTGGGGATTCTCTAAGCTTCCTGTGGTTGTATGTCTATTTCCTTCACCAGGTTAAGAAAGTTTTCCATAAGTATTTCTTCAAATATATATTCAACTTCTCCCTTTTCAAGTGTCCCTAATACATGGATATTTTTACCTTTAATAGTGTCCCATAGGCTCCTTAAATTATTATTATAGTCTTGGCTTCTTTTTTCTTGCCATTCTGATTGAGTGTCCTTGGTTTTCCCATCCTCTATATAGGTAATTTGATCCTCTTCTTTATTCATTTTTTTTCCTTTTAATATTGTTCTCATATCAGATAATGAGTTCTTCATTTCTGACTGGTTCCTTTTTATAATTTCCATTTTCATATTTATGTTTTTTTTTTTTTTTTTTTTTATCTCTTGGTCGAAGTTCTCACTGAATTGATCTACACTTTCCATAAGTTCATTGAGCATCTTTACAACCAGTGTTTTGAACTCTGCATCTGTTAGTTTGCTTGACTCTGTTGTTTATGGACCTCTGTTCTATTCTCTCATATGGCTTTTGCTTCTTTGTCTTCCCATTTTGGCTGCTTTTCTGTGTCTTTCTATGTACTAAGCAAAGCTCCCAAGTCTCCCAGTCTTATTAGTGAATCTTTGTATGGATTCACTAGTGGCACAGTCCTGAGAGGGGTTCAGCGGCCAGCCAAACTTAGCCCAAGCCTGTGCTTCTCCAGGGCCACCTGTTAAGATTCAGCAAGCAATCCATGGGTGCTGTGCTTATAGTTGCCTCAAAAGGCCACACCAGAAATCAATGCCAGCTGCCAGCTGTGTGAGTCTAGGTGCTGCTCAGCAAAGAGCACCTGACTCACTGAGGATACATCTGGATGTGGCTTGGATGGGGCTGTGAGTTGAAGGAAGTGGAATTTTAGGGATTCCTCTGGGTGAAGCAACCTCTGTTATCCAGTTTGATGACGTCTCAGCTATGGCTGCAGCACTGCATCTGCACCCTGGGAGAGGAGAAGTGCTCAACAGAAGGACAATGGAAACCGCTGACGCTTCTGCTGGGAAAGAGCCTCGTCTCCAGCTCTCACTCCAAGAACTCAGTGTCTCCCTGAAAGTCTCTGGTGCTTCTTGCGCAGCCGAACCAGGACTGGTGCTCAGAGTGAGCAGGTCTGTCATGGCAAAAGTCCACTCACAGACATGGCCTGTTCAAGAGGTGTCTGCAGTTGCCAGCTGCAACTGCTATAGCCTCTGTCCCACTCAGCCACTTGGGACTGGGCAGCATTGTATCCTGGCCTATCCTAATTTCTGCTGTTGCAGGGTGTTTTCTTAGATTTCTCCCTAGATGTATGACTTGTTCATCTAGATCCTAGGCAATTTTTCCTTGCTGTTTACTCCTCATTTCTGTCACAACTTTGATTTGGTCACCAAAGGGATGAGCAGGACCTCTATCATCTACACAATTTCCCCCCCCTAATGCTGTAGATATTTTTTAAAAAATACAACCATGAAAAAATAAACATGGTCAGCATGATAGCTTCAAAGGATCCAGAAAAGAGTAAGAGTTATAAGACATTCCGTTACTCTAAAATCAGCAAACTCAGAAATCATAAGTCACAGTACATATACAGTGTTAATTGCAGTAAATTATGAGCTAATAACAGGGATTTTCTCACTGAAAATAATCACCTTTGTAGTTAGGGAATACAAAGGACCTTGTAAAATACCCATTGGGTATTCTCAAACTGCAGATGGGCAGAGAAAATGTGGAGGAAATAGCATTCCTTGAGCACCCATTGTTTGGCAGTCATTTTCATATATTATTATTGAGCACAACAATTCTAAATTTGTTGAAATGCTGGTTCCAAGAGAATTTTTAAATAAATTTCTGAATTAAGTATTATTTTAAAGTTAATTTTTACTTTCACATCAAATGATGAAGTATGCTAAATGGTTGGTAATTTTCTAGAAAGATAACTTAAACATTGTTATAATAAAATCTCCCTATTATAAATAAATTGTGATGAATTAAAAGGATGTATTATGTCTCTTTTTAAAATAAAAGAAAATTACCCAGTTGATTGACATTCAGCACATATTTATTGTTTGCTCTGGGCTCATTACTGGCATACAAGCTGCTATAACAAAATACTACAGATTGAGTGTTTTAAACAATAGATTTTTTTGTTTTTGTTTTTGTTTTTACCATTTTTTCATTTCTGGAGGCTAAGAAGTCCAAAACCAAGGTGCTGGTTTACTTGATTCATGATGAAAGCTCACTTTTTCTCTTGCATACAGACACCTTCTTGCTGTGTCTACACATGACTGGGAGTGAGACAGAGTTCTGGTATCTCTTCCTCTTTTCATAGGAGACTAATCTCATCATGGGCCCCCACCTTCATGACCTCCTCTAAACCTAATTACCTTCCATAGGACTCACCTCCTGTTATTACATTGAGGTTAAGGCTAAAACATATTAATTTTGGGGAGACATAAACATTTGGTTCATAACACTTATCAATATGTTTTCTTCCTTGATGGAGCTTACAGTCTAGTGGGAAAAGAATAAATAAAAATTTTTTTGTGACCAATGTTATAAAGTGGAAAATATGGTCCATAAGGGAGAAAGACAAGGGGGATCAAGTTTAGGACAATTTTCAGAGAAGTCCACTCTGAGAATATTCTTGAAATCTAATGGGTCCTAAAGAGCCAGCCTTGCAGAGGTATCTGGGCAGAGCTGTACAGACAGAGGGTACTCCACTTGCTGAGGCTTGAGGAGGGAGAAATGGCGTGTTTAGGGAATGAAAATAAATTTTCTGTCTAGGACACAGAGAGGGAGGCATGAAAGAAGCTGGAGTCAGAGCCCACATTGTGTAGAATCTCTTGGACCATGCCAAATGCAAATAGATGCAATTAATTTTGATATCAAACTTAATTCCACTTGCTTTGATAGACACTAAAAAATTTAAACAGTAAACAGAACTAAAATTTGTTTGAGGAAAAGAGAAATACAGTTTGCTAATTTATCTCTTGTTTTATTTAAAAATAGACTTTTTCTTGTTTTATTTGACAAATATGGAAAAGATTTTATGATAGCCAAATAATGTTTAGAATAATTGTTTGGCAAGAAGCCAAATGATTGACCCTCTATGGACTTAAGTCCCTAATTTTTAATCTGTTTTCCTTCTTACTACATTGTTCTCTTCAGAGTCAAGAGGGAAAACAAACAAAAAAAAACTCTACTAAAAACTGGGCCCCCAAAATCGTTGAACTTCTGGGCACACTTTCTTGCTCTCTTTGTTATAGACACTGTTGGTGTTGTTCTCTCTGATCCCTACCCAGCTACACTAGCCCAGCAGGAAGAAGGCAGAACTAAGTGCTTGCTTGTTTTCCCACACAGGTAAGCACTGGTTTAAATCTCAGGCAAATAGCAGACTGTTCTTATTTTGGATGTATTCTAAAAAATTTGAAATATTACATTTCATCATGCATAAAAAGCCAGGTTGACAGTTCTTTTTCAACCCATGACCAATATATTCCTTGGAGACATACAGTTTCTGTTTAAAGTCAAGACAAGAAAACAGCTCAATAAGGTTAATTCTGGAAGAAAAGAAATTTTATCTCATAATGAAAATATACTTGAAAAAATATTATCATATTTTTCTATCTCCTTCATTAAATATATTTGCCTAATTAGGGCAATGGATATTAAATTTTCTTCTGAAAATTTAAATATCCATTACATCTGAAGAGAAGATACGACTTTCAAATGCAGTATTCTGTTTGCACACAATATAATTTTTCTGCAAGGTTAATAAAGGCATGTTTTGGACCAATAAGCATGATAGATATATATGACTTCTGCAATGAAAATATTCTATGAAGAATTATATCTGAAGTTAGTCTTAAGGTAAATTGTAGTATGGAAAGTTTGTGGGGAATTTGAAAAATAATCGAATTGGTATAATTTGAGATTTAATCAGAACAGATTGATGTTTTCAGTAGGAACGGTTAAAGTAGTGTTTGAAGACCTGTTCCTTAGGTCTCTGGCATACAGTTACTTAATTTGTGGGGGAAAGGAAAAGTTTTGAAATTTTTATATCTTCAATGCAAAAAAAAAAAATTAAAAAATTAAAGAGTAAATGTCATTTAATTTAAAATATTTAAAGAGCTTGGCTCTAGTAAGTTAATTATTAACTTTTAATCACTCTTTTTACTGCAAGGTGGAAAAATAATTTGCATTTTAATGCACAACAAATTTCTTAAACACAAAATTCTTTAAACCAATAATGTACAGAGGGACAGATGTTGTTTATTTCTTCTAAGACTCAGAAATGTGGCAGCTTGAAGACTATGCGTTTAAACAATCACTGGCTAGTCACTTTTAAGTATAATTAATTCCAGTGTTCTGCTATAAATGAAATGGTAAATATAGTTCACATCTATTAAGCAACTACTGTGTGCATACATATTGTTTGATACTGGTATATAAGATGACTATGATGTTACACTTGCTTCATGGAGATTTTAGTCTTATTTAAAATAAAAGTGCTTAAAATTTTAACTAAGCAATTATCACAAAGTTTAGTAATCAGATTTCTTGTAATAGGAAATCATCCTGTCGTATGCTATATTTCTTCCTTTTTTACAACTTTAAGTATAATTGAAACATAAATTGTGTATAATGTATCAAATTTGATAAGTTTTGATATGTTCATATACTGTGAAACTATCACTGCAATCAGAATAATGAACATATCCTCCATCCCCCAAAGTCTCCCCTTTCCCTTTGTGATTCCTCTTTCTTGCTAGTTCTTTCCCACCTCCTTCCCCAGACAACTACTAATATTTTTGTCACTATATTTGACTTTGTACTTCCTGGAATATTATACAATTTTAGTGTATAAGTTTAGTGTATAGTTTCTTTCATTCAATATAATTATTTTAAGAGTCATCCATTTTGTTGTATGTATCAATAATTCATTTTGATTTATTGCTCTGTAGTATTCTAGTACATGGATGTACTACAATTTGTTCATACATTCATCTGAGGATGGACATTTGTGTTGTTTCCAGCAGAGCAGTTTTTAATTTATTGAGGTTCAGTTTATCAATTATTTCTTTCATAAATTATGCCTCTGGTACTATATATAAAAAACTATCACCATACCCAAAGTCATTTAAGATTTGCTGTTGTGTTATTTTCCAGGAGTTTTATAGTTTTGTGTTTTATTGTTAGGCCTACAATCTGGTCTATAGATTAATTATTTTTTTGGCATGTTAATGTCTTGTTTCAGAAACATTTGCTGAAAAACTATCTTTGCTCCATTATATTCCTTTGCTCCTTTGCCAAAGATCAGGTAATTATATTTATTGGGGTCTATTTCTGAGCTATTTATTCTGTTTTATTGATTTATTTGTCTCTTCTTTAATCAATACTACACTGTCTTGATTATTATAGCATTATAGCAAGTTTAATGTCAAGTAGTGGTGTTAGTTCCCCAAATTTATACTGTTTTTTTTTTTATAGATGCTTTTTATCAAGGTGTGAATCACTCTTTTTATTCATAGTTTACTAAGAGTTGTTTGTTTGGTTTTTGCTTATTTTTTTAAAGAAGAAATAGATGTAGCATTTTGTCAGATTTTTTTTTCTCATTTATTGAGATGATCATATGGTTTTTCTTTTACATTCTATTAATATGGTAAATTACACTGGTTGATTTTAAAATATTAAGCCAGTTTCACAGTCTTAGAATAAACCCTATTTGGTCATGATATATTATACTTTTTATATATTTTTTGGATTTAATTTGATAAAATTTGGTAAGAATTTGGTATCAACTTTTATGAGTTATTGGACTATAGTTTCCCCCCTCCTTCAATGTATTTGTGTGATTTTAGTATTACAAAATAATTGCTTTTCTTTCTCCCTGATAGAAACACAGAAATTTTTCTCTGATATTAAACATGAGAATCTGGTCAAGCTCCTTTAGAAAAACTCAATGAAAGTGTATTTTACATTATTAAGTACTGGATGTTTTTGTATTCTATAACTACTCTTGAGCTTTGTTCTGGGATATAGTTAATTTACTCAGCTATAATTTGATTCCTGTTGAGTCTTGCTTTAGAGCTTAGTTAGGTGGGATGTGTAGCATTACTCTAAGGTTAATGCGCTACACTAGTAAGACAACTTTTCTGAGAAGTCTGCTTAATGTTACTTGAATTCTGAGGTTTTCCATTCAGCTGGTGGAAACAGGTACTATTTTTGGACTGCTGGAAATTATTCCCTCTGGTTTTTCCTGACTCTAGCTAATTTCCTTACATGCATGAACAGGTAAAGTCACTAGGGAGGACCTCCATACATGTCTGAAGTTCTCTATGTAGCTATTGTGGCCTTTCTGGTCTTCCAGATCTACCTGCCCAACTCAAGGAGACTGCCAAACTCTGGTTTCCCTTTCCTCACCACATTATGCAAATATTTTTAGGAATTATTATTTTTAGTTTTCTGACATATAATATCTTGAGAACTATTGTTTTAAACATTCCCTGTCCCACCTTTTTTTCTCATAGCTTTAAGTGAGAGAGCAAATTCCTGTTATTCAGCTTTGGCTAGAAAAAAAAAATACCCTCATTCCTAAATTTTACTTTTTAAGAGTTATCTTGATTGGGTGGTTATAATTTCTGTGTATATAGATTTATGTAACTCAGTGATATTAAAAATATAAATTACACAAATTTAAAGTAGGATAATTTAAGAATTTTAATGAACTTCCTTTATGTTTAAATTTCACATACTATAAATAACCACCCCCTCAAAAAAGAACCAACAAACTTTTAGGAATTTTAATTTTCAGAACTAGATAAGCCAAATAGATTGTAAAGTGTGTTTATGCTATTGACACATTCAGTATCATCTTTTGTTAACTTAGTTGAAATAGGTTGGGTTTGAATTTTCTCAAGTATTCAGTAATGAGTCCTTTATGTGAAATGCTATCTTCTTGTTTATATGTTTATCTCTTGAAAGGAAGGCATTACTATCTTTATTTTTCACATAGTTTAAAAGGTGAAGTTCACAGAGCTTTTGACATTTGCTTAACTGCCTAACAGAATCAGAGCAAGTAATGAGAATAAAGTATTTCAGATTTTAGGGATTAAATACTTTCAGTCTTCTACATTTATCAAGTGATTGCTCTAACTTCTTTAGTAAATTAGTGAATTAGCAATGTAAATGTTTTTGAAAGAGTTAAGAAGGTCATATTATTTATAGTGGCTCTGTATTTTATTACATGAGGCTATACATTATTATGTGTATTGGTGCTTGTGGCCTTGTGATGGAAGGACCCCCACCTTACTTCCCAAAAGGGATCAGTCTGTTTCTCTTTAATTCTACTTGTTGCTTTCCTTAGAAGTAGGACTGACCTATCTGACTAATGGCATTTGAAAAATAGAGTTTGAGCCTGAGTTGCACTGCCTTTTCTTGGTTGTTTTCCCCTCTCTTTTTCTTTCCTTCTCTCTCTTGCCCTGGTTTGTCTCTTGTTCCTGACTCCTATGGGATCTCTGGGATAGAGCACTATTTAGGACCTTTCGGGCCTGCCAAACTTTCACCAGTCCTCTTCTATCTACCACCTCTCTCAAAGGCTCTTTGCATTTGGTGCATTGAGAGGAAGGCTAGAATCCTCTGGTGACTGACTGGTAAGGCTTCAGTTGGAACTCTTAGGTAATTCTGTTTGGCTTCAGTTCTTAGCCACATACTCCATCCAGCTTTACCAGCAATATATCGGATATTTTAAAGTTTAAGTCTTAAAGGTGCAAGGGAAATGGTAGATCTACTTTGCAAACCCACAAAATATCTTCAAATCATATTCTTCCTATGACTTAGAAGGAAGTTTCTAGATTAAGGGTCAATATGATAGAAAAAGTAAAGGCTGTACTGGTCTCCTCCCAGGGCCACACCAAAATTACAACTAAATTACAGAACAACCATCATTGAGAATTGCCTGAAGTCTAGACAAACAGTCATATGTGGAATCTAAAAAACAAAATAAATGAACTAACAGAACAGAAACAAACTCATAGATCCAGAGAACATTTTGATGGTTGCCAGATGGGAGGAAAGTTGGAGGATGGTAAAAAAATAAAGGGATTAAGGTATGCAAACTGCCAGTGATAAAAGTAGTCATGAGGCTATGAAGTACAGCATAGGGAATATAGTTAACAGCACTGTAGTAGCTGTGTATGGTGTCAGATGTGTGCTAAACTTATTAGGGTGGTTACTTCATAAGTTATATAAATGTCTAATCACTATGTTGTATACCTAAAACTAATGTAATATTATATTTCAACTACAACTGAAAAATTAAAAAATACGTATTAAGTAAAGCAGGAAATTTTTTAAGTATTCATGTACTTATTGATTAAGCTCGTATCTGTAGCATCAGAATGATATTTTTGTACTGGTATAGGTTTACTGGTTGACAAATGTTGAAATATAGCAGGTCCTTGAATAACACCATTTCATTCAACATTGATTTATTATAACAGTGAGAAAAAAATTGATTCCCTGCAGGGCTACTATTTGTGTAGTTTGCAATGTTCTTTCCACGTCTGCATGGGTTTTCTCCAGGTACTCTGGTTTCCTATCATTTCCCAAATAAATGTATCTGAAGTGAACCGGTGCCTCTACATTGTCCCATGGGTGTGGGTGGGTACATGAGTGGCCTTGTGATGAAAGAGAGTCCTACCCAGAGTGCATTCCTGCCTTGCACCTGCCAGAATAGACTCTGGCCAACTTTGGCCCTAAACTGGAATCGGTGGGTTGGAAAATTATTTTCTTTCTTGTTCTTATTAATCTTTTATAAACATATAGATAGCTCATGTTTATGTGAATGTTTAATATAAGAAGTGTTTTGTGTCTTATTGAGAAGTTTAATAATGTTTTTGTAACCAGAAATATGCCATAGGAACTTAACTCTTGTTTATATCAAGTAGTCTCTGGTAAATTGGTTTTGTTATAAGTCACTTTGTTTAAAGTCGCAGTTTCCAATAATCTATCGATGAAATTAATGAGGACTTTACTGCTCTTTAATACAATTTAGAAGGCATCTAGTTTCCCAAGCTCTCAAGTACTCACCCATTGTCCTAGCCCTTTCCCTTTCTTCAGGGCCATCCTGACCACCCCCAATATAATGACTAAAGGGTAAATAACTGGCACATCGGAATACTGCCAAGAGTTTATTCAAGCTTTACAGCTGGCATTCATTTGGTTGTCAGACTCTTGGCAAATTGGCTGTTGAAAAATATGTCTAACATTAAAAAGAAGGCAAACTTAAAAAAAACCTGTAAATTATAAAGGAGATAAAAATTAGTTTTTGTTTAATAAATGGATATAATTTTAAAATATTTTTCTTATGTGAAAAACTGCATTAAGTGGATCATTTTTACTCTATTGGTTCTTATAAAAACAATGTAAAATTTAATCTAAAAGAGGGGAAAATTACTCAAAAACTGCCTTCTTGACAAAAGATTTGAAGTGGCTTATAAGGAATACATAAAATAGAAATATGAAAATATATGTTTGAATAGCCACCAAAGTGAGATGAAACTCAAAATATAGATTTGTAATCTTTCTGGACTATGAAGTTGCTTAATGTGGGCAAGAAATTTTATTCTAAGACTCCTAGCAGACAATATTTAAAGCTATCTAACAGAAGAAATATTTGAAAAATCATTAAATATTTTTGTTTCTCTAAATGATCACTTCTTTTTAACTTAAAATAAGTAGATTAAATCCAGATGGAAAAATGATAGAATTAATTATATATGATTTCAATTCTTTAAAATCTCAAAAAAAATACAATGTCTTTAAAGGAAATAACAGGTTTGCATAACTATTTCTAAAAAATGACAATGTGTGATATTTTTTTGATTTGCAGAAGCTGCTTAAGAATTCAAAAAGATTGTCCTTAGTAAGTCTATTAAGTCTTATCTTGTCAAATATTTCAGATGTTCGACAGAATAGACTTACGAACCTACTAAGTGACCCACTTAATTTTTGCCGGTCTCCCTCTACATTTTGGAGCTATGTTCTAGCATTATTTTAACTAAGTTCTACCTTATACAGAAATACAGAAATCACAGGTTGTTTGTTTGACTTCCGGAAATTTTTTTTGTTGCTCAGATATCCCACTTATAGCCACAAATAACTGAACAGCTGATGTAAATCAATGAAGGAAGACTTAAAGGAAGAGCTAAATTCAGGTGATTCCAATTAATCTGGCATTACTCTTAAAAGGAGAAAATGGTCAGTAAGAATTTTCTTATTCAGGGTGTTAGAATAACTGTTAGAATAGAAACACAGTTTGTCTTCAATCTAGAGTCCTCTAAGAGTGCTTTCTTTAGCAATTTATAATCTTCATTACTATAGTTAAAATGACTAAGAACCCTTTAGAAGCTCATATAATTGAAAAGGTTTTGAAGTCTTAATCTCTTAGGTAAACATAAAACAATGTAGCAGCATTGCTATATGTTATAATTGTTGCAAAACCTAATGTTCAAAAAGGGACCAATGAGAAATAAGTCTTACCTTTATCATTAATAAATATTTAAATTCTTTGCATTCAAGATAAATTTGCTTAAGACTACCCCTCCCTACTCACTGCTCCTTAGAAACACTAGTGCAATAAGTTAGTGAGACCCCCTAACTTGTTGGCGTTTGTAGTGTAGGGCATTAGACACTTAGGGAAAGCAAACCCAACCACGCCATGCTCTGTCATTTAAATAAATACTTCAGTCTTATTAAAAGCCAATGGTATCTAGACAAAATGATTTTATATGATAAAAAAACTTCTTATGGAGTTGAAATGATTTTTGATTGCTTCCACCTGTTTGTTCTATAATCCAAAGCCAGAGAATTGCTTACATCTTCAGGAAAAACAGCTCCACAGCAACTTGTTTTACACTAAAACGATTAACTGAACTTAATTGGGCATAATATTTAATAAAAAGAAGCCTCCTTTTGGAAAATCAATTATTTTGTATGTTTACAACTGCACAGCATAAAATTGCTATAATTTGTGTGTGTGTGTGTTTTAGAAACAACTTTTTAAAATACTCTGAAAAACAACATTACTTTTACATGGTATATGTCAAATTGTTGGCTATTAGAAGATGATGTCAATATCTTTCTACTCTTTATATGAAAATTCACCTTCCCACCAATGATTTATCAGATTCTGATAGAAAGAAGGTGAGTTTTATTTGAAAGTTCTTCCTTTTCGAAGTATCTCAAATGAATTTCTCTATGGAGACATATATTTCAAGATTCTTTTTCTGTGATTTAAGGGCAATTCCATCTGAAAAATGACTTAAAAATAAATTGAAATAAAGGACCATTACAGATTGTGATAAAATTTATCACAATATTATCTTGCTTGACCATTAAATTTTAAAATATAACATTTTGCCCAGACTTATGGTATTCATTTTCTCTGACATACATAAAAATGTCTACCACCATGTTGTACAGAAATTTCAATTTATGCATTTGTACAGTATTATACTTTAGTTTAATATAATTGAAATAATTTTGAATTTTCTAAAAGCCCTAAAAACCATAATTTCTGAGGAAAAAAATAGAGCATTAAAAAAGACAAAATTGGAGTCTTTTTAGCATCAGCGATGAGATAATGTGCCTAAATGAGAAGATATGAAAAATGTGTTTGTCATTGATTTTAAAACTGAATTTGAGTAGACTAGAAAAGAATACTTTATTAGAATCCCTTTTTTGTAATAAATGTAATGGCTCATAAAATTTTGGAAATGCTATTTCAGGACAAGTTAACATAAATATTTGTAAAAGTCTTGCCATAAAGTAAAAACAAACATTTCTCAGAGGAAATGTATTTGTCATAGGTAAGAGCATTCTAAAATAAACTGTTTTAAAATAAATATAAAATATAGAATGTTTCATTCCCTGCTGCTTTGTATTCAAATATGAATCTGAGTGTCCTGAAATTGTTGAGACTTACCGACTCTAACAGATTTACCAACTGCAGCAGTCAAAAGTCTTCCACTTAGACATGCATTCTTTTAACCATAGTAAAATCTACATCATGAGCTCTGAAAGAAAACATATACATAATAAAAATATACCTACCCCATTTTATCGTTAAATATGTCTAAATCTATTGAGGTCAAATGATATGTTCATGGTCAAATTCATAAAAGTCAAGATATAGTTGTAAACAGCTAAAAAAATAATTAAGTCTCAATTGGTTCTTCTGCTTTTTCTAACTTTGTATTGAACTGTGATTATGACATTCATCTCTGGAATACCATTCCTGAGTTCAAATTCCAGTTTGGCTTTTGTATATTACATGACCTTGAAGAAATTACTTAACCATTCTTTGCTTCAGTTTTCTTACCCATAGAATGGAGGCTATAGTAGTACTTGCTTCATAGGATTGTTAGGAAGGTTAAATTGATTTAAACTGTTTTGAATAATGCTTAGAATGAAAATAATATCTTAAGTTGATGTTTGTTTTTAACCTCCAGTAGTACATGACAGCCCACATATATATGGAGATAGTTCAAGTATTATAACAAGTGATAGAGCTCAGGTTTTCCTCTTGGTGATAGAGTATTATGGACTTAGTACCAAATATACATTCTAAGAATAGTAGGTGTTTTGGAAGCAAATTATACATGCAAAATATAGATATTATCAATGATAATGGATAGTCAGGAAGAAGTATTTAAATGGATGCCTGCAGTATCAAAATTCCCAAACTTTATTTCTTCATTTAAGAACAAATATGATTTTTGAATGAGTATATTGAGAAAGTTTATACTCAGAAGATATATTTGCCTTCATATTACTTAAGAGTTAGTCTGACAGCTTTTAAGCCAAAATGATCATTTGCTTTGTCCCCTTGTACAATATATTCAATTTTCTCATGAGTTAATCCCAAAATGAACTCCTTGTTATTTTGCAGTTAAGGTAAACAGTTTTACCTTTAAGCAACACTTAAAATATTTTTGTAAAGATTCTGTATATTGTGTATTATTACAGTCATCCATTCAGTGAACTTTTTATTTGGCAAAATAGTTATAATTATTCTCTTTTATCTACCTGAGGCTTATCATAATTTTGATCGCTTAGTTTCTTTCTTACTTGCTTGTATTTGCCCATGCCTTCTACTAAAGATCACTAAGGACACACATGTAGTTAATCACGTAGGGTTTATTGCTCTGAGAACTACAGAGTGCACACCAGGGGGCCCTGAGTAGCACCTCAGTAACAGTATGTTAGAGAGTACTTATTGTAGAATTTGGGCCTATGGTAAGTGATTTGGGGGAGAGTTTAAAGAAGCTAACTTTGCTTTGAATCAAATGCAATCAGGAAATATGGATAATTTCAAGATTTGGTGTTGTTAATAGATATTATCTAGAAGGAGGGAATACCAGAGTGAGGCTAAAACTGCAATTCATGTAGTAGCAGTTACTCATATGAGCCAGGATGGGGGGATGTTGGGTTATTTTGTGGATTGCACAATGTTCATGTTCAGATACGTATAGGGATTGTTCTTGGTTTTTTTGTTGTTGTTTGTTTGTTTGTTTTTAATAGTGATCCATCATGACCACAGAGTGACCTGGTCTGATGTTGATTTTCTGTAAAATTATTTGTGTTCATAGAACACCAAGACCTAGCCATGACTGCCAGGTAAACTCCTAGCAACACCAGTGACCAGCTAATAGTACTAGACCAGCACCTGATACCAAAGACATCTTTTCTTTCTCTCATATTTATTTCCTGTATCTTTCTTCCATTTCTAAAAGGTAAGGATGCCTTCTTTCAAGACTATGTTGTTCTCTTTTGCTCAGTTATCATCTTGCCCATGCCATGAGAAATATTTCAGTAGAAATAATGAGAATATTTTGGACTCGCAGCTTAAATGACAGAGTCCTCTGCTCAATGGTTCTCTAGCTAATAACCCTTTCTCATACTGACACAAGATTCATAGGCTTCCTCTTGTCATCCTGCAGAACTTTATCTATTAAATAGAACGAACAGGAAATCATCCACAGTATCTTTCAACTTAAAGTATTTTACTTTTACCTTACCTCTGGTTGATATTTAGAATCTATATAATTTAGGAATTTGACTTGGTGATGCTGGATATTTTTTAAAAACACAAAATCCAAGATGAGGAGATAAATCTCACAAGATTCTTAGAGTTCTCATAGGCAAGTCAAGAGGAGGCCTCCTAGGGCAGCCATTGATGAGCAAAGTATAAAGTTTACTTTGTAGGGAATAATTTTTTTTCTCTCTTTTGTACACTTACATTGCTCCAAATCTCTGTTCTGGAGTAGACTTCAGCTCTCTTGGGACTGTGAAAACCCTGGCATTATTAAAATTATCTAAGGTTTTGCAAATAAAAATAGCCTGAGTTCTTTTATATTAAGTTATCCTAGAACTCTAAAATCTCCTGCATTTTTCAGGATTTTCAGGCCTTAATAATAGAGGAATTTTTTTCCTTTATTCTCACAGTCTTTCTGTGCCTCAAAAATATTTTGGTACAACGTGAGAGTAACATAAGATTATATGCCATTTAAACAGTTGTAGAATAAAGCTTTTCTATCTCTCTTTTACTGTTGACTAGTGCTTCTGTGGCTTTGTTCTTCTATGTGTGAAACAAAATGTCTATTTCATCTTCTCTTTGTCATTGGAAAACATATCATGTCGAAGGTAAAAAGTGTGAACTCTGGAGCCAGACTAAGTTCAATTCCTGGCTCCACAAATCCTGGTTGTATAACTTTGGACAAGTTAATTGTTTCCTCTGTGCCTGTGTTTCCTTATCTATAAAACTGGGTAATAAAAGCAACTCTCTCTATTGGGTCAATGTAAGAATTAAATTAGTTTTTATATATTTATAAAGCATTTAAGTAGTTTCCAGCACACAGTAAGCATTCAGTTAATTCTAGTAATTATTTACCTTTTTAGAGTATCTATTTAATTACCAGTTAAATCAACAACTATTCAGGTAGCTGTTCCTTCATTACAAACCATATCAAACTTAGGGGTATAAAACAACAGCAATCACTTTTTATTTTTCACTATTCTTGGAATTGACAGGACTCACCTAGTTGGTTTTCTCTCAAGATTTCTCTTATGATTACTGTTAGATGTTAATTGGAGTCATCTCAAAGCTTCTTCTTTCATGATTCTGGCTGGTAACTGGGACCTCCGAAGGAGTTGTTGCCCAGAACAACAACTATATGTGGTCTCCTGATGTAACCTGGCCTTCTCACAGCATCCTGTCTAGTTTCCAAGGGCGAGCTTCCCAAAGTAAGAGTTTAGAGGGAGGTGTATCTTATTTTCCAATTTAATATTACCTTAGAAGCAGATTAAGTCCAGCCCACATTCAAGGGGAATTAGATTTCATCTCTTGATAGGAAGAGAGTCAAAAAATGTGTGTGGACATATTTTAAAACCATCGCATCAACTCTATAACAAAGTAAATAAAGAATAAAAAAATAGAGTTTTGTTACATATCTCCCATAATATTCTTCTTGTCTCCTACAGAATATTTGTATAACAATAAATGAAAAAGCACTTCCTTATCACCTTTTCTGCCCCACCCCAAATAACTAAGGGGTGAAAGAGACTACAACATATTGATCTAATATTCTAGTTTAGAACAGCTTATTTGGATTTGTATATGATTAAAATTTATTGGACAGCTACAATATCAAATGCTATTCTCTGAAATAATTACTTCGTCTACTATCTCGAACCACTTTGAGGATTAAATTTTATGGTCAACTTAGCTAGGCTATAGTTCCCAGTTGTTTGGTCTAACTAACTAAACACTATTATAGATGTTGCTAAAAAACTATTTTTGGATATGACAAACATATACTTAGTAAACTTTACGTAATGGAGAGTACTCTTGATAATGTGGGCCTCATCCAATCAATTGAAAGTCTTAAAAACTGCGAAGAATGAATTCTACCTCATGACTGTAATGTAGAAATTCTTCCTGAGTTTCTAGTCTGCTGGCCTCCCCTACCAATTTTATACTTGCAGACCTCCTACAATTCTATGAGTCAGTTTCTTAAAACTGTATATTTTCATACAATCTATTGGTTCTGTTTCCCTGGAAAACTCTGATTAATACAACTGTTGTTTAGCATTTATAATTATAATTTCTATATCTTTAAGTACATGGTAGGGAATAAGTCCCTGAGTGCAGGGACTTTTATATTCTCCAGAACTATGCCATATGAATGAATACTTACTGAATGAATCAGTGAAAACCTGGTAATACTTTCCCTATAACAAAATGCTCTTTATTTCATTAGCCGTTACTGATGGTTAAAGAAACTTAGGGTCAACTTAGTGTTTCTGAATCAACATAAAGTCATTTATATGTTAATTCAAAATTCAGACTTTATCTGTATTTTGAGTAAGTAAGACGAGATAGAGGAGCTAGGTTAAAAATGACTGGGTTTGCTCTGAAAACTGAAATTGAAATATTTGAAAATGCAAGCAGGCTGCTAATTTTATGCCCTAATCTACTACATCAAATAACATATATGCTATTGAGAAGTATACCATTCCTAATTTTTATGTATGACCAGAGCTAGAGAGTTAGAGTATTTAGACACCGCACAGTAAATATCTTGAACCGACCACTTCCTTCAAATGGAATTTGAATATCACTATATTGACTAGATTTTTTAATTTGCTTTCAATTAATTTATATGCAACTCGTCAGCTTAAATCTTTTTGGCTGTTTCATGCACGTAATTTTAAAACAAGTTTAAAAAATGATAGTTGTTTAAGGTCTAAGAACCTAAAATTTTAGAAGCTCAGGATATTAGATAGGAGAAATTTAGCTTAATTCTATGTTTAATCTTATTAGCATATGCAATTGAGACTAAACAAATCATGACACATACCTTCTCCACATCTTTTTTTAACCCATATTCCTAGTATCTGTGGTTGAGTGTTCCCTATACCTTTTACTTCTTTATCTTAATATTTTAGTAGAATTCTCTTACGTAGAAGAACTATTACTTTAGTCAGAATTTTAAAATAAAATTAAATGTAATTATTGAAAGCTTGAGTTTTTAGGATTCTGGTCATCAAGTGTAATTGGAATTTTTATAACATTTATCACAGTAACTCCTGGGTTTTCCAGATTCTATCATTTCTGAATCATCTCACACTACTTCCTTCATCTACTTTTTCAGCCTTCCCAAAGTAAGAACTGCACCAGTGTGTCAGCAAAATGGGGTTTCTCCTTAGGACCAGATAGGGAGGAATCTATCTGCTCTGCCTAGATGACATTATCTGTACTTTTTCCCCCCTCATCTTATTACTTATTTTCTCACCTAATTACTTATTTGCAGAAGATATTGATTTTACATAAATACACACACACAGACACACATGTACTCCCTTGGGCTCGGTTCAGGATTCTTGTTTTATGGTCTTATGACATTTCATACTTCCATTATCTTAGCTCTTAACATATTACGGTGTGGCTGTACACTCTTGTCTCCTCTCCATTCTGCAAGCTCCATGGTTACAATGTTTATTACTTAGCAAAGAGCCTGGTACATTGTAGACACTAACTAATAATAGACAAATCAACAATCAGAGGTTTACAATCACTTTTCATTCATGGGGAGGAGAAAAAGCTTTTTGAAAGAGGGCAAAATTGTCTAGCAACCAAAAACTGGTGAAGTGATATTTGCAGTTTTTGAAAAGCTTAATGAAATATTTGATGAATTGCTAATTCCTAATATGTTTTTTTCAAGCCTCACTCCTAGTTATAACCTGAATTTAATGTATTATTTTTTTATTTTAACTAAAATGTAATTTAAACAGGTAATTTATACAGTATATGCTTATTAAGAAAACTATAAAAGTAAAATGAAGAACCCATGACATTTTTATTCTATGAATTGTGGCATTAAATTTTGTTATGTGTTTTATGTATATATTTTTCTTTATAAAAAATTATATGTCCTGGTATTTTATCAATGACAATAAAATATTCTGTTTAGTATATAAATCAAGTATAAAATTATTTATATCAATTATATATGTATATTTTGCTATCATATAGGTATGTGTATATATGTATTTGTGTGTGTGTATAAAATTGTATATATTTCAAGGGTCAATATCAAGTCAATATAAAGTCAATATAAAGTACGAGGGTTAATATAAAGTACTTTTAATAGTACCTGAAACATAGAAAACACTATATGTTTTATTAATATTATGGTTATCAATGACATAAATATTTTTGAGATGAGGCAAATATTTTTTTAACATTTCTACAGAAAACAAGAAATAAAATATTATTTTTTTAGTCATCAAAGCTAATAGGGTATAGTGACAATTCGTATTTGGGAGTCAATGATTGAAAGTGGCTTCCATCTCAGGTCAAGCTAAAAAGATTATTCCTATGTGCTTGCAGTCAGAAAGCCATCATCCTTCCACCCTTCCTTTGTCTGAACTTGAGAAAGTTCTTTCTTGGGGTCACACTCAGACAGGAGTTTTACTCTTAATGGTGATCTTTTGTCATCTTCTCTGTTTCAAAATTGTAGCTGTACATCTCCGCAAACTTAAAAGCTTTTTGAAATTTTCATCTATAATTAGTTTTCTAGAAAATTAACACTAGTTTCATTTCTCTTGATGTTTTTCTTTGCTTTCTCTTTCAAGCAATTGGGATAATCTTCAGGAATTCCAGATATATTACTTCAACAGATATTTCTATACACACTCTACACCTTCATTTCTACATACTCATTACCATGTTTTTTTTTTTTTTTACTATATTTCACTTAATGGGTTGTTCATTAAAAAACTAAAGACAATGAATGGTTACTATACACAGATTTTGTTTAAGTAGAATAAGTGAGTTTGAATTTTAGATATCTTTTATTTCATGAGCCTAAAATTATGTTTTACAAAAATAACCATCTTCCCTCTTACTCTTTCCTCTTTGGAAAAAAAAAAAAACTGTATTCAGAGTATCTCCATTCTATTTTTTATTACTTCTTCATTCCCAAATTTTTATATTTCTAAAACACAACTGGACTTAACCTACTATTAATTATACGTTGTATAGTAATTTACACTTTTCAAAGCTTTTTTGTTCTTTTATCCTTACAAAGACCATATAAAATCATTGTCAGGGAATAATTCCTCCACCCTTTTTCTAAAATAGAATAAAAGTAGTTTAGTGACCTGACAATGTTAGGCCTCCTAGTAAATATTACACAGTAATTTGGTCTTACATCATTGGTCACCCAAATATATTGGATTATGCAACTCTCAATGCTGAAAAGGACTTAATATAGAGATCGATCTAAAAGTAAAAAAGCACAATATGAGTTTTAAAAACCTAGATTTTAATAATACCCTTGCTCTAGATTACTTCTTTGTTTTAACAGAAGAAGCAGTGCAGTAAAACCCATCTTTTCCTAACTTGCCTTCATGAATTCTTCGAATTCATCAACATTAATGATAGTCAAAATAGGAAAAACAGGCCCATTTCTTCAGTGTACTGAAAGAGAAGGAAAAGAAGGAGAAAGAGGAAATCTGCCTGTTCGCCCAATTTTCTAATTTTGACGCTTGATAGAAAACTGCCTTGCAGGTGTTTTCCTTCAGGGTGTGTATGGTTACAGGTGACCTTGCCCCTTTTGCTCATTGACTTATTTCTCTTCACACTTTCCTCTCCAAACCCCCCACCTCTCTTCTGCACAAAAGGGTTTGTTGATCTTCATTGGCTCAGTCCCCCTAAATTAGCACTCTAGATGATTATGCCTTTTCTTATTTTCTTACACGATCTACTCAAGAAGCAGAATTCTGTTATTGGATCAATTGCTTTATATTGCTTCACAGAAAAAAGAAATGAATGGGTCATTTTTGTGATCAGTTATTGATAACCAGGTCACAGTTTTCTCTGAGGCATTTATTCGAAGTGATACATTCAAAATCAAATTATGTTTAAAATGCATGTTATATTAATTTTAATTATATAAGCAACATTAATTGCACTGCTTTTGTCAACGATTAAAACATACTAGTTAAATCTAAATCTCCTTCATCATGACTTCAGTCTTGGCTTTCTTCATCCTTCTCCAATAGTAACTATACAAATAACTTCTCATTTGTATCTTTCTAGTGTCTTTTTCTCATATCGAATTGCATAAATATGCATAAATGTAGAAAGTAAAAAGTATTTTTTTTGCATAAAAAACATATCGTTCTGCAAATTCGCTTGCTTCTTTTGCACTCAGACAATATATATGAATGATCTCCTTATGTTAAAACATAAAGATCTACTTAATTCTTTTTAGCTATTGTACTGTATTCCATGATATGGTGTCCTCTTCTAAATTAATTGTCAATTAGGTTATTTTCAATTTTTACTGTTATAAATAAAGGCACAATAAGCATTTCTGAACATGACTCCTAAAGTTCAAGTGCAGTGTTTTTCAAGAATGTATGTGTGTTAGATAGTTAGTCAGGCATGAGTGACAGAGAAACAAGGTAACAGAGGCCTAGCCCAGAGACCACTCAAAGAACACCCCATCAGTAGTTAAAGAATCCCTCCTGCATCTTGGGAGATAAAGGATGGCAGGGCCATAACCTAGAGCTGGTTTAATCCGACCACAGACATATGTGTAAAAGGTACTACACTAACCTGCTCACAACTTCAGCCTCATTTTACGAACATTATAATACCATATTTTTGCCCCTAAATTTATGAATCTAATTATAACAGAACTATAATCTAATTATAACCAAATTCTAGGTAAGCGCATGCACACTAGTAAAGTTATACAGCAGTCAAGTGTCAATCAAAATGACCTCACATGCCAATCATCTAGGAACACCTTTGAAACCACCCACTATGGCCCAAATATAATGCAGATCTTCTCACTGTAGCATTGTTACAGCTCCCTTGGCTGAAAACTCACCCCTCCTTTGGGCCATATTCTGTCTTTTATTTCTTTTATCTTTTCACTTCCCAAATTCTACAAGGCTGCAGCCTTCCTTAGCATGGCCCATCCCCTTCTAAAAGACCTGGACTCTAAAGTACATTCAATGTATAAACATTCTAGCTGTATATTGTATTGTTTATCATAGAGAAAAGAAAAAGACATTTACAAAGGCAAGTGCTTTTCATCAAATGAAGGAAGAAATGAATGAAGAAAAAAATGAATGAATGTAGCAGCATTATTTAATTATTAAACCACAGTGAAATTAACACTAAAGTACTATAAGCATTTTAATGTCATATTACCTTATTCATAAGGCTTTGTGTGAGAATTTAATCTCTTTAATTTTTATTTACTTGTGAATAAAATGGAATTACTAAAATTTTACTGACAACTTCATAAGACTGTTAAGAGGGTCAGAAGAGAACATATAAATGTCATGTTGGGTAATGACCTCTAAACAACATTTATAGATATATTCCATATGTATTCATTTATTAATTAATTTGACTCATAGTTATTGAGTATATTATGTTCCAGAAATACACACACATGCACATACTATATAATATATATCTCATACATATATAAAATATATAAATATAGTATATATATAGTATATATATATAGTATATAAAATATATATATAGTATATATATAGTATAATACATAGTATACTATATAATATGTATAGTATGTATGTGTATATATAGCATATATGTATATGTATATGCATATATATACTTTATATATGTGTGTGTATATACACGCATATATATGTATGAGTGTATATACATATATATGTATACTCCCAAGTGTTATATATATTATATATCTCATACATATATAAAATATATAAATATATAGTATACTATATAATATATAGTATGTATGTGTATATACAGCATATATGTATATGCATATATATACTTTATATATGTGTGTGTGTATATACACACATATGTGTGTGTATGTGTGTGTGTATATATATACTATATATAGATATATATAGTGTGTGTGTGTATATATAGTGTGTGTGTGTGCATGTGTGCATATATATATATAGATATATATATCAATTAGGATAAATGCTTGGAAGGAATATGGGCTATCGTGACAACTTGTAGCATGGATTCTTACCCTAAAGGATAAATGCAGGCTAACAGGAGAGAATGATTATTAAAGCAAGTGCAGAAGGGTGAGCTCAAGTTACTCAGGCTAAGCATGTTAGGATTTAAGGAGGCAGAGACAGAGCAACAGTTCAGGTAGAAAAAAAGAGCATGTAAAATGCCTTAAGCAAAATATTACTATCTAGGAAGTTTCTTGAGCTTTTCCATAGTAACTTTCAACTCTTGTATAATAAAAGACATATATAATTCTGCATATTGCTCTAAAAACCTTCATTTTAGAAAAACACATTATTAAAATGAGCTAATTCTTACTTGTATTAATTCACATCCCATTGTTACTTAAGACTTTTATGCAAACATGTAAATTTTTTGTTTCTTCTTTGTCATAATTTAATTTATTTTTTAAATTTATTGGGGTGATATTGGTTAATAAAATCACATATTCTTCAAGTGTACAATTCAATAATAGGTCATATGTATACTGTACTTTGTGTTTGTGCAAAATTAAATTTCCATCTATCATTATATATTTGACTCCCTTTACCATTCTTTAAAACTAAAAACTAAACAGCTCCAGGCTATATTCAGTAACTGTTGTATCTGCAGTAGCTTTAATTATGCCCTTTCCCAAACAAAAATATATATGAGGTATAATTTTATAGGCATTTTGAGTCAGTAATTCCAGTTGTATTTCTTTAACTACTATGTTACACAAACCATTTTGTTTTTAGAAATACTCATTTAAAATTCATGTTTATTTTTGAGTATGAAAATATTATTCATATTATAGAACACTGATATCAGATAGAAAAATATACCCATTTTAAATATAAATCACATAATCCTAACATCCAGACATAGACATTGTTAACATTTTGGAGCATACATTTACAATCTTAATTTTTTTTTTGTCCTAAACACATATATATAGTTACACAAAAGTGAAATTACCTGGAATATGCACGAATGCATTCAGCTCTAATATCTATATTTATCCTCTTAATAAGTATACCTTAGAACTATTTTAATATCAGCAAAATGTTTAACAAAGTTTATACACAAAGCTAACTTAAAATTTTGTATATTGTTGAATATTTAAGTAGTTTCAACTTTTTACTACTTTAAATAATACTGTCATAAATCTCCATGTATATGAATGTTTGTGTATATATCCAGTTTGTTCTTGGCAACTAATTCCTAAAAATTTAATTGCTAGGTTAAAAATAATCACCTAAAAACTTAATTTCTAGATAAAAAATAATAACTATTCTTGATACCTGCTGCCAAATATTCCTCCAGAAATAATGTACAAATTTGTTTCTATCAATAATGTTTTTGTGTGTTTTCATATATTCAATAATAGTAGACTGTCACCTATTTTAAAATTCCCTGCCATTATGATAGTCTCCAAAATATGCTTTTAGCTTAAATTTGAATTTCTTAGATTAAAAGAAAGACTAAATTTTAGGTAATTTAATTTTCGATATACAAAAGCTGTACATAATGTATAAAACTTTATGAGTTTGGAAATAAATGTATGTTGGTGAAACCATGATCACAATCTATGTCATATAGATGTCTATCCATCATGTGAAAAAGTTTTTCCACTTTCCTATATTTTATTATAATTTCTTGTAATAAAAATAGTTACCATAAGATCTCACTTCTTGGCAAATTGTCAAGTATATAATACATTATTATTAACTAAAGGCACTATACGGTACGGTGGATCTCTAGAACCGCAGCCTTATAAATAAACTTTGTACTCCCCATTAACACATATGTTCAGCCCCTGGCAACCACCATTCCATTCTCTGCCTCAATGAGTTTCACTACTTTTGATTTCCCTTATAAGTGGTACTTGTCCTCCTATGTCAGGCTTATTTAACGTAGCATACTGTCCTTCATGTTCATCCATGTTGTCACAAATGGCAAAATATCCTTTTTTTTTGTGACTTAATAACACTTTTTTTTGTTATATATACCAAGTTTCTTTATCTATTAATCCATTTATGGACATTTAGATTGTTTCCACAATCTTGACTATTGTGAATAGTACTGCAGTAAACATGAAAGTGCAGAAACCATTCTGAAATTCTGATTTCAGTTCTTTTGAATAAATACTCAACTGTGGGATTACTAGATTATAAAGTGGTTCCATTTTTAATTTTTTAGCAATTTCTAGACTATCTTTCCATGTTGGTTGTGCCAACTTAATTTCTACCAACAGTTGGTGACCAAGGGTTCATACTTCTTCACATTCTTTCCAATTTTTTTTTTTTGATAACCATCCTAACAGGTATATTGTAATATTTCATTGTGATTTTGATTTGCTTTTCTATGATGACTAGTGATGTTGAGTATCTTTTCATATATCTGTTTGGCATTTGCATGTCTTCTTTAAAGAAATGTCTATTCAGTTCCTTTGTTGATTTTTATAATCAGGTTATTTATTTACTTTTGCTATTGAGTTATAGGTATTCTTTATATATTTTTGGTATTAAATATATGGTTGGTAAATATTTAGTCCCATTCTATAAGCTGTCTTTTCATTTTGTTGACTGTATCCTTTGCCAGGTTTTTTAGTTTGACACAATCTCACTTTTCTATTTTTGCTTTTGTTGCCTGTGCTTTTTCACATTATATTCCAAAAAATCATTGTCAAGGTCGATATCGAGAGGCTTTTTCATTTAGGCATATTATGGTTTTAGGTCTTACAGTATTTAACCCGCTTGGAGTTGATTTTGAGGTTTAGTGCGAGATATCCACTTTTCCCAACACAACTTATTGAAGAGACTATCTTTTCCCCAATGTATATTCTAGTTTGCTGAATATATGTAGGTTTATTTCTGAGCTCTCTATTCAGTTACACTGGTGTATATGTCTGTTTTTATGGCAATACTGTACTATTTTGATTACTGTAGCTTTACACTGTATTTTAAAATCAAAGTGTGATGATTCTAGCTTTGTTCTTTGAATAGCTTGCTTTGGCTATTCAGAGTTTTTTTTTTTTTTTCATTGTTGTTGTTGTTTTGTTGATTTCATATGAGTTTCTGGATTTTTTATTTTTATTTCTGTAAAGAATACTATTGGGGTTTTGATGGATATAGCATTAAATGTGTAGATCACTTTGAGTAATATGGACATTTTAATACTATTAACTCTTCCAATTCTTAAATATTGGATGTATTTTCATTTATTTGTGATAAAAGAATGATGTTTTTCAAACCCCCGCATGCATTTTGGCTTATATATGTTCTTATGTGACCTGTCTTTTTATGTTATTTTCCCAATTTTATTTTTGTTATTCATAATATCTTCATTTACTTATATGAATCTTGTACAGATAGAAGCTTTCAACATTTTTTGTGTGCTGTATTTGCAGAAAATAATATTCATATTTATTAATTTGTGGAATTATTAAATTAGGAAAGGGAGGAATATTTGATAAAAGATGCTGATAAATTATTTTATTAGAAGAGTGCAAAAAGAAGAGGCTTGGAGGAGCTGTTAAACCTTTGCTCTATACATTCACAAAAGTCCACTTCAGGTGGATTAAAGACGTAAATGTAAAAGAAAAAGACTCATGAAAAAATTAAGAAGTCATAGGATAATGTTTCTGACATGAAATGATGAAAACTTTTTTAAGCATAAAGGCAATGAAATAAATTTGTAAAGAAACAAATTAAGATTTGGTGACTTTAAAATAATAAGAACCTATAGGTTTAAAATATTTCTAAGAGGAAATGACTTATTTTAATATAAAGTCATAATAATAATAGATGAAACTTAATAATATAAAGGTACTATCTATTTTTTTCTGCATTCAATACCTACTTTGATATTCTAGAAGTAAGAATCATTTTATAATGGAATATGATTCAAGTATAATTGAAATTTCATATATAATAATTCATTTGAAGTAATTATTTTTATATTTTGGTGATTTTTTATTAAAGAAAAATATTGTCTTTCTATTTGATATGGATTTACTTTTAGAGAACACTTCTGTTTGGCCTCTCTGTGAGCTGAAGCCCACTATGGAGCCCACACTAATATCACCCATATCCTGAAGAATGATGACTGCAGCCCAGCCTTCTCTTAAGATCCAGACTGATGTTACTAATTGCATAGAAGAACACCATAGATAAATGTCAGCCTGTAAATCATTATGTCCCAAATCTAACGTGTTATTTTCCCCCTCCAACCTGTCCTTCCTTGGGTATTCCTTCTCTTAGTTAATGATTATTAATCACCTAGATTTTTGTTCTTGGTATCATTCACTCTCCCTTGTCTGCCATTGCACAGATATAATTATTTCCTAATAATCATTTATGATTCACTTTAGAAATCCCTCTAATTTTCCTCTTTCTTTCCCTTTTTAATATTATTTCTTTAGCTTAGGTCTTTCTCATTGATCATTTTATTATTTTAAGAACTTGCTCATTTGTACTTTTATTTCTTCTTTTCCCCACTCCAAAATCTAGTTATGCTCCAAAAATATCTGTGAAGATAGCCCCCTTGTATGTTTTGGAACATCCACAGCTATAAAAAGAACTTTAAGAAGATGTACTCCTCCATCTCATTCAAAACACTCTCCAAATCCCCTCACACATTTTTAAAAATCTTGCAAGTGTTTCCCTAAGCAGAAGTAGTTCTGAGAAGATACAAATTAAAGGACGGACTGAGTGCTCACCAATGATTGTGGGTGTAGGACAAAAAGAAGGGAATGTAAAAAGAGTGCTGATTAGCATTCACGCCTTTCTTCCACTTCCTGCTCAGCTTTCACTCATCTCTTCTCTCTTTTCTTGGTCTTATTCTTAACTGTTTAGACAAAGAAAACTGGTTGCCTTTACTAAGTACACTCACAAAGGCTACACTTCTAGGTAAGCTGAAATATAATCAAATATGGATCAAACACTGAAACGAACCACTAATACTGAGAAAATCATTTTAATTATTTATAAAGTGTGTCTCTTTCTCTATTCTTAAATTTACCATAATCAAGCACTGCACAACTACAACTTCCCTTAAATACAGTATTCTCCTCTCAAAGCAAGGAAATCAAGCTTACAATGATTTTTAAATGTTGATTGAATAATTCTGGATTTATTATTGTAATAATAAAAACAAATGAAAAATGAAAACCAGTGTGGTTAGCCTCTAAAGGGAACAAAATACTTAGTACTTCTTTCACTTTAGTCCACCCACCATGATTTTGTACTGCAATTATCAGTAGAACAAAGAAGAGGTACATATTTAAATATAGTAAGTTTTACAAATAATGTATTTTCTTATTTATAAACATCTTTGATTTTTATATATATCAAATTTTTATAAACTAAATAAACAACTTGATATTTTTTCATATAGATTCGGTTAAAGTAAAATGACTATTAATTTTCATTCATTACACTTGAGATTTTTTTATAAAATAGGAAGTAATTCTTCATTTGATAAAAATTTATTTTGTCAATAATAAAATTACTATCTCATGAGTTTCTGTGAAATTTTTATGAGGCCTAAAGTCTAGTCTTCCCTATGCACATATTTATTTGACAAAAGAAATGTGAAAATTTGCTTCAGAGTAAAACTTAGAATTAATAGAAAGTGATATAATTTAATTATTTTTACTTAGTATCTTTTAAAATTACATTTCTTTGGGGTAGCCAAGCTGTGGAGCATTGAGGAACTTTAGGTACTCTCTTTATAAAGTATTTTAAAGGAAAGAGGTCCCCATTGCCCTAATAACTGATCTTTGGTGTGTTCTTAGAAGAACGGGGTCAAGCCCTACCTTAATTTTGTTCTTCGGGTCTCATATGGCTATCACTTTTGTAACAGAGTTTAATTTCATCTGATTCCTATAATAGAATAAAATAGTGAAAAAAAGACAAAAACCATACAAAAGAAAATAAAATCTTTTATCTCCTTTGTTATACATATGGAATTGTGAGAATTCATTCAGGAGCCAGATGGAAAATTCTTTATTCTTAAATAGAAATATATATATATATATATATATATATATAACACTGTGAATAACTACTAATTACTGAAAACTTGCTATGTGCTCAGCATCATGATAAACACTTTAAAGATAACATTTCAATTAATACTCACCAAAACTCTGTTTGATGGATTATTTTTTCTTAAAAAGTGATTATCTGGCACTTACTGAAACAACTGAACTATATATTTAAGCTATTAATTTAACTACACTTAAAAAGTCATTGAATATGTCAGTGTATTAGATGCAAGGCTTAAAGAATGATCTGTTATAGTCCCTTGGTTCTTGAGGAGAAATGATCATAAAGAAAAAGAAATTGTCAGTTATATTTAGGCAAATATATTTCAGAATAGGTGAGGAACAAAGAAAATCTGAACAAACTGATAAATGCTTCTTTTCTACTCTCACCCTTGACTTTGCCCACTCCAACACTGGCTCCTAGTACTGCACCTACTACCTCAGCTCTCCCCATATTAGAATTTTCTCAGATAACTCAAGCCTCTAACTTCCCTTTTCACAGTATTTTCATTAAGCCTGTCTGGTGTGTGTCCTATCTTATTAGAGCACTTTTACCTAGCATTAGCTGTGACAGTGAACTAATTGGATAAACTAATTCTTAACTTCTATGTTAATATGAAACAGTAGCTTATAAAATATTCCTCCCAGGTAACAGGTAACATTCTCACTGAACTCCTCTTGTAATAAAATATTCAAGTATTTCTAAGAACTGAGAAAGGATGATAAGAGAGCAATCAAGGGGACAGAGTAAAAAGGGCATTTAGTTCCTTTCACAGCACACCCATAAATTATTCATTTAGTAGATATTCTTTCCTTCATTCAACAAGTAAAACACCTCTAATATTCAAGGGTGATTTAGGTGCTGGGATAGAGTGGTGAATAAGACAGTATAGCCCTCATGAGGGCCTCTCCTCATTCTGCTACATATTTCTAGGGTCTGTAAAGTTCTCAGAGGTGAATCAATTATAGACTCTATGCTCAAAGAGTTTTCTGGCTCAGAAGTTACAGCAAAGATATTTTCATGATGCTTTTTCTTATTTATCTATTTATAGAATTGGTCATATTGGATAAACACTGACCTCCAGTTGCTTTTTTTATTTTCATCTTATTTATTAAAAAAAAAAATACAACGTACTCTCTTCTTAAGAGAACTGTGCAGAGATAAATGTTTCAGATGAATTTCTTTTTTTATTATTAAAAATTATTGGGTTGACAGTGATCAACGACATCCAATAAGTTTTAAGTGTACAATTCAGCAACATGTCATATATATATATATTGCATGTGTGTTCACTGCTCATAGTTAATTTCTTTCAGTCACCTCATATTTGACCCCTTTTGTCCTTACCTACCTCCCTCGTCCCTCTCATAACTATTAGTCCACTGTCTATACCCATGAATCTCTCTTTGTTGTTTTTAGATTTATATCACACATGCCCAATCTCATCCAATTGCTCTGTAACAAAGTATGCTGAAGGAGAACACCCATGATGCTTTAGAAAACTGTCTTCTCTGTTCACTCTGTTAGGAATATAAATTAGGGTTCACAAACTCAAATGTTTACAAGGTTAAAAAAATCTGTGATGTCAAGTGAGTATAGGGGAAGATGGGTTGTTGAGACTGTGTTAAATTGAAAAATACATTACTTAATGACATTCAAATACAAATCTTAAAAGTGTACTGCCAGCCAACTAAAGCATAGCCAAGGATCATAGGATTTGATCTCCATTTTTTATTTCTGATTGGTAAGATTGACTATGATAATCAAGAGGTGGAAAACCTCTAAAAAAATCAGTGAATTCTGATTGTATTTATGGTTCCATTGAGACTGATAACTACAAATTAGGTTAAGTAATGTTATATTAACCTATTTAAAAAGAGCTATTTCATGCCTTCAATTTCCTGGGCTCTGTTCTAGGTGCTTAGGAAATATTTGTTCCAACCTACATGAAAATATCTATCCTTGTGGGGTTTACATTCTAACAAGGTAAAAAATAAATGTTTTACAAGGATTATTCCAGCAATAGTTTTGAGGATAAGCTCTATGTAAGCCAAAGTGGAAATATGGAGACAAGTCTGGAGGCTAATTCAATGGTCTAGGCAAAAGATAATAGCTTATAAAATATTCCTCTCCAATAACATGTAACATTTCCACCGAACTTTTCTGACAAAGAAATATCATAATATTTTTAGAAACTGTCTAAATGGCTTAGATCACAGTGGTAGCTAGGATTTATAATTGTTGAGACATTTGACAAATCTGCTAGGAGGTAAATGAAAGAAACAATGAGTTATCACCTGATGACATGTGATTAAAAGCTCCGATATTATTAGAGAAGATGGAGCAAGAATGTTCTGAAAGCAGGAATGAGGACTAGGAAAAACAAGTATATTAATTACCTTTAGCCTCACTAGTACAAAGGTTGTGTGTAAGGGGTGGGAATTCTCATACATAAGAGAGCTACAGTGAAGCATCATTCTTAGGAAACAAGCTAATTTCCACTTCAGCAAGAAAAGAAAAGGAATAATAGAGGAGCGTGAGAATGAATATAGTGGACTTTTGCTGATGATCAGCCATGTATCTCAGGGGGTGCAATGGAATTTGTCAGAAATTAAGTAACAAAAGGAGAAAAATACAGAAGAAGATGGATGAATATATTTAATGTAAATATATATTTAATAGAAATATAAATTTATTTATTTATTTGTTTGTTTGTTTGTTTGTTTGTTTATTTCCCAAACAAACATTCCCTGAAATGTAAGGGAACACTATTGTTGCATAGGCCAGGACAACAGATGTAAGAGAGGAACAATTTCAGGCCCGTCTGGACTCGTGATAGAGATGGTAACCTTAATTGTCTTATGAGAATTAGACTGTGAGAGATGACGGGTGTCCTGGAATCAGGAGCTCCTTGAAATGACAGCTGTGAGCAGAGTTAAAGGGCTTAATGAGATTAGTCTTGCTGAATTCAAGATGGTAGCATTAGAGTTGGAGTGTAGAGAGTGAAGTCACATATTCAAGCTGAGATCTGAATGATAAACAGAAGTAGTCTTATTTCAATCTGGGGAACTAGAGAAGAGTTCCCACTAGAGAACAGCATGGAAAAAGGCTTGGCATCTCTGAGGACTCTAAAGGCCAGTGTGGTTGGAATATAATGAGCAAGGAAGATTAGATGAGTAAAGAAGACACTATCTGGATGTAGTGTTTTGTAGGCTAAGCCTCTACTATCCAAGTTGTGAATTATCACTTAAATCAGGAATCTTTTGCGAATAAAGTTAGTATTGCTTATGCTGTGACTGTAAACCTGACCTGTTTTGGGCAAACTGGTCATATGATTATCTGAATTCTGAAGCAGGTGAGAAGTGAGTCTAAATTGCTCCGTTTTCATTTATATTGTCCACCTGGTGGCAGTATAGGAAAAGAAAGAATATTTTGTCTATTTGACATGATATTGACATTTTTAGGAAGTCTGTGTGTTTTCAAAACCTTCTGCAATTTGTTAATTGTATTCATGGAATGCATCCATGCATATTTTTACTTTGTGGGAACATTTATAGAGGCTGTACAAAATCAAAACACCTACCATAATGGACAGTCTTTTATTTTTATCAAAATATATATAAACATTTCTCAAAATGCCATCATACTTCCTTATAAAAAAAAAAGGCTTTTTGCTTTAGAATAAGATTATGAACAAGGTGTATACACTTAAAAATCAATTACTGTCTAAGAGCTGACACTTCTTTGGCTTGTTGCTGAGTCAGCCTAACATAGCAAATTCAGGCTTTTCTGAGAGTCAAGACCTCTAAATCATCATGCCCTTTTATTTCTATACTAGAAATTTAATGCTAAGCTTTCCTTAAATGTTAGTTTCCTGGACTCTTTTATTGGTAATGAGATGAGACAGCTTGGGAATCCACCAGGCTTTGATGAGAAGTGCTGATAGGTCAACTGTTGTCACCAAGGAAGTCCCGGGACAGCCAGGCAGACAGGTGGCTTTCTTGGCAGGTTGGTGGAACATAGCAGGAGAAGCATTTGGCAGCAAGTAATAGATAAAGCTCTAGGAAATTTTATACGTCTGGAAAATTTGGTAGTAGAGAATGGTCTTAATCACATGAACAGGAATTTAGTCCTTGGATAAGGAAGAACAGCTAATTATATTTAACGAACTATTATATTAAGGGTGAGCATTATTGGAATACTGATCAATACTCTTTAATAGTGTGAAAGGAATTAGCATGGAGAAGGCTTGCGATGGCCTTTATGGTTTTGGATGTGGATTCTGAACAGATGGATAGAGGCTAGGATCAGACAGATACTGACAGACCATTATGTTATGACTCTAACTTCTGCTTAAATAGCCATGAGCTTTGTTCTGTCACATTAACCTCTCACACCACTAGGACTCCCTTTTGAAGTGTAATAATAATCAGAATTTATTCTTTTGTCAGGTACCAAACACTAGACAGGATCCAAACACTAGATGGGATCCCCAAGTGTTCAACTACAGCACTTAACTGACAAAAAGAGATTAAATAAGGGACTTAGAAAATAAGATTCCAAAGGGTCTAGTGCTGAGCAAACTTAGAATCACCAAACCCAGTTTTTATTTTTTTTAATTAATCTTCATATTACACACCTAAGAGAAAAATATAATGTTTTTCTGTAATGTATTCATTATTTTCACATACACAGAAATCCCTGTGAAAACCTGGCAAAATGTTAACAAACATAAAAATGACTTTAATGAAATTTTGCTTTATTATTGGGTTTCTCTTTGGCTTACCTTTTCTTCTTGGCACTGTGCAAGTAGGCATGAAAATGGCCACAGCTATGTTAAACATTGTTATTAATAGCAAATCTTTCTTTAATCCTTTGCTAGAAACAATCCACTCCTTTTCTAGAAGCTCAGTAGTTAATTTTATCTTTCATTTACTGCCTAAGACTTTTCTCATTATGATGATTGTAATTATTGTTAGCTACACAAATAATCAGGGAACTTAAAAATGCAAACGATATTTTGGGGAAGAAGAAAGGATAAAAACACTACCTCTCAAAGGAATTGTAGGGTATGAAGTTTGTTTTTCCTCCTGCAGACTCAGACATATGCGTGAAGTTTCTTCCATTTTTCACTCTTAGGTAAAAAGTAATACTGGTTGTACAAATTCATTTTTAGTGTGATTTAAAAAAATAGAAACATATCAAGAGTTATTCTGTGTTAGCTTAGGCTTCACCTGTGATGGGAGCTTGTGATAAATTACACAGAAAGTTTGGAAAATTTTCATTCCAGTTACATAATGTGTTCATTTACTAAAATCATACAGTGTTTTCTTCTAGGAAGATCAAGGTAGTGTTCAGAGAACAATCATGACGTGAATGCTAACTCCTTTCATGCCATAAAGAGTATGATGACTAAATAGGGGAGAAAACAAGACACACCGAGTGCTGAAAGGTAAAGGAAGTGCAGAAAAACATAAGCAATAGGAGTGAAAAAGTATCTTCTATAAGGAACTACAGAAGATCTTTTAGTCTCCTTTGTATAACTGAAAAACTGTACTTTTGTGTGATAGTGGAAGAGGTAATACATATTAGGTTTTTTGAATCATGACCTTATAGATAAAAGCTATTCACTTTTTAAGCAACAAACCTTAAGGGTGCACAAATTACATGATAGTCACACAGCAATAACATTTAAAACAGAAAAATAACAACATTGAAAATGTCAAGATGGAGTGGTCAATTTGCCTCATTACTTCACCTCAAGGCTAATGTATTTTGTGATAACAAGGCTAATAATTTATCTGCTCCTACAAAGAAAATGCAAAGCTGTGTTCATATAAAATAAAATGAGTTGAATGAAGCAAAATTGATAATTCTATGGCCATTTTCAGATTGTCTTCTTCTTTTGTTAGCTTTGAGATTCACAAATTACTAACTATGTCTCTATAAATTGCTTTCTCTGGCATTTAAAATATAGATAGCGTAGGTGTTTGTGCAAATTTTATTTGCTGAACAGCTGGCACCATAATTAACTTGGGAGGACACGTTTTTGTTTACTAGTGGTTGCCCACTGCTTACCCCTAGGTCTTATGCAACCCACAGACATATTGATCTAAATTATATATATTAAAATGAGCTGATATTTTAAACTTAGGAAATTTTACATAAAATTTGGATTCCAGATTTTTCAAGAGGCCAGATCCACGTGCCTACATATCAAAGACTCTTTGTAGCTAAATATTACAACCGTGCCCCTTAGACCTGGCATGCCCTTTTCAGTTTGTCACCATCCCAATCCCGTTAGCCTTCCAACACTAAAGCAAGGTATCAGTTGCCATATTTCATTAAATTTGCATTGCTTTTTACTGACATACAATTTACTTTAGTCTTTCATATTATATTCTTTCCTTGGTAAGTATATATATTTTCATTCTTTTCTATTTTAGAAAAAAAGCCTGTATGGATTATAATAGATATCTTGAAAGCAGGAGCCAGAGCAAATTGATATAGTTCATTTCAGGGAGAAACTAAAAGTAATTTGATTTCTACTTCTAAGAGAAGAAAAGGAAAGGGGAAGGAAGGAAAAGGGAGATAACACTAAAAGAGTTTGCAGTGCTGCACTGGGAGTACAATGTGGGATGGTGTATGCCAAGAAAATTCCCTGGTGTTAAAGAGGTCATAGTCATTTCAATGGGAGGATCATCTAATCATCAGTTTCTAGTTTATGTGAGCCTGTTTGGCAGGGCTAGGTGGTCTATTAAGAGACTGGCTTCCGTTGAAGCATATAGCTAGAAACCAGAGGAAGTGCCAATAATGTTAACCCCCAGAAATTCAAAGAAAGTAAAGGGAGGTCTTTTGTCTTATACAGGGTTTAGAATGGAGTTTCAGGGAGATCTTATTTAGATTTCAGGGAGCTGGAAAATCCCTTTTGACATGTTTTTACATTATGATTTCTCTTTGGATTATTAAGATCTTTGCATAAATTTATAGTTGAGAGCTCCAAAAAGAGGAAGTAGTAAAAAATTTAAATCTTAAAATATTTATAAAAATGAGTCATGTTATATTAACCTAATTTCTGTCTTTGAGAGAGGGTTAGGGAGATGCGCAAATGCAATATATCTGGACATCAGCAAAACTTTTGACAAGGATTTATGATATTAAAAAAATAAGTTGGAAGCTATTCTTGGATAATTAATAATCATTTGAAAAACTGTTAAAAGAATTTTTCTTAACAGATGCTTATTGATTAAATATTGAGTAAATGGTATCTAAAGGTAGATAGAGCTAAAACTGTGCTTTCTTGAGCAATAAGAATCTGTTGAATTAAAAATTTTATTAATTTATTTGATGAAGAGAAAAATAATTTTTTAAATTTTGTAGATGACTTGAAGCTAGAAATGAAATTGACATCTATTGTATTAGAGGCTGATTCAAATGTCTCTATAGGCTTAAGTACAGTGAAAATAAGAGCTTCTCAATAAGATAAAATTTCATAATGTGTTGAAGTATGAAGTAAGGCTTCATATCAACACAGACAAAGGATACTTAGATATCTCCTAGAAAGATAAGCTCACCATGAGTCTTCGGTTTTATGTGATTGCCAAAATGGCTATGCTGTTCGTAGAGTCTATCAAGAAAAACATAGCATCAATAACAGGTATGAAAAAATTCTTTTTATCTCACATGTCAGCTCTGATTAGTGATAGATTCTGCCTAGAATGCAGCATTTACAGGGAATCAGAGGCTGTATCTAACCTTGGCAGGAAAGCATTGCCATCAACTAATGACACCTGTCATGGCCACAGCATGGAGAGGTAGCACTTTTATGTGCCTGCTGTCCTTGTTAGAGAATGAATGAGATGGTGAGATAAGCTTCATTTTACTTTATAATTAACATGCAGCATTTGGTACCTTTATTTTTTGTTACACTTTTAAAAATGATTTGAGTTTTCACTATATATATATACATATATACAATTAAATGATCACACTGTACACTAAATATATACAATTTTTTTTTCATACCTCAGTAGACTGGAAAAAAATTAGTTTGGATCCTGTCATTCTTAAGTGGGAATAAGTAGAAGAGGGAAATGAGACTTTGGAATTGGAGATAGTGCATTTCCTTTCAAAATATCCCCCCTTCCTTTTAATAAATAATAATAATAATATTGTTATTGTTATTATTATTATTATTATTATTATTATTGTTGTTATGGTTATGTAAAAGTTACATTTAGTACTTTTTACTTGTTATCAGGTTCCTGGCTACATACCTTTTCATTTTTAATATGTTTTTGTCTTCTGACTGTTTTGCTTTGACCTTAAACTTTCTATTCTGATAACTTTTCTCTTGAACTGATAGGGAAAATTCTCTATCATTGTCTCCAAAGCAGTAATTCTCAAACCAGGGTGATTTTGCCCTGCAGAGTATGCTATTTTTGGTTATTGCAACTGAGGGGTTGCAACTGGTACCTAGGGGCAAAAGGCCAGGGATGCTGCTAAATATCTTGAAATGCACAGGGACTTCAAGAGCAAAGAATTATCCAGTCCCAAATATGAATCGTACCATGCAATAAAATCTAAACTCCTTATCAGGATAGTCATGACCCTCAGAATCAGTGTTTCATTTGTGTACTCATTTTCACACACATTATAAGCCATCCTGAACTAGCCACGAAGCAACAGTTGTCTGTGGCATAATAGAAACCTGCCTATTTCTATTAAGCTATATTACATTCTCTGACCCACTCACTATTTTTCAAACTCTTTATATCCTAGGATATCATTCATTTTCTATCCATGTCTAATAGGATGTGATGTATCCATATAACCCAACACAAGCCAATACTTTATTTTGATGGAAAGAAAACAGTACCATGTTGTAGAGAGGACTCAGGAGGCTTTTGTGTTGAGTCACAAGCAAGATGAGTTGTTGAAATCTAGTCAATGGAAGGGAGATAAATGGAGTAGCCCCAAAAGTATAATGCTAGTAAATTCTTACACAGCATTTAGTATATGTCTGGCATTATCTAATCACTTTGAATATGTCGACATCATTTAACCCTTACAATTCTATTTCCCTATTTTTAAAATAAGGAAACAGAGGCAGAAAGAAGGCAAATGACTTACCTCAGTTCACACAGTTATGAAGTAAGGGAATAGGAATTTGAACACAGAAATTCTGGTTACCCTGAAATGATCAATAACTCAGATATGGTAAGAGAAGCCTCTATTCCAATTTCCAGGTTCAGTTCCCATCATAACCAGAGATACTTTGTTTCTTATCTTTGGATGTTTTGTGAAGGTACATGGTATATGATACAGCCTTCTCTAGTTAAATTCATTTGAATTTATCCATTTGTTTATCAAAAAAAACCTTAGTGAGACTTGCCATTTAAAAATTTTGAACACACCTAGGAAGACCAAGTACTGTAGGCATAAAAAATAAAAAAATAAGGGCTTGTAAGCTGACAAGGTCCTTGCAATCTGTGAGGTCAACCAAAGGTTTCCTCTCCCTTGATATATATATTATGTGTATATATATATATAAATTCTGAATATACGGTCTAATTAAAATACCTTTTCCATCATTTTTATCTATTGAAATTGTACTAATACTTCATAATCTAGCTTAAATCCTTATGCTTGTTTATAGCTTTTCTGAATTCCACTCACCCCGAATTAGAAGTGTTTTTCTCCTCTTTGTTCTTAGTGCACATCTTTTCTATTCAAGGACTTGCGACATTCTACTTTTGATATTTAAAATTATATAGCTTAAAAAAAATTAAGTTTATTGGGGTAACATTGGTTAATACATTATATAATTTTCAGATGTACACTATCACTTGACATCTGTATATTCTAATGTGTGTTTACCACTCAAAGTCCAGTTTCCTTCAGTTACCATATATTTGACCTCCTTTAACCCATCTACCTTCCCGCTCCTCTCCCACCCCACTAGTGATCACTAGTCTATTGTCATCTGGTAACCACTAGCCTATAGTCCATTCTATGAGTCTCTGTATGTTTGTCCTGTTCATGTTGCTTTTAGGTTTATATCCCACATATAAGTGATATCATGTAATTTTCAACTTTTTCTGTCTGGATTACTTTGCATAGCATGATTTTCTCGAGGTCCCTCCATGTTGTCACAAATGGTATAGTATTTCTTCTCTTCTTATGGCCGAGTAATATTCCATTGTATATATGTACCACAGCTTCTTTAGCCAATCTATCGTAGGACACTTCGGTTGCTTCCATGTCTCTGCCACTGTGAATAATGCTGCTATGAACATCAGTATGCAAATATCTTTTGGGATATGGCTTTTCAAGTCTTTGGGGTAAATATTCAGTAGAAGGATTTCCGTATGGTGTCCGGAGCCATTATGAGGCACTGAAGCAGCTGCTAAATCTGCTTAAACAATGGTTTTAGGAAACAGGGTTTTAAGTTAATCATTACTGATCCTGGTGAGGAGATTTGCCTCCTAAAGAAATCTTTTGAAGATGGTGGAAGGTTTTACAGCCCAGAAAACAAGAATGTTTGTACCCTGAGGGAAGGGTGTATAAGAACTATGTAAATGTCAGCATTCCTATGGTAATGTACTCTGTGCTTAGGTATAAATAGGCTGGGTTAAATAAACCCGAGGCTGCAGCATTGACTGTATGTCCTCCTGAAGAACTTTCCTGTCTTCTCTTTTTTTTCCTTAGGCTTCACCTCTCTCTTTTAGGTGCTGTTCGACTTAAGCTGGCTGGCTCTGGCAGTATGGTAGATCAATTCTTCGTTTTTTGAAGGAAACTCCATATTGTTTTCAATAGCGGCTGTACAAATTTGAGATCCCAACAGCAGTGTATAAGGGTTCTATTTTTCCGCATTCTCTCCAACATTTGTTATTAATTACTCTGTTAATTATAGCTATTCTAACAGGTGTGAGATGGTAGCTCATTACAGTTTTGATTTGCATTTCCCTAATAGCTAATGATGTTGAACATCTTTTCATATATTTTTTGGCCATTTGTATGTCCTCTAGGGAAAAGTATCTCTTCAGGTCCTTTGCCCATTACTGATTGGATCATTTGTTTTTTTATTGTTCCTGAGTTGTATGAGCTCTTTGTATATTTTAGTTATTAGTCCCTTATCAGAGGTGTTGCTTGCAAATATATTTTCCCATTTGGATGGTTCACTCTTTACCTTGTTGATGATTTCTTCTGCTGAGCAGAAGCTTTTTAGTTTGATGTAGTCCCATTCATTTATTTTAGCTTTTACTTCTCTTGCTTTTGAGGTCAAATTCATAAAGTCCAAGGTTCTTCGGTTTAGTTCCTATGTTTTCTTTTATGCATTTTATTGTTTCGGGCCTTATATTTAGGTCCTTAAGCCATTGTGAGTTAATTTTGCTGTGTGGTGATAGACAACAGAGTCTAGTTTCATTCTTTTGCAAGTATCTTTCCAGTTTTCCCAGCACTATTAACTGAAGATGGTTTCCTTTCTCCACTATATGTTTTTGGCTTCCTTGTTAAAAATTATTTGCCCATATAAATATGGGTTTACTTCTGTATTCTCAATTCTGTTCCACTGGTCCATGTGTCTGTTTTGTGGCCAATACTGTGGCTTTGTAGTATAATTTGAAGTTGGGCAGTGTGGTGCCTCTAGCTTCATTCTTTTTTCTCAGGCTGGCTTTGGCAATTCAGGGTCTTTTGTGCTTCCATACAAATCTGATGATTTTTTGTTCTATTTCTTTAAAAAGTGCCAATGGGGATTGCATTAAATCTGTATAATGCTTTAGGTAATGAGGTCATTTTAACTATGTTGATTCTTCCTATCCAAGAACACAGAATATCTTTGCATTTGTTTATATCTTCTTTGATTTATTTTAATAGGGTTTTGTAGTTTCCATTATATAGGTCCTTCACTTGTTTTGTTAAATTTATTCCTAGGTATTTTATTCTTTTTGTTGCAATTGCAAAAGGAATTATTTTTTCTACTTCTTTTTCTGACACTTTGTTATTAGAGTATAGGAACTCTATGAATTTTTGAAGGTTAATTTTGTATCCCGAGTTGTTACTGTATTTGCTTATTGCTTTTAGTAGTGTTCTTGTGGAGGTTTTAAGGTTTTTCTATCTAGAGAATCATGTCATCTGCAAGTAATGACAGTTTGACTTCTTCGTTTCCTATTTGGGTGACTTTTATACCTTTTTCTTGTCTGATTGCAGTAACTAGAACTTCCATTGTTATATTGAATAAGAGTGGCAATTTTAGTTTTTCACTATTAAGTATAATGTTGTCTAAGGGTTTATCATATATGACCTTTGTTACGTTAAGATACTTTCCTTCTATATAAATTTTGTTCAGTGTTTTGTTCATAAATGGATACTCTATCTTGTCAAAGGCTTTTTCTGCATTTATTGATATAATCATATGATTCTTATTTTCTAATTTGTTTATATGGTGTATCACATTAATCGATTTGCATATGTTGAACCATCCCTGTGCCCCTGGGATGAAGCCCACTTGATCGTGGTGTATAATCCTTTTAACGTGTTGCTGTATTCGATTGGCTAGTATATTATTTAGGATTTTTGCATCTGTGTTCATGAGAGATATTGTTCTGTAGTTTTCTTTTTTCGTGTTATTTTTACCAGGTTTTGGTATCAGAGTAATATTGGCCTCATAAAATGAATCAGAAAGAATTACTTCCTCTTTGATTTTTTGGAAGAGTTTGAGGAGAATAGGTATTAAATCTTAGTTGAACATTTAGTAGAATTCACTGGTAAAGCCATCTGGTCCTGGACTTTTACTTTTTGATAGTTTTTTGATGATTGTTTCAATTTCCATACTGCTGATCGGTCTATTTAGATTTTCCAATTCTTCTTGAATCAGGCTAGCAATGTTGTATTTTTCAAGAACTAGCCCATTTCTTCTAGGTTATTAAATTTGGTGTTATATACTTTTGCACGGTATTCTCACATGATTCTTTGTATTTCTGCAATGCCATTCGTAATTTCCCCTCTTTCATCCCTGATTTTCTTTCTTTGTGTCCTTTCTCTCTCTTTTTTTCTTTTAGTGAGTCCAGCTATGGGTTTGTCAGTTTTATTAAACTTCTCAAAGAACCAACTGTTTGTTGCATTTGTTTTTTTAATCATTATTATTTGTTTTCAATTTCATTTCTTTCTGCTCTAATTTTGATTATTTCTTTTCTTTTGCTGACTTTTGTCTTCATTTGTTCTTCTTTTTCTAGTTTTTTTGAGATGAAGCATTAGGTTGTTTATTTGGGCTCATTCTTGTTTTTAAAGATAGGCCTGTAATAATATGAACTTTCCTCTTATGACTGCTTTTGCCGTGTCTCAAAATTTTTGATATGCTGTATTATCATTATCATTCATTTTTAATGTATCTTTTGATCTCTCTTTGTTTTTTTTCTCAGATCCAGTCATTCTTCAGTAGCATGTTGTTTAATCTCCATGTATTTGTGGTTCTCCCTGATTTCTTTCTGCAGTTCATCACTCGTTTCAAAGCATTATGATCAAAGAATATGGTTGGTATGATTTCAACCCTCTTATATTTGTTGAGGCTATCTCTGTGTTCCAGTATGTGGTTGATTCTTGAGAATGTTCTATGTGCACTAGAGAAGAATGTATAAGCAGCTGTTTTGAGATGGAGGGCTTCGTAAAGGTCAGTTATGTCCATCTGGTCTAATGTGTCATTTAAGGATGTTATTTTCTGACTGATGATCTGTCCATATCTGACAGTGAGTCATTTAGGTTCCCACTATAATAGTGTTTTAATCTGTTTCTGTCTTTAGTTCTGTTAGTAATTGCTTTACATATTTTGGGAGCATAGATATTAGTACATTTTATGTCTTCTTGATGCATGATTCCCTTTATCATTATGAAATTTCCCTTAGTATCTGTCTTTACTTTTTTTATTTTGAAGTCTACTTCGACTGTTATTAGTACTGCTACTCCTGCTTTTCTCTGAATACCATGTCCTTGAAACATCATTTTCCACCCTTTCATTCTGAGTCTATATTTGTCTTTGGAGCTGTGATGAGTCTCCTAGAGGCAGTATATGATTGGGTCTTATTTTGTGATCCATTCTGCAACCCTATGCTTTTTTATTGGTGAGTTCACTCCTTTTACATTTAGGGTGATTATTGAAATATGAGGTCTTATCGCCATTTTATCTTTTGCTTTCTGGTAGCTCGGTGTTTCCATTGCTCCTTGTTTTGGTGTTTCTGTTTTATTTATTTTGGTTTGCTTTTGTAGTCTTCCCCTCTGGTCCTTCTTGTTTTATGTTATATTCAACAGTTCTGAATCTTTGTAGTGTGATTATCATTATGAATAAAAAAAGGATACACGCACACACACACACACAGTCGTTCATTTTCTTCTGTGCGTGCTTTACCTCCATTCCCCTTTGTGAATTTGGATCTTTGAATTTCCCCCTTTTTAGTCATTGGTATGTCAATTTGTCCCTATGTATGCTGAACATTCATTACTATCTTGTTATAACAATTCTCTTCTTATTATTTAAGCTTATAATGCCCTGTTCTTAGTAAGGGTTGCACTCCTCTGTTTCTATTTGCCTGATAGTCACTTTACTCCTATTTTTATTTTTATTTTTTTTAGTCATTTTGTTTTAGGTGAACTGACTCCCTTCAGTATTTCATGTAGGGCATGCATAGTAGTGGAGAATTCCCTCAATTTTTGTATGTCTGAAAAGGTCTTAATTTATTTTTCATATCTAAAGCACAGCTTAGCTAGATATGTTATTCTAGACTGGTAGTTCGTTTTACTTAATAGTTTAAATTTTGATTCCATTCCTTTCTGGCTTGTAAGGTTTACACTGAGAAGTCTGGGGGTAATCTAATGGGTTTGCCTTTATAAGTTACTGTTTTTTTTTTTTCTCCCTGCCCGCCTTGAGAATTCTGTCTTTGTCACTGATTTTTGGTCATTTTAATACAATGTGTCTTGGTGAAGGCCCTTTTGGGTTGAGATAATTGGTGTTCTCTTCTTGAATTTCAAGCTCCAGCTCATTCCTTAGATTTGGGAAATTCTCATCATTATTTGTCTAAAAATGCTTTCTAGTCCCAGCTCCTTTTCCTCACCTTCAAGACTGCCCATTATTCTTATGTTTCCTCTCCTAATGGTATCAACTAGTTCTAGAATTTTTCTTTAATTATTTTTCATTCTTTGGTTTCTCTCTTCTTCTTTCTGATTTATTTCTAGATTTCTGTCTACAATATCACTGTTCCTTTCCTCCACGTGGTCGACTCTATTTCCCAAGCTTACTATTTCATTTTTTAACACTTGCAGCGTGTTTTCTTCTCCAGAAGATCTATTCTGTTCTTTTTTTTGAGGGTTTCAATCTCCTTGCTCTGCTCTTTTAGTTGTTTTTTAAATTCCTGAAATTGTTGATACTATTCGTTTTGGATCTTACTGAGTTTTTTTAGAAGTACCATTCTGAATTTTCTGTCATCTAAGTTGCATATTTCTATGTGTGTAAGCCTATTTTCTGGAGATTTTTCTCTTTCTTTTTGAGATGACTTGTCGCCTTGGTTGTTCATGGTGTTCAATGGACTGTTTCTCTGCTTGGGCGTTAATGGAAGTATATTCTGCTTTTTTCCAGAAAGATTTATTATATAAAGATCTCTCTTTAGGCTGTTGTAAAGAAGGTGCTTTTTTTTTTTTTTTTTTTTTTTTTTGGATTTCCAGTAGGTGGTGTCTAAGCCTCTTGCATCCCTGCTTTATATAAAATCTTAATAATGTTTTTAAAATTTTCTTGTAGATATTTAATCATGCTAACTACCCTCAGTTTCAGTTCCTGTCAGTGTTAGCAATAGTTTGGTAGCATTTTCTCAGATTCCCCTGGGACTCCGCAGTAATCGGTCTCAGATGGTATCGGGGAAGGGAAAACGCTGGGTTGCAGGTTGGGGGCTGCAGCTCAGCCTCAGTTTTGCAACGGCAGCTGGCCAAATCAGCTCTTATTCCTCTGCGATCCTGTCCCGCTTCTCTGCTTTCTGCCCTGATGACTGGGCCCTGTGGCCACAGCTTTCCCAAGCAGGGATGTTCAGGGAACTCGCCACCCAAACTGGCCTGTCCTTCTCCCCCTCCTCCTGCAGGGAGCTCCTGCAGCTGCAGAGAGGCAGCTTCTTTATTATTTCCAGTCCACCGCCCAACAAACAGGGTTCTGACTGTGGTAGCTCCTATGCACCAATCCCACGCTCAGACATGCTGGTGTGCAATTTGGGTGTTTTTTGTTGAGTTTTAGATATGCAGCTTGTTGTTGTTTCAAGGGGAAAGATCTGGGGATGTCTCTCACTCCACTCTGTTTCCAAAGATTCCAATACCTATTTTTGTAATTTAGTTTGAACCATATGAAATTGTCAACCCTCAAGTATTTTTAACTTACCAAAATGGTAATTTCATGTGGCTCAATTTAAAATATTGGGGGAAAAATGGAGTTCCAGGGGACTAACTTAATGATCATTTTACACCAACTATCTGGTTAAGGTCTTAGTAAATTCTGATGCAAATAATATTTGTTGGATATAAGGAAATTTTATTGATTTGGCAGAATTTCCCCCAACTATTCTCTTAGGAATAACAAAAACGTTTATAAGAATATGTCTACCACTTCTCCTATATTTTCTACTGAAGTCATATCCATTTCCTAAAAACCCTGAGAGCAGTTATTCTATATGTGAATAACCACAACTGGAGACTTAGATGTAGCTGCATAAATTGTACCAAGTTCACGTTTACTAAAAGTACATTCATAAGAATTTGGGGGTTATTATTTTCAGTAATATTCAGGTAAATGGGTCAGAATATTACAAATGAACAAGGACTCAGTCCTTGAGAAGTTTATGGAATAGTAAGGGACCACATACAGATGGATCCCTTGGGAAAGTCTGAAGAATGTGTCTATATCAGGGAAGGTTGCCAAGGAACCTTTCACAAAGAAGTGACAGTAGGAATTAGGACAAGAAGGAACATGGGGTGTTGAAGAATACTACCGGAAGAATCTGTACAGAACTTGTGAAAGCCTGAGAAAGCTCCAAATAGAACCGTGTAGGTCAAGTATAGGATGTAAGGCAAGTTGGAGGAAGTGACAAGAAGAGCAAATAGAGTATTAACATTTCAAAATTTATACTTTCTAAAGGTAAAAAAGAAAATATAGAAACTTCTGAGTTAAATGAATCGACCACTTTGGCTATTTTGCAATGGATGATAAAAAGTGAGTGAGGAAGACCAGGTAAGAGATTTTATATTGCTGTGATCTGAGTAAAGATAGTGATGAGGACCTTGGATAAGGATATTGCTAATTGAAATTAGTAGTGAAGTAGGTTCAAGTAACATAGGAAAATAGAATTGGTAAGAATTGTAGATAAGTCAGAAGCTAGGAGTAAGCTCATTTCTCTCTCCTGTCAATTATATCTAAGTAGTTTATATTTTTAGGCTTGAATCATTTTGAGCTAAACTTGATTTTGAATAATGCTTACAACAAAGTCATCTGTGAGCTGAATGTTTTATTAAAAATATGTATACATAGCCTGAAATTGTTGCTTCTTTGAAGGCTCTCTTTTGAATGAAGTTTCATATAAATTAAATACTTTATGATAACAAGCAAAATATACTTCAGCTTAAAACATGCAATAATATTAATTAAACAGAAAAAAGTTGTAAATGATGTTGGCATATATTACCTTCATTAATTTTTATGAAACTTTATTATTAATGTCTCTTTTAAAAATGGAAATGTGAATAGCATTTTATTATTAAAAAATATATGCCTAGACTGCTATTGTCAGTTAAAGAAGGTGATTATGTCACTGTTATGAGGAACAAGCTGAGAATGATGAGAAGGGCTTATTTTGTCAGCTTTTTTTTTTTTTCGGTACCAGCATTATGTAACACTCAGAAAAAGATGTTTTCTAACATTTATATTTTTTTTGCCCTTTCATTTAGTTCAAATTAAATATCTTTACAGGTGTTAAAAGATACTTTTAAAAAATCAAAATGTTTATTGCAGTGTTATACAAAGAGTTTCCAGTCATAAATATATGTTACAAATCATTAGAAAAAAGGAATAATTTTTTAAAGAAATTGTCATAAATTTCATACAAATGTAAAATAAACATCCGTCAAGTTTATTTAAGAGAATTAGTAAGTTTAAAGAAAAATTTAAAGAACACACACATGTAGAGAATCAAGAATGTTGAGTGCATTTACAATTAGATGCAAAACTGGTATATATATTTAGGGACATAATCAATTGCAATCCATTGGTCACAATTCATTTACATTATTATCAGTTTTCTATAACTTAACAGAGTTTTAAAATAGTTCAAAGATGATAAAAGGCACATTTTCACCCCTTTCAAAGACTTTCACAATTTGTCCTGACATAGGAATAGGTCATGATAAGAATAAAAATCATAGAAACATATGGTCAATAACATATCCTTCCTCCTCATAACACGTACCACAGCTTTCTACAAGTTTCCTTATCTTTGTTTTAAAATGTCTGTAGTACATCTTACGGCCAAGTCCAATTTTGAGTAGGAGAATAAATATTTATCACTGTCCATTTTGTTGAAAACTACATATTGAGAATTTAGTGTCTGCCATTTGCTAAGTGACTGCTTATTGATGTCATAACAGTAAAGAGATAATATTGTGCCTGCCTTCATGGAGCTTACATTCTAGAAGGGAATACTGACAAGTGGCCAGGCAATCATATTACTGTGATAAAAACAGGGTGCTGGATCAGCGAGGTTTCTTAAAGGAAATAAACTTAGGTGAACATCTGAAAGATGAGTGAGAATTACATTAGTTACTAAAATAAAGGAGGCAAGAAATATTCCAGAAAGAGGGGATATGTGGTGAATAGGTTGGGGTATAAGGATAGACTAGGGTATAAGAGATCACCATGATTTAGAGGGACTTACAGAGCTTCAGATTCTCACAGCTCACTTAATGCCTCATAAATCATGTTTCCAGTTTTGTACACATGCATTGCAAAGGCTAGAAGACAATTTCAAATATCACTTACCATTTTTCTTTGTCCAGAACTTTGTTTTTATTTAACTTCTAAAGTATCATGATTTATATAATTTACCTTGAAATAATGAAACAAATTAAGAAAAATAATCCAAACATTTAGAATCTAGGACTGGTTAAATTCATTTTAGTTTTTCCATACTGACATATCCTTATCATACAGCCTGTTCTCTTTAATTCTTCCACAAATCCCTTAATCCTTCTACCCTATGACAGATAATTTCTTTCTTAAGTGAAGAGAGCTTTCTTTCCTTCTGGGCAGAGACTATTTTTTGTATTCCTCTGCATTTTTATGAAAGTAATAGTGTAGGAGAATTTATTCACATAGTTCACGATGCAGTATGAAATTAACCAGTTCAGGTAAATGCTGCAAGAGGAGTAAATGTAGAAGCTACAATTTTAAGACGTAATATAAACTAACAAAACTACCTTTCACAGAGAGCTGAATACATTCAAATTCACACACTATATTTGTATGAAATCTCTAAGGCCATTTTTTGTTTTGTTTATTGTTTTGGGGTTTTCAAACTATTTTGATTCACTTGGTTATATATTTATTCAGATGATAGGAGATTAGAAATCAGAGATTATAAAACTCAGGTAGATAATAAATGGATTAACAGATAGGTTAAGTTATGAAAAAGAGGGGAGAAAATTCTATTCTATTACAGCATAATGCTGTAATTAATTGCTTCAGTAACATCCTTAATTTAAGGAAAAGGTACTTATTTTCAATATCTTCTCTTTAAAGAAGACATGTAATGTGTTTTGTATTTTTTAAATTTAAAAATTATTGAAAATTAGGTACATGGAAAATTAAGCTTTATTTATTTTCGTAAGTACATTTGTGATACCTCCTAATTTCCTAATAGTGGCAGTCATGTGTGATGTAATATGACTCTTGACTCTTGCTGTTAATAGTGTAAAAAAGGCTTAATCTATTAGAGAGCAAAGCTATAGAGTACTTGGATTAAAAGGGTAAAGGTGTCATTGGAGACCCCAGGAACATAGAACAATTTCTACTTGAGAACAAATAAAGAAGCAAGTAGAGAGAAATGTGGTGATGTCTAACAACAGTAATTAAGGAATTTCATCTATTCCTCATGCAGATTTGGAAAGGGTTTGTTGCTGCGGTTTGTAGAAGATCCAAGTAAATGGCTAGCAATTCTTGCAGGAGCTTAGCTCTACTAGCAGGTGGCCACCACGGCAAATTATTCCATGGTGTGTAGAATAGGTGGTAATTTTTTAAAGAGAACAAAGTAAGTGTGTTGGAGCTTCATGGTAGTATGGAAGCCACGGGGAGTCTACAGGCAAAACACTGGGTGCAGATTTTAACTAAAGGTAAGTGATATAGCTATTGACAGTGATTGCCACCATTCTACCCTTTAGATGTTTAATAAATGTTCTATCATATTTTCTGTACTAAACTTAAAATAAATCTGTGTGAAAAGTGCTAGTTTGGCATTTCAGAAATTCCCATAAGAGCTGAAATAAAGGAATATGCCACCCATAGCTCTTTGGTTGCTCTTACCTTGCTATTTTTCTTCATGGCACTCTTCATTCCCTGATACAGTGAGGTAAGCAGAATAATGACCTCCAAAGATGTCCACATCTTAATCCTCAGAACCTATGAACCTGTTATCTTACATGGTAAAAGAGACTTTGCAGCTGTGACTAAGTTAAGGACCTGGAGATGAAAAGATCATTTTGGATCATCTGAGTAAACCAATTAATTTCATGGGTCCTTAAAAGTAAAGATAAACTTTCTCTTGCTGTAGGCAGAGGGAGATATGACTATGGAAAAACAGCCAGATGGCTGCAACACTGTTGGCTTTGAAAATAGAAGAAAGGGGCCATGTGAGAAGTTACTGGAAGCAGGAAAGACAGTGAAACGTATTCCTGGACCTTCCATAAAGAAATGCAGCTCTGCCAACACTTTGATTTTAGCTCAGTGAAATTTCTATTAAAATTTAAACTTAAAGAACTATAAGATAATAAATTTATGTTTTTTTAAGTCATTAAACTAGTGTTAATTTGTTATGGTAGCAATAGAAAACTAATATAGTACATATTTTTCTCATTGTCTTTCTACTTCCCATATATTTTGTTGCAATTTCAAAAGAAGATTTTTTCCATTTCTTTCTCTGAATTTAATTATTAGTATATAAGAATGCAGTGAATTTTTGTACATTGATTTTGTATCCTGAAACTTTACTGTATTTGTTTTTATTCTAATAGGAGTATTTAGGGTTTTCATGTCATTTTCAAAAAAGTAACAATTTGACTTTTTCATTCTTAATTTGGATGCCTTTTATTTCTTTCTCTTGACTGATTATTCTAGCTAGGACTTCTAGTACTGTATCGAATAAGAGTGTTGAGAGCGGGCTTCCTAGTTTTGACCCTGATCTTAAAGGAAAAGCTTTCAGTTTTTCACCACTAAGTATGGTGCAGAAAACAGAAACACAGACCAATAGGGCAGAATTGAGAGCCCAGAAATAAACTACTGTATACATGGGCAAATAATACAATGGAGAAAGGAAATCCTCTTTAATAAATGGTGCTGGTAAAATTGGAAAGCCACATGCAAAAGAATGAAACTAGACTTCTACCCATCACGATACACCAAAATTACCTCACAATGGATCAAAGACCTAAATATAAGACCTGAAACAATAAATTGCATTAAAAAACATAGGTACCAATTTTATAGACCTTGGTCTTAGAGACGATTTATGAATGTGACCTCAAAGGCAAGAGAAGTAAAGGCAAAAATAAATGAATAGGTTTGTATCAAACTAAAAAGCATTGCTCAGCAAAAGAAACCAACAAAACAAAGAGCCAAACTGGGAAATTGGAGAAGATATCTGCAAACAATACCTCTGATAAGGGGCTAATATTCAAAATATATAAAGAACTTATACAACTTAATAACAACAAAAACCAAACAATCCAATTAAAAAATGGGCAGAAGACCTGAACAGACACTTTTCCCAAGAAAATATACAAATGGTCAACAGATATATGAAAAGATGCTCAACTTCACTAGCTATTAGGGAAATGCAAATCAAAACCACAATGAGCTACCATCTCTCACCTGTAAGAATGGCTATTATCAACAGGAAAAATAACAGCAAGTGTAAGAGAGGTAGTGGGCTAAAAGGAACTCCTATACACTGCTGGTAGGAATGTAAATTTGTACAGCCACTATAGAAAACAGTATGGAGGTTCCTCAAATAAATAAGAATAGAATTACCATAAGACCCAACAATCCCTCTTTTACATATCTACCTTCTAAATTAGAACGGAATTATCTGTAATGATATATGCACCCCTGTGTTCATTGTAGCATTATTCAGAGTGACCAAGGTATGAAAACAATCAAAGTATCCTTTGAAATATGAATGGATAAAGATGTGGTACATATATACAATGGAATATTGCCTAGTATAAAAAAAGATGAAATACTGCCATTTCTGACAACATGGATGGATTTCGAGATTATCATGCTAAGTGAAAAAAGTCAGACAAAGCTGAGAACCACATGATTTCAGTAATATGTGGAACATAAAACTGAAGGCAACAAATGAACAAAACAAACAAAAACTCATAGATATAAACAACTGTTAGTGGTTACCAGAGGGAGAGTGGGGAGAGGCAGATGTAGATAAGGGTAAAGGGGGTCAAATATATGATGATAGAAGGAGATTTGAATTTGAGTAGTGAACACACTACAATATACATATGCAATATTAATAAGTTGTACACTTGAAACCTACATAATTTTATAAACCAATATCACCCCAATAAATTTAATTAAAAAAAACAACACTCCAAATCATAAAATAATTCATATTCTTCAGTGCTTTATCCCGAAGATATTTTTTAAATGCAGCATTTAACTGAATATGAGAAAACTATTTGAATCAAATTTAAGAAAATTTGCTCCAATAAATGTGTTTAAATAACAGTATCAAATGACATATCCTTATAATTTTGAAGCACTTCTGTCTACGTTATTTGTGCTCAAAAATACTTTTTATATGTTTTACAAACGTGGTTTTAGGTATTCACAAGCTTTAAGAAACATACCCCTATTTTTATTATTTATTTATTAAGACTAACAACAAATTAACATTTCAAGAGCAACTTATATGTCTAGGAAGTACCATGTAATTTGATAAAGTTAAGACACTGAGAAAGAGATTTTACATAAGGAAGATATCCAGATATGCTTCATATAGTGGTGGTAACTTGGGGTCATTTCTGTAGTTCAGGACTTTGGTCTTGCCTTTACAAATCTAGACAATGGATACAATTGTTGCTTTTGGAAGCAGTCAGGTTCTCAAGGGGCAACCCTCATCTATTCATGCAATAATATTGCTAAGCACTTGCTAAGTGCTGAGTATTGGTTTAGGTACTAGGGATACAGCAAAGTACACTGTAGGCAAAAATTTTAGCCCCCATGAAAACAACATTCTAGTTGGGGAAGTGGACACCAAACCAACTGAATAATAAAAATATGAAATATATTATGCAGTGCTCAGACCTGTGGAGAAAAATATGACAGAACAAGTTGAATATGGAGAGAGTGTGTGTGGTTTCTTTTGTAAAGAGGGTGTCTAGGGAAATCTTCGATGAGCAGGTGAAAAGAGCAAGACATTAAGATAGTTCTCACTTGGAGAAAGAGAGTAAGCTATGAAACTCAGGGAAGAGAATTCCAGGCAGTGGAAACAGTAAATGCAGGATGAACCTGGTGTATTTGAGGATCTATAAGATCATTGTTTACTTACAGTATTTTTAATCAATTAATTAATTTTAATGTAAAAAAAGTTTAACTTTATTAAAGGCCTCTAAACCAAATATCACAGCATGAACTGAAGTACTTTCCAATTGAGTATGTCAAAATGCTTAGGTTTTAAGCTATTGGGATTGTTGTTTAATTACTGAGTTACCACCTGTCAGGTCAGACCTCTCCACATTTGTTGATATTCTGGGATGCTTTGACCAGAGTAGTATTTCATTAAGTATCTTATTAACAGAAAGATCATTCATTGTCATCTGTCTTGGGATTCCTTATTCATCAATAATAAAGACACCTCTAATAGCGTGGCCTGAATATGCCCATAATCCTTTGATATATCAAATCTGAAGGAAATGAAATTATCATTGTTTCAAATCTTTGTTTAAAAGGTAGTGAAAACAGAGAACATGTCATGATTTTCTTATTTATAGAACTGAATCTTTCAATTCCATCACAAAAAGTAATTATTCTTTTGGACACAAAATGTGAAATCAAGTGAGTAAAAAAAAAATTCCAGAGTTTTCCACAATCATCAGTTTACACGAGCACTTTAAATTCTGATTATCATAGCCCTTCCTTCTCAATAGGTTCTGATTTGGAAATCTTGGCTTTGCTGATGTGTATAGAATGGTTAAACGCAAGGGATGGTACACTTGGGTTAGAAATGACATATTTTGAATTATTGAGTAATTGAGTGAAATGACAACTACATAATTTGTAATGAAGGATATAACTTTCATGTGACCACTTATGCCTGAAAGAATGGCTCACTAATGGAAAGGCTCTTTGGGAGGAATCAGATCAAGAAAAGATGGCACGACAAGAGAATTATTTAATTTGGCCATAGTAAGATGAAATGCACTTTCGATGACCCAAGCATGTATCCTATTCATTCATTCATTTTATGAATATTTATTGAACATCTGCTTAATACTAGGTACTCTTTTCTGGGCTAAGGATATATCAACGAAGAAAACAAAAGTTCAGACCCTCATGAAGTTTACATTCTAGTGGGGTAAAAAAAACACACAGAGTCAACATTTTTAAAAGTTGATTTTGATTTTCCAAATAAATTCTTTCACTTCAGATTGTCTGAATTCTTTTCTACAGTGTCATGACTAGGATAGTGCTGGATAGATAAATATATCACAACTTTTTTCTGCTTGGTCCCCTCTTTTATAGTTGTTAAGATAGCAGCTTATATTTTGTCTCTGCCAAGTTTTTTACACTCCATTTGTTTATGTTATGTACTCAGCTACGTTGATACACTTACGTCTTCCTACACTACTTGATTACCCATTTACTGACTGCTTTTTTAGGGTGTGTTATTTCTAAAGATGTCTACCCTCATCTACTATATTGAAAACATCCTTTTAAAACTGAAAACAGAATTTACAGGCACTTTAAAACTTTAAAATATATATAAGATTGAAAATGAAATCTATTTCCCTGTTCCGTCATCTTCTCTCATATAGTTCTCTGGCTAATTTTTTTTCCTCAGAAGTTTGGTGCTTATTTTTATATATCCCTCCTCTGAACACACCTTCTCCCCACCCTGAACACACACACACACACACACACACACACACACACACACACACAAATCCTACGTTATATTTTTATTATTATTTTATTTGCTTTTTTCCACTTAAATCATTACTTGACTATATGTTTTGGAGTATAGAAATGATCCCTATATTAAGTCTATGTCTATACCTATATTTACACTGATACTTCTTTTTCATCTCTCTCCCATTTTAAAGATGAAAAAAGTAATTCTTGATAAAAAATTTTTATGATTTTTCAATAATGATTTTATGGGAAATTAATTTTAAAATATATACAGTTCTTATAGATCAGGTTATTTTAACTAATTTTTTCCTTTCTTGAGTTGTATTTTTATTATCAGTATTTTGTTAAAATAGACTTAACATTTCTAGTTACTTGTTATAATTAACTTTACATGGACTGTATATAGTCACTAAATTGCTTTAGTAGATTTTAAAATTGCAGCTAGCTGTCCAATATCAAGAGCTAAATGAAGCTTATGCACATTCTCAAATAAAGGTCTTAGAAATGTAAGCAGTGAGAACAAACTATTTGGCCATGGCACAGATGTTCTGATCATTATAAGAACTGCATCTTTAATTAAATTTGTAGTCTAGTGCCATTTCAAAAACTTTGTTTTTCACACAAAAACCCAGTTAGACAGTCAAAAAGATGGTCATGCTTCAATGAGTTGAAAGTCAAGAAGAAAATGTTACAATATTAATGTAAACTTTTTATTCAAATATTGTTATTATTGTACTATATTAGAGAAACATTCTATTATGCCCAGTGTTGAAATATGTGGATTACCACAATAAGTGAGAGAGAAGCTATAGATTCTTTATTCTAAAATTAGATACTTTAAGGATATCGAACAGTAATGTTTTTTACTAGATGATAAAAATATCTCTAGGGAGAAAGAGTTTATTCTACAACACTAAAATACTATTAAAACCAAGTGGAAATTAACTTAATTTAAAATCAAGTTTTGAAGATATTAATATTTTGTATTTTTCCATATATTTATCAATATCTACTTATAATATAAGGGACGCTATTTTACATCTTGAATTTGTATTTTAGGTAACAGAAATTATCCTCACTTGCATTATTTATTCTTTCAATTCAAATAACCTAACTTTACTGTAGATAATGAAGACATTGAAATTGTTAAAAAAAATTTTGCCTATCTTGGTTCAGTCATCAATATAAATGGAGACTGCAGCCAAGAAATCAAGAGAAGGCTGACACTTGGAAGGGTAGCAGTGGAAGAATTGGAAAAAATCATCAAAAGCAAAGATACGTCTGTCATTAGAGTCCAAGGCTAAGATCATCCATGCCCTCATATTCCCAGTTACTATGTACAGACAGTGAAGAAGGCTGATAGAAAAAAGTGATTCATTTGAAATATGATGTTGGAGGAAATATGAAAGATGAACAAGTGGATCATAAAGCAAATTAACCCTGAAATATTGCTAGAGGCAAAAATGTCCTACTTTGGGCACATCGTGAGAATCCAGGATTCTTTTGAAAAGATGGTAATGCTGGGGAAAATAGAAGTTAACAGGAAAAGAGGAAGATCAAATAAAAGATGGATTGACTCAGCCATAGGCATGAGTCTACAGAAGTTGAGAGTGCTGCTGAGGACAGGACATTTTGGGCATCGCTCACTCGTAGGGTCACCAGGAATCAGAGCTGACTCTACAGCGCATAACACACGCAAGACTTTTAGAGAAGATCAAATAAATTGAAAAGCGAGTAACATTTTATTGCTTTGATACAGAATTGATATTGTGAAAAGTAGTCAGAAATGTTATATTTATTTAATGTGAACAAAAATGCAGAAGTTTATTGTCCATAATGCAGTTATCGATGATGTCCATCGTTATTTACACAACACATCTTTGTATACAGATATGCCCCAAAGCATAAAAAATGAAAACGTGAAACTTTAAAACATTAAGCTCACATTCTTTCTTAGACCATTTACTAAAGCATGCAGGAAGTCCAATTGTTTTTCAGCAGTGCATTTTATTAAAAATATTACAATCTGTAATGCCAAAATCTTGGAATTTTATTTACATAGTTTTCATGTGAGTAGACTTTACAGGAAAGTAAATATCAAAATAAAAAGAAAAATAATGAAAATATTTTATAAAAATCTGACTCAATATCTTTTAAAATTTTTTGATAATATCCTTATTCAGGTATATTGGTAAATCCAATTTTGTTAGATTGATACATTACCTTTTTTATTCTTTCAAGGAATTTAGGATGGAACAATCTAAGTTCAAACCACATAATGTCTAAGCCAATTTACTTAGATGTTTTTTGTGCTCCAGTATACACATATGTATGTATATGTATAACACTGTATTGAGTTTCTCATTGTATTGTATACACACACATATCAATGTATTGAGTTTCTTATTGACATGAGCTTGAATAGTTGGAAGAAAGGCTTTCCTCATATGTAACATTTTCTTGGGGCAACTCAAGCAAAAGTCCATTTTCTCTAAAACTGGCTAATAAAGTCTACGTACAAATTAAAGTAATATAAATTTCAGAAAAATATCTGAAGTTGGTGAATCTAACACTTGAATCTAAATCAAGTGAATGAAAAAGGGCATCTCAAGGTGTCTGTATTTATTTCCAGCAATGATATAATATTTTCCGATTACCTACCTTTGCTACCTCAATTATATTTTCTGGTGCCGTGCGATGGACAGAAAATTTATCTTATGTTAAAGATATATTCTCTATATTTGAGGTTAGAGTTCTGGAAAGTTAAAATGAGAACAATTTACTTCTCTAATCTTGGTGCTCATACTTCTAATTTTATCCATATCAAAAGAATAAATGAATACAAATAAAAGACTTGATATTGTTATTGATTCAACCTTGTCACTACCTTTTTGTGTATTGAAAGTGAGGTTTCTAAATTTACATTTGGGTTGTTCCTCACTCTACATATTAGTTAGGCTAGCTTTTTGACAAGAGAGATGCGGAGTCCAGAGACAAGTGATCAAATGATTCAGAACCTTGTGTGTAAGTGCAATGTGAGGCTGTCAATCTCAGATGGCTACAATACTTTAAACCCTGATGTTCCATTCTCTGTTTAAACCACATGCATTTCCGCCTAGATTTTGGAAGGTTTATGTGACGGATACTGCTGCCTTACCTAGCTTTGAAGCCTTTAAAAAGAACAAGATCAACTGGCATGCAAAATTTTAGTAAATATTATTAACCTTTAGATGTTTGCTGATGTCATGGGAATGTCAATTGCAAAGCAATGTCTCAAACTTACTTCAAAGTAATAATTTTATATAGATTAAATCCCTCTCCCTACCCACTATACACAATAAACACTCATTTAGATCCCTTCAAATATATCAACCTCAGCAGATATAGAGTCATATAGAAAACAATAGGAACCAGCTTAGAGATGTAGCCTTCCTTCTCTACCCCACTAACCTGCCTGTCATTTGAAGATGCATGTCCTTAGTAGGTCTCATTTAAATCTTCCTTTCTTTCTTTTTGGCTTATGACAAACTGTGATATAAGTGTCAGTCTATTAATGATGGAAATGTTTTCAGATAGTTCTAGTTATATCTGGACATTTATGTCTTCCCCAATGTTTAGACTATGATATCTTTTCTTCTCTTCTTAAATTAGAGAAAGGTGTCACATGTGACCAAAAGAAATAGTTAATCCAAGAATGTTCCTATCTGTAAATATTAACATATATAGCCTATGATGGAACAAAGACAAATATTTACATATTGGAATAAAATAAGAAGTTTAAGCTATGGCTAGTTTTTAGGTATTAGCTCTTTAGAATCTGTTGGTACTTATATTGTACTTCAATCTTGTTTAGGTGACCCTTGTTTTAAAATCTGTAATTACTCCTACTACTTTTAGAGCTCACTGGCCATCCATATGTATAATTTGAAAAGATACTTTGGCAAAAACGTCTACCTATTTACCCAAATTCATGTTTTTCTCTTCTCTTTGCTTCTCTTCGGGGACGCAGCTAGGTATTTTCCCAATCCCATTTACTGTTGTTGTGGCCATGTGACTGGCTTCTACCAAAAAGATTGAGTAGGAAACATATGTGCATTTCCAACTCAAACCTTTTATGAAACAATGTGCCTTTTCTTCACTCTCATTCCTCTTCATTAGTTAAATGCAAGGGATGATGGGACCCTAGGGGATAACAGAACTCCTAAATGGAACCCTGGGCTACTGAGTAAAAAGCTGGATCCCTGAACCACTAAATAAAAAAATATATATATAATGTTGACAATGAATATTTCTATGGATTGTTAATGTGAGCAAAAATTAAACTTTCATCATGATTAAGTAACTACATATTTTGGAGTCTATTTGTCAGAGCAGTTAGCTTCCACTAATAATGAAATATCAATGAGGACATTTCTATTAATTGGACATTTGAATTAATACTAACATAAAAGATTAAAGCAACTGAAGTTGTACATGTAATATGAGTATTGTTGCAACCATTAAAAAAGCTATAAAGAGAAGATTTATGAATTTGATTTAAATACAAAAATAAATTTAAACTTTTAATGCCAGGTTACTAAACAAATATTTTTTAAATTGGTAGACATCTCAGTTCTCCTTAAGCCCTACATTCTAATCTAATCCTAAGTATTGGACTCCAAAATTATAACCATCTCTGCAGCTCTATTCTTGACTTGTTCCATCTGTCCCTGCAAGTCTGTTTTTGATTTCTGGGCCTTTTGTGAGTGAGGGAAGCAACTTCCTACTGACTACAGATAGGTACTTTGCGGGTTTTGGCCCATCCTGCAGGATGTGGCAGACGCTGCCTTTGCAGCTGTCTAATATTTCTCTGCCTCTGGTCTTGTAAATATCCCCTGCACAGTTAGCTTTCCTCTACGCTGAGTGATTTATCATTGCTAATTGCATTAAATAACCCATTCTGAGGATGATTTCCATTTTGGCTGAGCCAGAAATTTTTCACTCAGACCTCACATTGAGCGATCTAGAACATGGTTTCTTTAGGTATCATTTGGTCTCAGTGATGTTTGTTCACTGTACATAGCAACTTCAAGATTGTCAGGTAGCTTCTTATTACTTTAAAATTAGAACTACCATTTCCTATCTGAGTGGTGCTGCTAGCTCTTAGATCATCTATGGAGTAAATGCAATTGACATTTTTGTGGTCAGTTAAAGAAAGACTTAGGTTACATGATCCACTCACTTCTTGAATTTCTTTTCAAGGCTGAATCACGTTGCAAATTTTGCAAGGAGTGGTGGCTGTAATGTCATAGAAGAAAGTCTAGACTGGAATTTAAAGATTTTAGGTTTAATTAAAGCCCACCAGTGATCAACAAAGTATATTCATGAGATTTTATAACCTCAACTAAATATTAAGACAAAAATACTTCTTATAGGGTTGTTGCAAGGACTAAATAAAATTATGCACCTGGAAGCATGTAACAAATGTCCTACAAATACATTATTTTATTTATATAGTAAGTATTGATATAATGTTTCCAATGGCCCTTGATGTTATTAGAGTATATACTATATTAACTAATTGATAGTGGTGTATTAACAAAATGTAAGTAGAAATTCAATCTCTTGTATATTGTGGAGTCTTCTCACTTTACATAAATAATTATTAATGTTTTCTTTTCTTCACATATATTTTAAATAAAAACATAAACAAAGGACATCAATTAGATGAGCATAACTGGGATGAATCCTGAGGGCCCAGTGAATTTCAGCAATAGAAAAGCAATCTCTGAAGTTTACTGGCCTCAGATCCATCTGTCTATCTGTTTGATAGCCTCTTGGTATATAGGGTATTGTTTTGGAAGGATAACTTTGCAGTTGAGCAGTAAGGCCTCTTATCTTGAGATATGAGCGGAAACATTTAGAAAATGTCTGCCACAACCAAGAGAATAGGCAGTAGCTGTTAACTCAATTCAGCGGGAGACATGAATAAATTACATCCCATGAAACCTTCTTGTAAACTGAAATTTCCAAAGATTCCCTTTATGCTCTATTTATTTTAGCTGCTACTTTTTGTTTAACTTTTCCCCCTATCTTAGCAATGGTAAGGATTCTTGCTTATGATGCATTTCATATACATAAATAAATAAATAAATAAATAAATAAATAAATAAATAAAACACAAGCTCTTTAGATGAGCCAAAAATGAGATATTCTATTTTCCGCAAATAGCAATCAAATCCTTACACTATTCTGTGTTATAAGCTAGCACATTGTGCTCCGATTATCTAACCTCGATCCACAGCACAGTTCCTGACATATTTAATATGTAATTTCGATTAAATGGTATAACATTCAGTATTAGTTAGGAATTATTGCTTGTGGTTTTTTTTATAAATGCCCCCCAAAAGATTTTTAAAATTTTTCATGTTTTCTAAATTTTTTATCAAATAAAATATCCATGCTTCACAAATTTAAATACATTTAAAAATATTTTCACTGAAAAATATGTTCATTCCCTGGATTTTCATAAAGCAGATTTAATGTGACTGGGAATCATATGATTCTCCAATAATTAAAAATTGACCTGCTTTACTTGAGAGATAAGCATTTACCTAAAATTTTAATCTTAAATAAATAAAATAAAAGAGATCCTTTGATAAAATTAAATAGTGGGTTTTTGGTTGTCTGTCTGAAGATTAGACTTTTAAAAAAATATTTGTCATTCGGAAGATGGTTGTTTTATTACGTGATTTTTTGGAAACAATTTCTAAGATTCTTTTATTTTCTAAATGTCATTATAGAGATAGTACAATGAATGTTCTCTGTGGAATACTTCATATTCTGTATGCCGCATGGATATGTCATAAGATATGCTATATCTTAGCTCAGGCTGCTAAACCAAATTATCATAATCTGTGTAGCTTAAACTATGGAAATTATCTCTCACACTTTTGGAGGCCTGGAAACCTAATATCAAGATGCCACTTTGGTTCCTGATGAGAGTCCTTTTTCTGATTTGCAGACAGCTACCCTCTAGCTGTATTTTCACATGGTGGGAGAAAATGAGAAAGAGGGTTGGAGGAGAGAAAAGATCATATGTCTTCTATTAAGGGCACTAATCCCATCAAGGGAGTGCCACCTCATGATCATCATCTAAGCCTAAATATTTCCCAATGGCCCTACCTCCCAAGGCTTCAACGTGTGAATTTGGAGGGAGACACAGCCATAGCATACCATAGGGAATCTTTTACTGAAGGAGGAAAGATCACATCATGGTTAATGGTAACTGTTCAGATAAAACAAAGTAAATTTCCAAAGGAGTTCTAAGTGTTGCTCATTGAAAAACTTGATCAAGATTATTTAGTAACTTATAATTAAGAATCAGGACCAGTATATAAACACTTCTAAAATTTTACCATGTAAAGTCAGTGCAAAATAATATTGGTGTAATTATCAGTGATTCTGCTTGCTAAAATGGGAAAAATAACATTGCTTCACTTTTACTGTATTTACTTTTATTACTTTCTATTATGGGTAATTGTGCTGGTTTTCCACTTAAGGTATTAATTTAGCAATTTTTTTAAAGCTAAATTTATTCTAGAAAAAGAAGTCAATTTATTTAAATCGTATTAAGCAAATTCTTGGATATGCTAAAATCTTAAAGTTGGTACGTTTGAAAAAGAAAGTATAGGAAAATAAAATTAACATAATTTTTAAGTGTTTCTTCTATAAATACACCTACCACATTCTTTTGTGATTTCTCATAACACTCAATAATTTTTATGGACAATACCTCTTATTTTATTTATTTAAGATTTCATTTGTTGCACTTCAAGCTAATGTCATCTTACAATTTTCTATCACCCTTATTGCATGCACTGAACCATGTTACCTATAATTGAGATTATAGAAAAATATATGAAACTAACTACAATTTTGTTGGGTTGCTAAGACATATTTGCAAGAGAGTCTGATTACTGTAAATTTCCCTTAATCCAGTTGCAGAATACTGGGAATATAATAATCTTAGCACTTTCATGCAATATGTATATTAGCTTGTCTTAATGATTGCTTAAAAGTTATGAGGAGATATTGATCAAAGACATACTCTTCTGAATATGCTTCCATTGGCCTGACATTCTTATCTTTAAAAATCATTTATAAAAGCATATTTTATGTGAGTTAAAAAGTCTTACAAGAAAGAGCAGTTAATTTACTAAAACAATCGCTTTTAACAATTTCCCTAAGAGGGAAAAATATAGTGGTCCAGAAACAGAAGTAAGAGCAGGAGAAATAACACTTGCCCTTTTTTTTTTTTTTTTTTTTTTTGTAGTGGCAGCTCTGTCTTCCAAATTGTCTCTTCTCATGGAAATATTTTCAAATTTCTCAAAATGTAGTTTAAATAAACTTGTTTTAATTATACTTACAAAGGAGTGTTGCAGAAGACAGAAGACTTCACCAGATTGAATATAAGATGTCAAGTTGTCTCAATACATAACACATTGACTATCAAAGTCTTTAACATTATATATAAGGAGAAAATAATCTTTGGCCTTAAATTACCCTAGTAATACAGTTTGTTTCTATTGTTCAACTATATACAATTTCTTGATGATATTCTATTGGCTTAAAAAAAGATTTTATATCTGGGGTAAATATTGCTGAATATTTTTCTCTTATGTCTCATTTCCAAACAGCTATATTTAAAAAATGTATGGGTGTTAAGAAAAATACTTTGACCTAATGCTGGTCTGCTGTTGTATAAGCACTATCCAAAGATATAACAGAAACAAATAGTTCTACTTCAGTGTGACCAAAATTACATTTCACTTCGTTCAAGCAGAGGTCAGAAACCACAGAAAAGAGGCACCTTCCTGTTAAAAAGAAAATCTGTGCCTCGTGATTTTTAAAATATGTTGCTAAAGTGAATAGGTTATAATTGCTCTAGGAACACACACACCATTTAATCTATCATTTTTCTAAGATGGATTTGAAATAAAAAAAAAGACTAGTTCAATGCAAAGAAAACAAAATAGCTCTTCTTTGTCACTTGAACCTCATTTCAGAGCACTCTGCTCTTTGATGATGGGTTCTGTTATTATTTTGTTAGCTTGTTTTGCTTTGTGTGGAAGGACATGCCATTTGGACTTTCCATCATGATTTTTGTTGGCACCCTGCCTTGGAATCAGTTCTCTTGAGGGTTCTTCAAAGAGAGATCAGGTGATTAATCTGACTTTGCTTCACTGGGAACACTCATTTGCAAGGCAGGACCAGCACACTTTTGTTTTACTCTCTTGGCATCATGGTGTCATTGTTATTTATACCAGACGTGATTCAAATAGTTTCATTTTACAAGACTCTTCAGAGAAGCCATTCCTATCTCAGAGATCCATCTCTGTAAAAGAAACAGGAATCGAAACTTTTCCTTTTTTATTAATGAAAAATAAACTGTTTATTTTCTACCGAGCTGTACAATTTTGTGGATGACTAAAAGCAGTGCAGATATGATCAGCTTAGTCTTTAGAATAGTGTCATATGCTTAGCAGTAAAATCTGTGACAAAGATTGCATAATATTAGGGCCTTTTGAAGGCCTGAGAATTTGCTGCTAAAAATAACAATTTGTAGATTGACCAGCATGTGTTTGATAAGTGTTTGCGATGAATAATGATTATTAAACATATCAAAATATGCTCTCTATATTCTCATTTGTTATAACACAGACACACACAAAATGATTAGATGAACATAAAGACATTAAAAATAGGCAGGACATGCATCCCTTGACACACATCAAAGCCGCCTCCTACTCATCTCTAAAGATGTATCTTACACACTTACAGTTTTTGTTCCTGAGTACAGCCTTGCCATTTCCTCCCCTTACTCATACTTACCTCTAGCTTCTATTGGTTGTATCTTCTGCCTCTCCCATTTGTCCCCTTAAGAACATTAAATTCAGCAATATGCCACTGTAGGCATCTCTCTCTAAGTATTCCTGAGTTGGCCTTCTAATTTTTGATTCAATTTTTTTGTGTTATTATTTGATTTTTGTGTTATTATTTGATAGCTCTAATTTATAAAGGTGGGTAATTCTCCAGTCCCTCTTCATAACCAGACACCCCTTTGATTGACCAGATTGAGTTAAATTTTAAAGCAGAAGGTTGCTCTAGTTTGGTTAGTTCAAGTTTATAACAATTAACCTGGACACATTGGAGTGGTAATTGTGCCGAAGTTGGGATCTCATCACCTGATTGTTCACTTCTACTTTATGTGGCTGAATGAGACAAGGAAGTCAGAATGACCCTCTCTCTTTTTATTATGTCTCTATGGATTTAAATAAGCAATTATGCAGCAGCAGAGCCTGATGTATAGTGATGAAGCTGTCACAGTGGTGTTGATGATAATGATGATTATCATAATAACTAATATTTATTGGGTGCTTACTATTTATTATTCATTGTTTGAAGGACTTTACGATAACACATTTATTATTCACAATAGTATAAAGTAGATATGATAATTATTTTTATTTCGTAGATAAGAAAGATGAGGCCCAGAGAACTTGACTTGTCCAAGAATTTTGCATTGAATCCAGTCATCTTGCCTCTTCTTTATTCTTTAGTTTTCTCCTCAATGCAACTCTTAAGAATGTAGCAAGGTCTCAAGTTTGGATTTGGAAAAGGAGGGAAATGTGAAAGTGATGGAGAGAGTAAGTCTCTGTTGAGATCTCAAGACTAAAACATATTTTTAGGCTCAGCTTTTAACAGAGTACTACAATAAGGGTAATGAGTGGTATCAGATTTTCATTTTGCTGCTGCAACTTTAGTACAATGTTCTCAGAAGCTTTATGAGTGAAATTTTGGGTTACAATGGTTAAATGGACAAGAGCAATAATTGGCCATTTATTCCTTTAAGGTTAACTTCACCACAAATCCACCATTATTTCTAACTTTTAACATTAATTGCAACTTTATAGCTTGCAACTAGTTTAAATTGACCTTTTTATAGCTTTCATGTATTAAAAGCAACACAAAGTTAATGTTATTTTCCATAGCCTTCAAATAATTAAAAAATCGCTGTGGTGAAGTAACCAAAGCAGAGTGACTTCTTGATCTGTAGTTTCCTGGTCCATTGACCCTAAAAAACAGTAAACTTTTCATTTCAATGTCTGTGTTCCATTAAGTCTAAACTGAAGGTATGTTCCTTCAGGGCAAATAATGAGGATGCTGCGAGAAAACTATTTGAATGGAGGAACTTTTTAGAACATAATTCTAACATAAAAGAATTGGATGAGCTTGGCCAAATAACATATTTTTAAGAATCGGAACTGAGTCTGTTCATATTATGATGTTTATTTATCAGATGTGTTCCTTTCGTAGGCACCCCACCATGGTCTCATATAATGTGGGTGGAGGGAAAGGAGTTTGGAAGATAAGAAATAAAAGAAAAAAATCAGCAAATAGATATAGAAACTGATAGGAATATTTTGCTTCAAAAGTCTTTCTAATTTAGGGACTTAAATCAGTATTTTCTTGGTAGTTTTAAATGAAATTTGCATCAAAATGTTTTTTTTTCCTACTACACATACAACCTGGGTTTAAAATCATAAAATTGGATAAAGTTAAACATTAATTTATTATTGCCAGTGCTCGAGAATATGTAGCTACAGTGCTGCCCAGCCTAAGTAGCACTGAGTACTTAGAAAAAGAAAACTCAGCTTAAGAAATTATGATGTGTCTTCATATAGCTTTGTACAAAACTGGGGCCTCAGTAATTTACAGTATTAAAAAGGGCCAAAGTAGAAGCAATAATTCTTGGATGTCTATAGTTGCTAATTGACATGGTCATCATATTCAGGAAATACATGACAGGATGACTGGAGAGATTTTGGCAGGGAATGTCTTGCTTAAAACAGGAAGCCTGCAATGGCAGGAGGGCATAAAGAAGCAGAGCCAGAAAATATGTTTTTCTAAAATTGATCTTTTTTCAAACTCTGGCCTTGCTTGGCTATGTAATAAACGGGTTGCATGTGTCTGTAAATCATTTTTAAACTCCCATGAGCCCCCAATCACTACTTAGTAAGTGAGAGAAATAATAATAACAGCATTGCATGTCTGATTAAGGAATCATTTACGAGCAAACTGTGTGTACAGTACTGTGCTAGATGCCTTGGACAACTGGAAAGATCCAACACATAGGGGAAAAAATAGCATGCAAAGTTTTACATAATGGGTAGCAATTTGTTGTTTAGAATAATAAGTATTTAGGACATTTTCTCAGAGAAAGAAACAAGTGGTTTGGGAAGTGTTGTAAAGGTAGCGTTAAGAACAGAGTTCTTGGTAAAGAACTTAAAATATGAGTAGGATTTGTGTCTTTGGCACTGTTTGTTCAGAGCCCAGAATGGTGCCTGGAACATAATGGATACTCAATAAACGTTTGTTAAATAAATGAATGCTGAATTGTTTTTTTAAAAAAACAACAAGCTTTAAAACTAGTGTGTTATTTTTTTGTGATGATATTTGAGGTGATCTAATTAGAGAGAAGTTTTTCTCACTGGACTCGAACTTGGCAGTGGTTATGGCTGAGGCTGACCAATTTCTGTCTCATTTCAATTAAACCTTTCATGGGTTTTTACTCAGATGCAGTCACTAATGAGCAGCTGCCCAGGGCAGTGATAACGACGGTGATAATATGTTGCCCTTACACAGTCTCCCTTACCCATGGAAACACAAGTGCTTTGCCAACAGTAATTATCATAGTTCTTATGGGAGGTAAGAAAGTATAATTAACACCATTTACAGATGAAAATGGAAATAGATATTAAGCAACTAGCCTAGAGGGATGTAAGTCACTTATTATTTTTTAAAATGTCAGCCTTCAAATTTTCGCATTAAGTCTCAAAATTAGTGAATGACCAATGTCTGATAACTGTTCAAACCATACGTTTGTATGCTTATGAACTTTATTAATCAATGTACTGCTTGAGATGTAATTTGAATTCTTGTACAAATTGCTGGGTACTAATAGGTTAGGGAAATCATACAACTCTTGAAGTCTTCTAAATTCATTCCTTTGGTTTGTATAAATTTAGGCATATGGAAATTACTCATTTCAAGTGGAAATGATTGTGTTACTACATGTTTGATTCCCTAGTTTCAAAGCTCTTGTGCTTTTTTGCCTCACTTATAAAGTGTCCCCACCCCAGACTAAGATCAATCTTGATATCTGTCAAGTGGACCTAACAAACAATTGAGTTACATTGATTTAACATCAAAAGAAGCTTACTTTAGATTTTAATTTAATCTTGTTTTCCACTCCTATTGATAAAAACTCTCCATTAAAGGGTATTCTGTATATTAGTGTGTGTTTGTGTGTGCGCGCGCTTATGTGTATATATGTGTTCAGGTGGTGGGAGGTGCTAAGAATTTGTTTCTTCTTTCGTTTGTTAACAGTATACTTGTAATAGGATATTTCTGACACAAGTGACAGAAAAGCAAACCCAAATGTATACAAGCAAAAATAAGTTTATTAGCTCTTTTAATTAAAAACTTCAGAAGTAGAACTGGCTTCTAGTATGGTCTCTTTAAGCTTAAACAAGATCCAGTGTATCTTCTGCTTTTGCTCAACTCTCAGTTTATTGGCTTTACTCTTGGTCAGTCTACATGTGGTGGCATACTGACAACAGAAGCTCCAATTACAAGCTTTCAGGTTTGAGTTCAATCGAGGAGAGTATTGCCAGAATCCTCTAATCAGCAGCATAATTGTCATTGTACCATATTGGCTCTGATTGTGTGACCTGTTAATCCTAACCAAATCTTCTTGTCCAAGGCATGCTATGAAGCATTTTAGATCAAAAAACTTAAGGTCCACTCCTGACGTGAGGTTGGAGTAAATACTTACTTAAACCATAATGCTATATATAACACTATGCCTTACTCCTAGTCTTTAGGGAATTATTTCTTCACTCAATGCCACTATGTCACCTGTGGAGATGCCAATCACAGTATTACACAGTAGTAGTACCTCCAACATTCCATTCCCAGGGTTGGATATATCCCATGAAGGGTGGATCATAATGCTGATCCTCCCATCTAAAGTGATTGGTCCAAAGAGTGACCAATGCCAGTAAAATTGGTGTCTATCCCTGAGATGGATACATAAAATGAAAGGAGATAGTGGTATTAGACATAAGCAGATACTCTAAGATAAACTAAGTTGGTGAGAGTTTGAGAAATGTATTTACAGAAATGTCTGCTTATTTTTTCCTGAGATTCCTGAAATTTCTCTGATTTCCATTGATTCTGTGACTTACCCAATTTTCCTCCAAAGTTCTTTTTTACTGTTTATTTAAATAAATTCTACTTGTGTTTCTATCCCTAACAACAAAAAGAGTCATTGATAACCCATTTTGTTCTTGAGACTTCAGTTTCTTTCTAGTTCCAGGAAGTGGGTCTTTATCTTGCTTCCCGACGCTTAAATTCCTGTTTGGAAAAATTGCCTAGTAAATAAATCTTTTTATTTTTCTGTGACAAATTTTCAGACTTATGAAAAATTTATATAATAGTATAAAGGATTTATGTATACCAAGTTTATTCAAATATTAACATTTCACCATATTTGCTTTATCTTTTTCTTTCTTTATATAGACTTATATTTTTTATGAATTGAGACTAAGTTGCATACATGATGCCCCTTGACCCCAAATCCTCAGTGTTTTCTCCTAAAAAGCAAGTGCATCATCTTGTAAAATTAGAATAAGTATTAAAAATCAGTAAGTTACTATAGGCAAATAATAGTATCCAATCTATAGACCTTATTCAGATTTTACTGGTCTTTATAACAAAAGAAAATCATGGGTCATTAAGTTGCATCCATCAGTCTTAATTCTTTAGTCTCCTTTAATCTAATACAATAGTATTTTTTTTCTTTCCTAACATTGGCATTTTTGAAGATAGAAATCACTTATTTTGTACCATAGTATGTGTTGATCTGATGTGAACCTTGATCACTTGGTTAAAGTGGCAACTGCTAATTTCTTCACAGTGAATTTTGCCAATTTTTTCTTTGTAATATATATGTTGTGGGGAAATACTTGGATGAAAATCCTTTGACTTCTCATACTTAAATCCACTCATTTAGGTATTTATAAATTATTCTATGAGTGATTATCTATTTTTTCTCACTTTGCAGTCCCCACCATCACTCACCCATATACACAACAGGTGTTCTCTTTCTGTGTCCAATCTTTAACTAGAGCTTTGCTATGCATTATTAGAATGCCTTACTGCTCCTTGTCTGGCAGACCTTAGGGTTTTTGTCATCAACTTAGGCACCTTGTCATCTTACACACTATGACATTTTATGCATCATCTTAGGCACCTTGTCACTAATCTGCTGGATCCGCCATTTTGAATTTTATTGAAACTAGTCAGTAACACTACCTGTTTGTTATATTTGGCTTTATCCTCTAAATAACTGACTCTACTTAACTACTTGGATGACCTTTTATTTGTAGATAGCTTCTCTCCCAATTTTTTTGGTTGGATATTTTGTTATCTTTTAGACCTTCCAGGACTCCTATCTTTTACTAGTCTAACAAGTCCTCAATATCTTTTTTTTCCCAATAATAGAGAGATCTATGTTAGTCTCTTGTTACTCAATAGTTGGCAAATTAATCAACAAACATGCAAAATACTGTGGAGGGATTCTTTTGTTTGGCAGTAATTATGATACTATTTCCAGTAGGGAGCCATCGTATTATTTCATTTTGAAATTTGAATTTTACCATAAACTTTTGAAATCTAATCTATTTGGTTATATAAGTTACATGTACAGAAGAATGAATGATGCTCAATCCTAAGAATCTTTATAAAGAAAATATACTACCTGAAGCATTGGGGGAATGTAATGATTTGATTATATTTTCAGTTTTTGCATTAAATTCAGGACAAGGTCAGAAACACAGTGACAATGGAGGAGTAGTGGGAAACACCCTCTTCCTGCTAACCTAGGTAGAGTTTAGTAATCAGAGGAGGCTTTATGTCACAATTATAGCAAGGAAATCAAAAACAATTCATTCACTTATAGTCATTTCTATAAGAAGTTAATAACACTCCTTAAAATTTTGAATTCCTTGGTGTTTATTATTTTTATCATCTTGTATTTCTTTGTTACAAATAACAATAAAACTTAGCAACAAGTATAACCTTCTGTAGAGGAGCAGAAAAGGGAAAACTGAAGAAAAGGGCTCTTCTTGTAAAGAGTAATACCACTGTCAGGAGGAAAGAACAGATTATGCCCCTAGTGCTTGAGAAAAGGCAGGAAAAGACATTGTAGAGAAATGTTCTTGTCTGAGAAGCAGTCCTGGGTTTACCCAAAAATGGCCCACAAGGACTTCCTGGCACTGATAAACGTATTTCAAGCTCACAGGATTCTTGTTTTTGTTGTTGTTGTTGTTGTGTTTGTTTGTTTGTTTTAATTCATAGTTGTGTTTCAAAGACAACAAGACAACATTATCATACACTCTAGCTTCTGTGTATTTGCATTTTGGAAAGTTTTATAAGCATTTTTCATATTCATATTAGTTCTTCCAGTGTCAGTGAAAAAGATAAATACGTTCTTTTTATTTCTACATGTTATCATTATTACAAAAGTGAAGAGTTCTGAATAATACTTAGTATGGTTTATTAGCTTCATGAAGACAAGTGCCTATATTGTTAACTACAATATTCCAAGCATAGTGGTAATTACATAGCATGCAGCCAATAAATACAGTTACTCACTTTAAGAGTCTTGATTAAACACAAAAATTGTTGGCTGTAGATTATAGAATTTTGCTTTTTTCCCCCTCCAGTAAGGGGCTCAACAAATATGTTTAACTTTATGAAAAGACATGTAAGAACTTAGAGAAACAACAATATTTATTATTACAAATTGCTGAAAGAACTACAGGTGGCCCTTGAACAACATAAGTTTGAATTGTGTAAGTCCACTTACATATGGAGTTTTTTCAATAAATATTGTAAATGTATTTTCTCTTCCATATGATTTCCTTCATAACATTTTCTTTTCTCTAGCTTACTCATAAGAATACAGTATACATCTAAGATATAAAACATGTGTTAACTGATTGGTTGTTTCATCAGTAAGGTTTATGGACAATAGTAGGCTATTAGTAGTTAAGTTTTTGAGGAATCAAAAAGTATACATGAATTTTCAATTGCACAGGTGGTCAGCACCCTCAACTCTTGCACTGTTCAGGTGTCAACTGTAGTTTAGACGGATTATAAACCAAGTCAAACCAGATCTGTTTAAACTATAGAATCCAGCTGTGTATTCAAGAAATAATCAGAGTAACTAAAGCATATAAGGGTGGGCTGTAAATTAGTGGAGTTTGAGAATTGAATTCTTGTTCTTATCCCAACATCCCCTTTCTACAAGGGCACAGAGGAAAACATGCAAATACCAGATGAGTTGAATGATACCAATGTTTATTCCTTTTCCTTCTTGTGGTAGTCTGCTCACAAACTTAATAGAAGGAAAACTCATTCAGATTTACACTTTTAATTGAATGCAAATTTTAGCCTTAACTGTTAACAAAGTTGCTATATTATCAATATTAATAACATTCAAGCTGGAAAAAAATGTGAAGTCTTTATGACTGATTCTCTTTTGGCTGACAGGATTCAGAGACAAGACCCTGAAGGTTATATTAGTTATCTCTATATTCACCTCCAAGGTTTAATTTCAATACCCCCATTTGGGAAATCTCAAACATATGTTTGTAAACCTATTGTTACATTTTAATCCTTCTCAAATTCTAATGAAGTTGTGGTCTTCATACAAAGTAATTATGTTTACTGACAGAACCATGATTAATGTAAGGCATAAAGCAATTAGCTGAAGAGAGACAAAAATATGGCTAATATAATTGACATACTTATTCTAAGCAGAATTAACATTATCTTTGAAATATGGGCCCTTCTGCAGAGATCACTGGCATGGTTGTCATAGAAACTGCATATCTTGTCATTACTGCAGTCTCTGGACATCTGTTTTGGGTTCAAACACTCATTGACATGTGCATTCATTTGGCCAGATAAGATATCTTATCGCAGGCACCTTTATCATCCATGAGTATGTTGACTCCCTTTAAATAATGAAATACCAATTAAAAATTAGTAACCACAGATGTGTCAGCATTTAGAGTTTTGGTTGATGAGTGGTATAGCATTACTGAGACATAATTGTGGCTAGTGTTATATAGATTTCATAGTTAGCTATAAATTACTTGCAATAATGGTATAAAACCTTGAAATTCAAGAAATATCAATAGTTTTCTTCTTTACCTAAATGAAAGAATTCTAACAATTCTTTCTAAGTAAGTTTTATATATGTGCTTGAAAATAGAACAACAGAATTTGATGCTGGAAAAATCACCATACTTTAAACAAATAGTAAAATTATAGTAGGTAGTTTTTGTCACAGAGAACTAGCAAAGATACTAGATTTCCTCCATTATTTTTCTATTTAAATTTCCTAACTGCTTCAACCACTGCTAGGAATAGATGGCATTAATCTTCACATTGCCATTTTGAGCAGAATAATTCTTAATTTTATAGGACTGCATTTAACATTTTCAAATCTGTAACATACCTGCCCTCCAAACACTAAATGCTAGTGGTAGCTGTCTGCTTCAGTCATAGTAGGGACCAAATGTGAATGCACACATCTCCAATGTCCTTTATGTGGATCAAGAATTAGAGAGGGAGAGGTAATAATACTATCATGGTTGTGAACTATTGTAAAAGTCTTAGCTAAGGTATTATTTCTAGCTGTCATTTGCTCACTAGATTATTCTTATCTTGTTACATTTAAATTTATGTAGAGTGAATCTCATATTAGTTGAAGACTATAAGGTAGCAATTGCTTTAAGCTGTAGAGAATATTACAACAGTGTCAGGAAAAACAGGAAAAGGACAAAAAGCAAAGTGAAAAAGATTTTGTACCCTAAAAAGAAACTGATAAAGAAAAAAAAAAAACACTAGAATACTAAATACTAAATCGAATAGAATAGTAAGGATTTGGGTTCCTCTCTGCTAGAAGTTGCAGATAATATAGTGGTAGATTATTTATTAGTAAGAAATAAAATAAATAGATGGCAGGACTGAAATTCTGTGTTATATGAAAGGAATTCACAGGAATTTTGAAAACGATAAGCCCATGGGCTAGGAGGAAATATCTGGTAATTTTATGCTAAAAAATCTTGGACAAGTATGTCTTTTGGAGAAGACACAAAGATGGAGGGATGCCTCATATTTTTTCCTATAGTTTGAAAATTTATGCATTTGAAGAACTTATGTTTTTTGAGCTTAGTGAATAGCCAAAAAGTATTTTTCTTTTATCTACAAAAATATCTGGCATATTGTATTGATTTACATTTGTCTGCTGTTGAATGTACAATAAATAATTGCTACTAATTTAATATAATTATTATAAACTTTTGTTGTCATAATTATTTTCTTGGTACAGAATAACTAATTGATTAAAATAAACTCAGGGGAAGCTAGATATATAAAAGACTTTAGAGAGAGTAACATCACTTTCACTGTATAGGAGAAGTTAATGTTGAAAGATATTATTTAAAACAGTTCTTCAGCTACTTATCTGCAAAAACTGGCTGAAAATTTCAGATATCCTTAGAATTAAAATATAGACCGGGGAATTATCAGATTTCTGTGTAATTAAAACATAACTATTTCTTAGAATGTGCTTAGAAATGATGCTACAGCATGCAGCTTTGAAATTCAGAGGCCAAAGCTTATTAGATAACAGTTTGGTAATATATATCAAGAACTTTCCCTTAGCCACTGAGCATCAGTTAATAGTGGTAAGAGAGAGGAAGAGATGGAAGAAAGCTGACTAGCGCAGAAAGTGCTGTCCTGTGTTAACACTGAATACCATGAGATTTCAGTGGCATGAATCTGAACGACTAAGATTTTTCATTGCTGTGTTCATTACTTGGATTAGCCATAGAAATCATGAATTCTTTAATTTAGAGCCAAATTTTGATGAAAATAAACAAACACTATAGCATTTTAACAAGATTCATACTATTATTACCATGCGGTAACGTTAACAAGACTTAAAATGTTTTCCTGATTGTTTTGTAACTTTATTTTTGTCACACACATGACATTCAAGTGGCTAATTTGTGGATACTTCCATGCTGACTTTGGTGTGACAAAATAACAGGGAAGATATAAGATCAAACCTCTCTGCTCCTTTAAATTTGAGTCTTGGATAAAAATTTTCATCGTTAGGTTCAGTTGTTGAGCTAACTCTGGAAGTGGTAAACATATATAAGTAACAGGATTATGCTGGTAAATATTTAACAATCGTCTGCCTGGGAAAAAAAAGCCCATATTTGCAGCATTTACCAATTTCCAATGCACAAATACTCCTTCTATAGTCACTTTCAAGCTACTATCAAAGTCACTGACCTTAAATTTGACCTTAGAGATGTACAAATTTATTGGATCTCCTGACTATTCAAGCCAGCTTTCATATACTACCGACTGACAGTCTGAGCCCTCTAATTGTGTTCTGGATTCCACTCTAGTGTTATTAAGGTATTCACAGAGTAAGCCCTGACCACCATTAAGTATTAAATGTTACAACATCTCATTTACATACACTACTTTTGCCAAATCACAATGAGAAGACTTCTGTCCTGCCCCTACTTTATGCTATAGTAGTCTTGCTTTACCTGTGAGGGATATGTTCCAGGACTCTCAGGACATGTCTGAAACCAAGGATGGCACTGACCCTATATACACTGCTTTTTCCTATGCATACATAGCTTTTCACTTAAAAGAAGCACTTTATGGCTTCTCTTTGGCACACTCCAATTGGCAGCATCACTGTTCTTGTGCTTTGGATCCATGATTAAGTAAAATAAGGGTTATCTGCTCAAAAGTACTGCGATATTGTGGCAGTTAATCTGATACCTGAGATGGCAACTAAGCAACTAATGAATATACAGCATGGCATGCTGGAGGAAGGGATAACTTATATCTGGGTGGGACAGCAGGAGGATGCAAGATTCCATTGTGCTTCTCAGAACAGCACGCATAATTTAAAATTTATGGTCTTTTCATTTCTGGAATTTTTCTTTTAATATTTTTGGATTGCAGTTGACCAACGGTAACTAAAATCGGGGAAAGCAAAACCACTACAATTTTTTATTATCATGACTGAGATCAGTGTGCCTCATCTCAGGCCCCTGAGTTATAACAATTGTTGTGAATAAATGTAATACAAATGCTTTAGATAGTTTGATTATTGGTTTTTATTAATGCATTCAAAAGATTCGAGGCAATTAAATTCTCACATTTATAAAGTTTTTATGTAGTTGTATTTCTGAGATATAGTATCATCATAATGTAAAAACTACATAAATTGAAAGGCATTTTGAGTAAATTTCTTAGTTTGGTGAATAATGGGAAAGAAAAAGAATATTATACATAATATAGGTATAATAAACAATAAAATTTCTTCAATTGGGTAAAACAATATAAATAAGTTCTTTAAAGTTTATGTAATATGTTATTTTCAAGTCTTGTCCAGTTGATAATAAAACTTTTCTTCACTAAAATAAGATAGAAAGTAGGAGACATAGTTACAACTATGCCTTTTAGACCAAAGCAAACCTTAAGAATTCAGAGTAGAGATGCATTATATAGTGATACTTTCAAAAGAAGTTGAAATAGCAGAATAACATTACAAAAAAAGTTTTAGCATCTGTAACACACCATTAGAAAGTGTGACTTGAATGATGAAAATGAAAAACGTGTTATTTGAACAGCTATTGCAGCCTATCTGGAGAGATGTACCCACACACTTATGTACATATTTATATTCAGATAGACAGACTGACTTGCTTAAACATGGAGAAAATTTTTTTAAAAAGAGACATACCCAAATTCAAAACAGTTTCTGCTATGTCCTAGCTAGTGCTTGCATTGCATTGAAGTGAGCCTACTGGAACAAGCAAACCAGAAAGTCTATGATTCATAAAGTTCTTGGAAGATTTTGACATTTCATTTTAATATTATATGATATGAAATCCAAACACAGTAGTAACAACTGTTAAAGTCTTGAAGAAAGATAAGGTGCTTAAACTAAAGCAATATATTCTTTGAATATATTACGAGATACTTTTAAAATTAATAGTGATAAGATTATAGTTCAAGTTCTTGTTTTATTAATTTTATACTTATCTATATTTAAAAACATTTCTACCTCTATAAAATAAACATATTAGTTTATAATTTTCTGCCAACCAGTCAAAATTCTAATATTAAACATCATAGTATATTTTACAAGTCAAAACTAAAGCAACTTTTTGCTGTTCACTAATATTTTCACTCTATCTTTTAGGAATCTACTGAAAATACATAATTTTCATAGTCCATGTTTCCCTGTTATCTTGCTACATCTCTTTTACATAGCAGTTACTCTAGATATCTAGTCATACCATTAGTAATTGTTGATTACTGTAGACTAATGTATGACTTAGAATATTTGTGTTTTTGGAAGGTGTGAGATAATTTTGATATATTATCAACATTCGGCAAAAAATCGTATTATGTACAAAGCCATATTCAAATGGGTTAATGTGTTCCCTAAGCCAGATTGCATTCATCTTGGACTTGTCAAAGTAAAATTGCACTGGACAAAGAAGACTTTGTTCAAGACTATTGCAATAGGAGAGAGTCTGAAATCAACTACCCTGAAAGAAAAGGTGGAATGTTTTATAAATACTAGGGTAAGCTAGTGAAAATTAATAGAGGACTTTGGGATGAAGGTTGATCAATGGGATGTGTCCAGCCCAATAAATTATTCCTGAGTACCCAATGCTTTTTCCTTTGTTTAGGCCATCTATGTTTGCTAATTGACATCATTAAAGTTCGACTTCTACTCTCTCATAAAGAATGGGAAATAAGGTGCTACTTCCTTTTCTATTTTCATTTCAAAGAGCTGGGTCCCAAGTACTTAAGAAAGACATTCCCTGGAGCTTAAAACTTGCCAGAAGCTAGAGAAAGATTTACATAAATTTCAAAGGAGCAGAGGAAGAATTCACAATTGTAATTTTTCTAGAGAAAATCCTTTAATAAAAGGTATATCTGGGGCCAGTAGTGAGGAAGAAACTTGTCTAATGTTTAGTCAAGCTGATGGGAATGTTAAAACCTCTGTGATCAGGCTCAAAACATGTTATTTAAGCTTAGTCTTATACACATTTGTTAGTGACAATGGAATCTCCTACTCCTTTTATTTAACCATGACTCTTTATGAATCATGGGATGTTTAACAGTAGACTGAGAACTTTGGCCATAATTTTTTTAATGATTATATTGACACAAGATATTGTTAACCTAAGGGGACCAGGCTTTGTTCCAGTAATCAGTCTCATTCAGAATGAGCCACATTCATAAAGATTATAAAACTAAAATATTTTAATAACCTTCTAAGTTTCTTCTTCCTAATGCTATGGCTATGTACATAATACCACGAAGTAAAAATAGGTGTTTTAGATGCTATCTTATCTTGTTTATGCACACTATTTTATGCTTTTAACATTTCATGGCACACTACACTGTTGTTAGGTAGCTAGTCAGACATGAGCCACAAGGGAACAAAGGAAAGGAGGCCAGAGACTGCCTAAAGAACATGCCATTGGTAGTTAGAGAATTCCTTCTACATCCCAGGAGACAAATGACAAGAGGGCCATAAACTATAGCTGGCTTAATCTGGCCAAAGACATGTACTCAGAAAGTATTACCCTAACCTGCCCACAACCTCAGCTTCATTATATCATCATTATAATACCCCAATTATGCAAGAAGTTCATGAAACTAATTGTAATAGACTGAATTTTGGGTAAGCACATGAGCACTAGGCAGAGTTATAGTTATATAGCAGCCAAGTGTTGATCAAAATGACCTCATGTGCCAGTCAACTAGGAACACCTTTGTAACCACCCACCACAACCCAAATATAATACAAATCTTCCCACTTCTGCATAGATACAGTTCTTTGTTGAGAACATGCCCCTCCCTTGGGGAGCACTCTTTCTTTCTTCTTTTATCTTTTTACTTTTCAAATTCCACAGGGTTCCAGCCTTCTATAGAATGGCCCATATCCTTCTAAAATATACCTTTAATAAATCTTTTTCTAAATCTTACTGACCTGTGATTCTTTGCTGAGTCACTGGGAAAGAACCAAGGAAAAGTACTATTTGCATTTCTGTATTGTTACCCACCCTCCATGTTGTTGGGGTGACACTGAACTTCAAATCTCTCCCAAATGGTAACACTACCACCAATGCATTTTACATTGAACATTGACAAAAACAAGTAGCCTAAATTTTACAGCTCAGAGAGGCTAGTTTCTCACAGAGATTCATGGAATGCCCAAGTAATTAGCCAAGGCATACTATAAGGACAAAAGAACTAAGCCATTATACAAATTGTGAGCCTTTCATAATTAGTTAGCCATAAAAATTTTTTTGGTACAGAATGGGAGAAAATATGTTTTCTTCTGGATAACTGACTTTATAATAAATCAGATAATGTATGATTATTAATACTGTTTGTTGTCAACTGATATTCCATCCTAGTAATTTTCATTAAAACAACTTCAGTTATTTTTATTTTTCCATTCATTTTTTACAATTTATATTAATCTCCAAATTTACTTATATATCTCTATTCCCTAAATCCTTATTGCTCATTGCCATTACTGAGTGTACCTAAATGCCTTATTCTATCATATTTCCATACCTGAAGTCTGCTGTCTGTGTCCTTTATCTTTTAACAAGCACTTTCTGCTCATTTCCTTAACTCTGCCACAGAGGAGAACTGCCCTCTGCAATATGCATCCTAGTTTTTTACTTGACTCATCTTTTTCTTGCTTTTAGTAATTAGAAAGTAATCTTACATAATGTGAAAGAAACATGAAAGCTTGGAGAAAAGGCATCTATTCAAAACAAAACAATCAGGAGTAAGAAGAAAAGAGTGTTGTTCCTAGTGTTGTTATTATTTCTACAAATGATAAACACAACACTTTCTAGCACTCCAGAGCTGTTTTCTCACCTGAGATGTGTAAAGAACAAATGGGAAGAAATAAAGAAATGCAGATGCTAAAATACAGGATCTGCACATTATTTCCTCCAAAATAGAGCCAAGTGGGAATATGAGAATTTTTTGATATTAAAAATGACTCATGTTTCCTTACCAGTGACTTAGTGACACATTTTATGAATTTCTGATTTACCTTGCTCTTATTTAATATTTATTCAAGAAGCATTTGTTAAGCACTTATTATTTTCGCCGGATTATAAAAGATTACTGAATACACAATTATTTAGAAAAAATTCCTGCCCTTGTAATTTAAAATTAGAAGAAAAGATGGTGAGAGAATAGGTAAATGTGATGCAGAGACAAGTGCCTTAATAAGACTAAGTAAGGCAAACATAGAACAATCAATGGGAACCATTAATAGCAGAGATTGTGAACCAAGTCTTGGAGCAATCAGCAAAGGATCCCTTGATTCTTAGGTAGGTATTTCTAGTAACATGCTTCCATAAGCATATGTGGGTTTTTTTTTTTTTTTGGTAAAATGTCTTACTAGAAATGAAATATCATAAGTATTTGTATACAAAATCAAAGGACTGTATGACTTTGATGAAATTTAGTTTTAAATCTTAGCTCTAGAAATCATCTGCCTCTTTCACGATCTCCTTCCCTCCCTCCCTTCCTCCTTCCCTCCCTCTCTCCCTCCCTCCCTCCCTCTTTCTTCTCCTTATTCCTCTCCTTTTTCTCTTCTTCTCTCTTCCCCCCACCCACTCACACAGTTAGGACCTCTGGCTGGCTAAAGATAACATCTTGACCTAAGTTATGTTTCAGTTCCTGAGCTTTGATGCGGGCCATCACCCTGACTACTTTCCCATGAAACCAGACAGAGGGATGTGGGAAAAGACCTCAGAGCTGTCCTCAAGACCTAAAGAAATGATTTATTACCCTCATCTTACCTTCAACCAATCAGCTCCCAGGATGACTCTGAACCTATAACCTATGGTGTCTTGTGATTTTGCCCAATAGTCGTTTTATTTAGAACAAATCTATGATATCTGTATTCAATATTAACTAATTTTCTTTCTATATTACCAACTCCTGCTTGTGCATTCTTTGGGCCATGGCTTGCAGGCAGGCAGACCCAAGGGAAAACATCAGGGTTCTGGTAATATACATTTAATTTTGAATCCTTTCATGCAGTTGCTCTTTGAAGGACTTGCACTGGTTTATGCAAACAATAGTTTTTTTAAATTTTTTTTTCAATTATAGCATACAATATTATATTTCACATATGCAACATAATGATTAAACATTTATATAACTTGTGATCACTCCAATAAATTTAGTATCCATCTGACAGAATATACAATTAGTACAATATTATTGATTACATTCATTATGATATACTTAACATCTCCATGTCTATTTTGTAACTACCAGTTTGTACTTTCCCTTTTTTACCCATCTTCTCCCCAAACCCCATTCTATCTGGTAACACTTAAAGTATTCTCTGTATCTATAAGTTTGTTCCTGTTTTTTGTTTTATTTTGTTTTGTTTATTTTGTTCTTTAGATTACATATGTAAGTGAAATCATATGGCACTTGGCTTTATCTGATTTACTTCACTCAGCATAGTATCTTCTAGGTCCATCCATGTTGTTGCAGATGTAAGGATTTCATTCTTTCTTTATTTTTATGGATGAATAATATTCCATTATATATGTGTACCACCTCTTCTTTATCCATTCATCCATTGATGGACACTTGGGGAGCCTCTATATCTTGGCTATTGTAAACAATGGTGCAAGGAACATATGGGTGCACATGTTCATTCAAAGTAATATTTTGGGTTTTTGGATAAGTACCCAAAAGTGGGATTACTGGGTCCTTCTTTGTTTCTTGTTATAGCCTTTGTTTTAAAGTCTCTTTTGTTTGGTGTAAGTATTGCTACACCAGATTTTTAAAAATTTTCCATTTTCACAAAATATCGTTTTCCATCCCTTTACTTTCAGTCTTTGTGTGTCTTTTGATCTGCAGTATTTTGTAGACAACATGTGTGAGGACCTTGTTTTCATATCCATTTGGCCACTCTGTCTTTTGATTAGAGCATTAATTCTTTTTCATTTGTAGTACTTGATAGATGTGTAGTTATTGACATTTTCATGTTCATATTTTTGATACATATTTTTTTCCTCTTAAAGAAGTCCCTCCAACATTTCCTGTAATATTAGCTTGGTGACAATGAACTCTTTTAGCTTTTACTTGTCTGGGAAGCTATTAATCTATCCTTCGATTCTAAAAGATAGCTTTTCCGTATAGAATAATATTGGTTTGTAGGTCTTTGCTTTTCATCACTTTGAATATTTTGTGCCAATTCCTCTGGCCTGAAAAGTTTCTGTTGAGAAATCAGCTGAAAGTCTTATGGGAGCTCTCTTGTAGGTAACTAATTGTTTTTCTTTTGCTGCTATTGAGATTCTCTCTTTGTATTTAACCTTTGGCATTTTAATTATGATGTGTCTTGGTGTGGGCCTCTTTGTTTCATCTTGTTTGAGACTCTGAGCTTCCTGAGCTTGTATGTCTATTTCCTTCACTAGGTTTGGAAAGTTTTTTTTTTTTTTTGTCATTATTTTTTCAAATAGGTTTTCAATTTCTTGCTTACTCTCTTCTCCTTCTGGTACCTTCTGCTGCGAATGTTGGTATGCTTGATATTGTCTCAGAGACTCCTTAAACTATACTCATTTTTTAAATTCTATTTTCTTGTTGCTGTTTTGATTGAGTGTTCTTTGCTACCCCATTCTCTAAATTGCCTAATAAATCCTCTTCTTCATCCAAGCTTTTGATTCTCTCTAATGCATTCATCTTGAATATCATATTCCTCATTTTATTGAAATTCACACTGAGTTCATCCATTCTTTCTCTAAGTTTATTGAGCATCCTTGTAACAAGTATTTTAAATTTCACATCTGGTAGATTGGTTGTCTCCATTTCCTTTAGCTCTTTTTCTGGAGCTTTGTTTTGTTCTTTCATGTGGGACATGTTTCTTTCCCTCCCCATTTTAGCTGCCTTCATTTCTGTTTCTATGTATAGATAGGGATCCTAAGTCTCCTGGTTTTAGTAGAGTGGCTGTATGTAGTAGATATCTTGTGGGGTCCAATGGAGTAGACTCCCTGGTCACTGAGCCAGATGTTCAAGGTATGCCCCTTTGTGTGGATTATGTGTGCCCTCCTGTTGTGTTGAGGCTTGGTTTCTGTTTGCATATCGATGGGAGGGATTGATCCTTGAGTTGATTGGTTGTGAGGACTGACCAGTGAGGTGCTGACCTGACAAACCAGGATTCACTTTAGTAGGGTTCTGGTTCCTGCTCAGTCTGCTCTTCAGGTGTGTATTCCTCAGATACAACCCTGAGTATTGCTCTGACTCTGTTTTTGGTCAAAAGAGGCCACCAGGTGTGCCGGCTCAAGGGCCTCCTGGTAGGGGCCCAGCTGAAGGCCAAGTTCAACTGCTGCCTGTGTACTTCCAGGGCCACCTGGTAAGAGTCACCGAGCAATCTGCAAATGGCTGCTACCTGTGCTGAGCTTATAGGTACTTCAAGAGTTCAAGACAATAACTGAGGCTGGCTGCTCTTATTGCAGGCATTGGAGGTGCTCAGCAAGATAGTTGGGGCCTGCCAAGGCTAGATGCTGATTCTTTATGTTTTGTGAGATTTTAGGAAAGTCCATAGTATAGCCAGGACAGGCCATTTGTATAGGAAAAAAATACTGGAGACACCTTGGGTGGGCTTGCAAGTTGGGAAGGGAAAGGCCTTGGGGAATCACCTGAGTGGAGCAAACTGTGTTAACCAGGTTAATGGAGACATATATGGCAGTCGACTGTATCCGCACACTCGGAGGTAGTAGGGTTCAACAAGGCAACACTGGATACTGCTAGTACAGAAGAAAGCAGCCTCTCCAGACCTTGTGCTGAAGACAGAAAGCTTAGTTCCTTCTGGTATGTCCCTGCCACTCTTCAAGTAGCTTCCCCAGTGCTGGAGCTCAGAGCGAGTGAATCAGTCCATCAGTGAATAAGTCTGTTGTGGGCCCTTTAAGAAAAACATCTGCAACTCCCACAGCCCTCCATCTCATCCAGCCACATCTTTGCTGGTTGTGGGGACTTCTCTTCCCAGAACTGTAACCTGGGCTGGGAAGTGCAGTGTGAGCCAGGACACCTCCCTACTCCGGGGAGGCCTCTACAGCTAAGAAAACACTCCTGGTTCTGGTCCACCACTCACGATTGTGGGACCGGCTTGTTTTATGTCTCCTCACCAGCCTCAGGTGACCTCTTATGTATGTTCCCAGTTGTAGGACTTCTGTTCAGTCAGACTTCAGGTGACTCTCAGTGATGGTTGTTTTGTAATTTTGTTGTAATCTTGATGTAGTCATGAGAAGAGGCAAACACAGTGTCTACTTTCTACACCATCCTGACCGGAATCTATACTCCTACTAACTTTGTATACTATCAGGAATTTAAACTCTAATATTCTGACGTTTTTATTTTTCCATATATTTATTTTAAGCAAGATTGGGCACCTCCTCATAGAGTTGTAAACCAATCTGTATTTTTGTCTGTGAACTCTGTATGACTTTGCTTATTTTTTAATTAAATTGTTTTAACTTGTTCTTAATGCCTTGAAATTATTCATTACATATTTAGGAACCTTTTTTTTTTTTCATCATGTGATATAAAATTAATATGAATTGTTTTTGCACAGAAGTATTTTATTTTTATGTAGTTTAATTTTCTATGTTAAGGAATTATTTCTCTATTCTAGGAATTGTACTAAGATTAAATATTTTATATTATATTTTGTATTAATAGAAATTATAATATGTATGCTCTTCTACAACAAGCTCCTCTCCTCAATGCACTTAACAGTACCTAATAACAAATTTGGAATACCTATAACCTTAGTTTAATCTTTCTGAAAACTACAGGCATTTCTTTTATTCGACTCTATAGTAATTCATGTAATCAGTTCTTTATTATTATACATGTACAAAGATGAATGTAAGGTTTTCACTTATTGACAAATACGCATCCTATTAATGAATTGCTAGTTTGTACTGTTCACCTCCCTATTTTATATACTACTGGTTTTAATTTGCTTATATTTTATTTCAGATTTTTGGTATTTTTTATTTGCTTATTTATTTATTGGAATACTCTTGATGAGATTAGTCCAATTATTTCTTGGTATGTAACCTTTGTTAGGTAGGGGTCATTATTATGCTGATCTCAATAGATTAGTAGACTTCTTTTTATGGTCTGAATCAATTTCAAGAAAATTAATATATTCTCTTTCGTGAAAGTTTGAGAAAAGTATCTGTGCCTGGATCTCCCTTAAGGGGCAGTTACTTGATATTTTCAAAATTTCAAATTTTTAAATTCTCTAGCAGAGAACTTGAGAGTTTCTATCTAATGTCATGTAAGCTGTGATAATTTATACTACCTAGAAAATAATAATTTCAAATTAATATTCAAATTTATTTTATTATGTTGGTTAATTTGAATAAGATATTTTAAATTTATTAAATCTGTGATTTTCTCCATTTATTTAATTTTTGGATTTTAACTTTTTTTCTCGATTAGTTATTCTGATGCTCACTCTGTTTTATTTTAACTTTACTTATTTTGTTGACTTTTCTCATAATAACCAGCTTTTGGACTTATTTATTTGTACTTTATTAATTATTAATTTCTCCTTTCTACTTAATCAGTTTTCTTATTCTGCTTTCCCTTGTCTTATTTAGTTATATTTTTGCTAAAGTTTGAATTGGTTACTTAACTAATTTATCTTTATTTTCTGTTTGTAAATTAGCTAATTTAAACCCATTTATTAGTCTCTTATTAAAACTTCACTTATATGCAATAAATATAGTTACAGACTTTTAAAATTGTTTTATTCTATGGATGTTTTGTAAATTTTGGCAATTTTTCAAGCAATTCTTGCTTCAGAGTATTGTTGAATGGTTCATTATTATTATGTTTTTATTCTTAGTATTAATAGCTGTTTATGATTTATAAATTTTGATGATTTCATTTCTGGTGCATAAAGATCTATGACATATCTTTTTGGCCTGTAGTCTTTAAAATTGGTCTTAAAAAATGTATTTACTGCTATTCAATGTGAATTAAGTCTTATTTGATAATTAAACCATAATTCTCATTACAGCTTTTAAAAAGTTTATTTTATATTAGTTTTAGGAATGTAGTGCATTGGTTAGACATTTATATAATTTATGAAGTGATCCCCCCAATTATTCTAGCACCCATCCGACTCTACACATAGCCATTAAAATACTATTGACTATATTCCTTATGTTGGACTCTATGTCCCATGACTATTTTGTAACTACTAATTTGAACTTCTTCGTCCCTTCATCTTTTCCACCCAGTCTCCCAAATCTCCTCCTCTGTGGCAATTAGCAGATTATTCTCTGTACCTGTGAGTTTGTTTTTGTTTAGTTTGTTCCTTTTGTTCCTTAGATTCTGCATGTAAGTAAATTCACATGGTATTTATCTTTTACTGTTTGACTTATTTCACTCAGCTTAATACTATCTAGGTCCATCCATGTCATTGCAAATGGTAGAATTTTAATTTTTTTATAGCTGAGTAATATTCTATTGTTTATGTGTACTAAATTTCTTTATCTGATCTTTTATTGGGGGTACTTAGATTGCTTTCAATCTTGGCTATTGTGAATAGTGTTACCATAGACATAGGGATGCATAGAGCTTTACAAATTGTTTTGTTTTTCTTTAGATAAATACTTAAAACTACCTTTTGGCCCTGCATTGCACTTCTATTTTACATTTTGAGGAACCTCCAAACTGTTTTCTATAGTTGGCTGTACTATTTCACAATCCCATGAAAAGTGTATGAGTGTTCTCTTTCCTCCACATCCTCACCAACACTTTTGTTGGTTTGTTTTGATTTATTGATAATAGCAATTCTGACAGGTACGAGGTGATATCTTATGGTTTTAATTTACATTTCTCTGATAATTAGTGATATTGAGCATCTTTTCATATGTCTATTGGCCATCCATATGTCCTCTGGAGACTTCTGCCCATGTTTTAATTGAATTGTTTGTTTTCTTGTTGAGTTGTATGAGTTCTTTTATAGATTTTAGATAGTAACCCCTTATCAGGTATATTATAAGAATATATCTTCTCTCACTCAGTAGGTTGTCTTTTCATTTCATTGATTTCCTTTAGTATGCAAAGTTTTTTAGTTTGATGTTGAGCAAAAACTTGTTAGTTTGATGCAGTCCCATTTGTTTATATTTTCTTTTGTTTCCCTTGCCTGAGGAAATATATCAGAAGAAAATTATTAATAGCAATATCAGAGAGTTTACTACCTATGTTTTCTTTTAAGAGTTTTATGGTTTCAGGTCTTCGATTTAATTTTTAAATCCATTTTGAGTTTATTCTTGTATATGGTGTAAGAAGTAGTCTATTTTCCTTTTGTGCATATATTTGTTTGGTTTCCCCAACACAATTTGTCAAAGAGACTATCTTTACTCTCTTGTATATTCTTGCTTCATTTGTCATAGATCAAATGACCGTGTAGACATGGATTTATTTCTGGGTTCTCTATCCTATTCCATTGATCTATGTGTCATTTTTATGCCAATACCATGATGTTTTGATTACTATAGATTGAGACATAGTTTGATATCAGGTAGTAAGATATATCCAACTTTGTTCTTTTTTCTCAAGATTGCCCTGATTATTTGAGGTCTTTTATGTTTCCACATACATTTTAGAATTATTTGTTCTAGCTCTGTGAAAAATGCCATATTTTGATAAGGATTGCATGAATCTATAGATTGCTTTGGGCAGTATGGCCATTTTAAAGACGTTGATTCTTCCTACCCATTCTTCCTACCCAGGAGCACGCATATGCTTCCATTTATTTGTTGTTTGATTTCTTTTTTCAGTGACATAATTTTCAGAGAATAAATCTTTTACCACTTTGGATAATTTGATTCCTAGGCATTTTATTGTTTTTGATACAATTGTAAATAGGATTGTTTTCTTAATTTCTCTTTCATCATTGATGTATAAAAATATAACTGACTCTGATTATTAATTTTGTATCCTGCTGCTTTACTGAATTTATTTATCAGTTCTAACTGGTAGAATCTTTAGGGTTCCATATATATAGTATCATGTCATCTGCAAATAATAACAGTTTTACTTCTTCTTTTCCAATTAGGATGCCTTTTATTTCTTTTTTGTCTGATAGCTGTAATTAGTACTTCCAATACTATGTTGAACAGACATGATGAAAGTGGCCATCCTTGTCTTTTTCCTGAACTTAAGAAGAATGTTTTTAGCCTTTCCCTGTTGAGTAAAATGTTAGCTGTAGGTTTGTCATCCATGACTTTTATTATGTTTAGGTATTTTAACTTTGCCGAGAGTTTCAGTCATAAATGGATGATGGATTTTGTCAAATGCTTTTTCTGCATCTATTGATATAATCTTATGATTTTTATTTTTTAATTTGTTAAAAGTGGTGTTTCACATTAATTGAGTTACAGGTATTAAAACAAATTTGCATTCTAGGAATAAATCCAACTTGATTATGGTGTATGATATTTTTAATGTATTGATGAATTCAGTTTGCTAATATTTTATTGAGGATTTTTCCATCAGTGTTCATCAGGGATATTGGTTTATAGTTGTTGTTCTTTATTTATTTATTATTTTTATTTTTTATTTTGGTACTGTCTGGTTTTTGAATCAGTAATGGTAGCCTCATAAAAAAAATTCCCCACTCTCAATATTTTTTGGAATATTTTGAAAGGAATAGGTGTTAGTTCCTCTTCGAATGTTTGATGAAATTCACATATGAACCCATCTGATCCAGAACTTTTGTTTTTTGAAATTTTTTTGATTACTGATTCAATTTAATTGAGGGTAATTGCTTAGTTCAGATTTTCTGTTTCTTCTTGACTTAGTCTTGGGAGTTTGTATGTTTCTAGGAATGTATCCATTTCTTCCAAATTGTCCAATTTGTTGGCATACAATTACTTATAGTAGTTTTCTTATTATCCTTTGAATTTCTATGGGGTCCATAGTTACTTCTCTTTCATTTCTCATTTTATTTATATGGGTTCTCTCTTTTTCTTGATGCATCTGGTTAAGGGTTTATCAATTTTGTTTATCCTTTTAAAGAACTGACTCTCTTTTCATTGATATTTTGTATTATTTTTCTAGACTCTATTTTGTTTATTTCTGCTCTGATCTTTACTATTACCTTCTTTCTACTCACTTTGGGTTTTGTTTTCTGTTCTTTTTCTAGTTTTTTAAGAGTAAGATTAGATTGTTTTGAGATTTTTGTTTGTTTCTTGAGATAGGTCTGTATTGCTATATAGTTCCCTCTTAGGATGGGTTTTGCTATATTTTGCAGATTTTGAATCATTGTTTTCATTTTCATTTGTCTCCAGGTATCTTTTGTTTTTTTTTCTTGATCTCATGTTAACTCATTCATTGTTTAGTAGCGTGTTATTTAGCTTCCATATCTTTGTCTGTATTTTCCAGTTTTTTTTTCGTAGTTGGAGAAGATACTTGATATAATTTCAGTCTTCTTAAATTTATTGAGACTTGTTTTGTAGCCTAACATGGGACCTATCCTGGAAAATAGTCCATGTGCACTTGAGAAGAATGTATATTTTGCTGCTTTGGGGTGAAACACTGAAAATATCAGTTAAATCTAACTGGTCTAGTGTGTCATTTAAGGCTGCTGTTTTCTTGTTGATTTTCTATCTGAAAAATCGGTCCATTGGTGTCAATAGGATGTTAAAGTCTCCTAATATGAGTATATTACTGTTGATCTCTTCTTTTATTTTGGTTAAAAATTGCTTTATATATGTAGGTGCTCCTATGTTTGGTACATATATGTTTACTGGGGTTATGTCCACATGTTATAGTGATCACTTTATCATTATGTAATGCCCTTTTTGTCTCTTATTATAACTTTTGTTTTAAAGTCTATTTTGTCTAATATTTATATTTTGTCTAATACTTACTATTCCAATTTTTTTTTAAATTTCCATTTGCATGAAATACCTTTTCTCAATCTTTGTGTGTGTCATTTGATCTGAGGTGAGTCTCTTATAGACACCATATGTATGGATCTTGTTTTTTCATTCATTTGGTACTCTATGTCTTTAGATTGGAGTATTTAATCCATTTACATTTAAAGTGATGATTGATAGGTACAGAGTTGTTGCCATTTTGTTATTTATATGTATACATCCTACTTTTTTTTCCTTTTTTAAAAATTTTACATAATTCCCTTTAACATTTCTTATAAAACTGGCTTGTTGGTGACATATTTCTTTAACTTTTTCCTGTCTGGGAAGCTCTTTATTTCAGTTTTCATTGTAATTGATAGCCTTGCTGGGTAGAGTAGTCTTGACTTTAAGTTATTGTTTTTCATCATTTCAAACTTTTTTGGATGACTTATATATATTATATCCTTGGGTTTTGTTTCGAATTATTTTAGAGATTTTTTTTATTTATAAAGCAAACTTTTTACCTCTTGATATGACAGAAAAATTTCTACTTATGCCGATAATTTTTTTTTTCATACTTTCTCTTTTTATTGTGTCTTCTAAAAGTTAAGTTACTCTTTGTTCAATGTAATTGGTGCACGTGCATGTGTGTTTTCTTTTTATAATGTGAAGCTTTATTATCTACTATTTATTGGATACTTTATAGCTATTTATTAGTAATCTTTAAGTTTTTTGATCATATACCAGTATTAGTAAAAAAATCTAAATCACAGTTCCTTTATGTATAAAAATTTAATATACTTTTTATAAGTAAAATTATTAATACTTATAGTAAATATATGCAAAATTAATTTATCTCATCCGAGTTACAAACAACTGTAAAATAGAATCGATAATATTTTATGTTAATAGTCCAGATAATTTTCTTGCATACTTCCTGTGGTATGGAGAATACAGGATCTTAATGCAGTCATTTTAGGCAGTATCTATTGTCCTTACACTCTAGAATAAAATAATGTATGTGCTTTCATTTTATTATTATTATTAATTATTATTATTATTATCATTTTTACTATTTCTTAACCTTTACCATCATATTAAATTATGTCTAGCTCTTCCAATGGTGACATTTATACCTTAAATAAAATACTTATCCTCTTTTTACTTAAGTTATCAATTTTAAATTGTTTCTATTGAGTTCTGACTCCTTGCTCTGAAAAATGGAGTAATCAGTTTATAGTGAAAGTTTTTCTAATTGATCTCCACTTATATGACTTGTTTTAAACACTGCTTTTCTGTTATCTCTGTAAAACAACTGTCCACTGTGTATGAAAAACTTATTTCTAGCTGCCTCCTATGTATCTTGCTCTGGCACACTCTATTTTCCAAAGATGGATGAAACAATGTCTTTCGACCTACATACTCTTCTACATATTCCCTTGCCAACCTGCCATCTGCCCCTTCTGCTACTCTTGAATCTGGACAAACTTACTGTGTTGTTTTTAACCAATAAAGTGCAATGGAAATTATGTTGTATGATTTCCAAGACCAGGCTAGAAAGGCCATGCAGTTTCAGCTTGTTACCCTGAGACATTCTCTTTGGTGACAATCAGCGGCCATGGAAGAAGTCAAATCTTCATGCTGCAGAAGCCATATGTAAATCCAGAATATCTATAAATACTATTTTTACCTTTACTTTTGGAATTCTGCCTCCCCCACACCTTTTATTTTTTCTTGCTGAATACCTAACTTACTGTTGGGGTCCCTATATTGTTACATAATTTCTTTGTTGATATTTCGTAGTTATGCCTTAAGTTCTTATTTTCATACATGTCCTATTTTCTCCCATGTCATGTTCAGTTAAAAAATATTAGTCACATTTTTCACTAGTTACAAACTTTTTCTCAAATGATCCTCAGCTACCTTTGGTTTGTGATTTTTCTCTTCTTTTTGGTATTGAAATATTACATACATATTTTAAAATTGCTACTTATATTTAAATTGAGGTCATTCTTCTTAGATCAGATAACTTTCCCTTCTATAAATAATGTAAGATATGCCTGGAGAGTGAGCAGTTATCACAAGCAGCTTGAACTTCCTTCTGTGGTGTATGGGAACATTCTTTTCAACATTTCTTTGCCTTTTTTACTTGATTCAGCTTCCTGTAAATTGAAAGTCCCTTATTCAGAATGAAGCCTTGTAGATTTTTGTGGTTTCCTTTTATGTCTCTCTCCTGATATATCTTTCTCTTCAGATGATAAAAATTGGCAGGTACATAATTTCTTGTGCTTAAAAATTTCCTATTTTTCTAACTTGAAGATAAGCTGATGGCAAAGGTGGGTATAACTCCTAATTTCCAAATTCAATACAGTCTTTCTGTCATGCAATGGTATTAACCCTAATTCAGGTGGTATGATATTGTGAATGATAATAAATATATATTTGGTCTTAGTCCCTATTTTTAGCAACAGGCTCCTAAAATTCTTGAACTTTCCTAAGTGATGAAAGCATAAAGATGTCTTTTATTATGCTAATAAGATGACTTTTGGACCATAGCTAAGAATGAAAGTTGGTTGCCAGGGGAACCAGCTACATGATTAGAAGATTTATACAGTTAATCTCACTCCCTTGATCTTTAGTAAGGAGTAAGGGGCTAGAAGTTGAATCAATTACCAATGGCCAATGATTTAATCAATTTCGTACCTGTAACTAAGCCTCCATAAAAACCCAAAAGGACAGGTTTAAGAGAGATTTGGAGTTGGTGACTATGTGGAGGTGCTGGGAGAGTGGCCTGCTTAAAAATAGCATGAAAATTTTATCCTCTTTCCCCATACCTTGCCCTATGCATGTCTTCCATCTTGGTGTTCCTAAGTCGTATTCTTTTATGATAAACTGGCCATTTAGTAAGTTAAATGTTTCTCTGAGTTTTGTAAACCACTCTAGCAAATTAATTGAACCAAAAGAGGAGGTTATATGAACCTAATTTATAGCTAGTCCATCAGAAATCCAGGTAGCAACCTGAAATTATAAATAGCACCCAAAGTGTGGGTGGGAGACAGACATGTTGAACTGAAGCCTTAACCTGTGAAATCTGATGATATTATAGGACCCACAGCCAGTGTCCACAACAATGCTTGTTGATGTGAGGAAAAGCTACACCCCCACACACATTGGAATTAGGTCCTAGAACCCAAAAGAGGGAGATAGCCTTTGCCCTTTATTCATGGAGTCCTTTTTGTAACCTTGTAGGAAGGGAGAAAATAACGACCATCCACTTGGTGTATAATGACAGTTTACCTGAGACGTTTTGTGATATAAAACTGAGTAATTACCCAGAGTATCTCCAGCTTGTTCCGTGGGTCCACCTGTAAAGAGGTGTGGTTTCTATATCTAATATTTTATTTATATCTCTTTAAAACAGAATTTTATCATTAGCCTGTTAACCTTCTTTCACTAATTATAAGTTCTAAGCAAAATAAATTTAGGCATTGCCTTATTGGGCAGCCTTACTTTCATTAGAAAAATCTTTCCCCTTAAAACTTTACATAGAGAAATGTAAAATTTTTAGACTTCGTAAGTTTAAATTTTACAACTTTACTATATTTAGGAGTTATTTTTCATGGTATATAATTTATGATTTTATTTAATTAACTTTCATCAAAAATTACTTTTTTCTTCAATATTGTTGCTTTTGATGGGAGTTTGGCAGAAAATAAAATTGCTGGAGTCTCACATAATTTATTTTTAAAGCACCCAAGTTTTTATTTTAAATAAGTTCTCTCTGATAATTGATTTTTGGAGGTAGAGAATGAAGGCTGAAAGACTAATCTGAAGGCCTTTGATAAGAGGAGGTATGAACTAATACATTGGCATTGGTATTAAAGAGAATGAAAATGATTTGAGACATGTTAAGAAAGTAGAACTGGAAGAATTTCATGATTGGCTTATTCTGAAATTGAAAGAGACAACAGAATTAAGCTTAAAAATCAGTTTGGTGTTGAAATACTAGGTTAATTTTTTGGCATCTCTCAGATTAAGGAAATCAGAAGGAATAGTGAGTACATTTTAAGAGATAATGTGTTTATTGTTTAAAAAAAGTATAAATTTCAATATCTCTGAATATCAAACTGATGATTTTCAACCCCAAGCAACTTTTGTCAGTATCTGGAGACAGTTTTGTTAGTCATAGTGCATGGCATCTATCTCTAAGTAGGAGCCAGTATACTACTAAAAATCTTATAATGTATAGGATATTCCTCAACAAAGAATTATGGCCTCAAAGGTCAATAACATTGAGGTTGAAAAACTGTGCTTAGATTGAGATGTCCAATAGGACATCAAACTATAGTTTGATACTCAGGTCTGGAGTTCAATAAAGAAACTTATGTTAGAGTCACAGTTTTGGAAGAGAAATGCAGTTGATCATCAAATCCATTATTTCTTCTCACTGAATACACAAGTAGACTTCATTTCTTAGTTTCTAATCTATTAGATGAGGCTTTGTGACTTATTTTTAACCAATGGGATTTGAGAGGAAGAAATATGCACAACTTCCAGGTCTGGGCCATTAAAAATTTCCTATTTGCAAGCTGCCTTGTCTTTCCCTTTGCATTTGCCTTAAACAAATGAATATAGTGAACCTGGAAGCCACATGATAATGGTGGATCCACAGTAAAGATTTTGCCTTATTACTATATCAGCACTTGAAAGAGAGAGGACTATCTGCTTACTAAGAATATTGGTTTTGGACATCTCATAAGTATAAAATAGACTATTTTGAAAATTGAAGAGTTTGTAGTTACAATAGTTATCTATCTGCTTAAAAATTTACCCCAGAACTTAACAGCTTAAAAGAATAAACATTTATCATCTCACAATGTAACATTTTTAATGGTTGGAATGTGGGAGCAGTTTGGCTGAGTGATGCTGGCTCTGGATCTCACACGAAGTTGTAATCTAATTGTCATCTGGGGCTGCAGTCATTTCAAGACTCCATTAGATCTAGAAAATCTGCTTCTAAGTCCTCTCACATGGTTGTTGTCATGTCTCTGTTTCTTACTGGGTGTTTGCTGAAGCCCTCTTTCTTGCCACATGGGCCTCTCCACAAGCTACTTAAATAACTTTTTTATACGGCAGCTGATTTCCACTAAAATAGTAACAGAGACTGGGGGAACAGAGAATGAGAGAGACAGAGGCCAAGAGAGAGAGGGGTTGAGAGATTAAGAAAATTTAAGATTTTCATAATTTACTCTCAGAAATGGCATATAAACCGTGGTGCAATGAGGGTGGTGACTACCTAAGAATGTGAATAACAGAATGTAGGAATCATTGTGGACAACCTTAATTTTGAAGATGATTATTTTATCTTCAAAGACAAAGATTTTAAAATTTAAATATCAAAGTGGTTTATCCTTTATATCAGTTAGTGCTACTTTTATCTATAGCAAGAGTTCTATTTGTCTTTCATTAAGTATCAATGCTGTTCCTTGAATTGGAGAGTTTAACTTGGAAATGAATGAAAGTATAGTGGAAAACTGATATAAATTTTATTTAAACATTTTTAAGTATCTACTGTGGGCTGAATTGTGTCCTTCCAAAATTCACATATTAAAGTCTTCATCCTAGATGTGACTGTATTTGGAGATAGCAACTTTATGAAAGTAATTAAGGTAAAATGAGGTCATAGAGGCAGACCCTGATCTGATAAGATTAGTGTCCTTATAAGAAGAGATGTCAGAGAAGTTACTCTTTCTCCACCAAATGTGGACACAGAGAGAAGGTAGCAAGACCTTCTACAAGATAAGATGAAATCATGTACAAGAATCTGACCATGCTGACCATACTGGAAGTCTAAAGACTTCCAGCCTCTAGAACTGTAATAAAATAAATTTCTATTACTTTCCATCCTCCAGTTTATGGTATTTTTTATGGCAACATAAGCTGATTAATATAGTTTCCATGCATGGAAGTTCCATCTAACAAAAAGATTTTTCCTGAAAAGAGTCATTGCCATGCAAAGGAAAAGCCACATCATGGATGTTAAGTTACCAAATCATATTGAAAATGGAGTCACTCACGCTAAGTCTCATGACAGTGAACTGAAGCTAAGTTTCTATGCATGGCTTTCCCAGAAAAAAAGATCTAGGTCAACCAATCAGCACTTGCCTACTTAACACAGATCACTTAACCTGGCTCTAAGTTTTCTCTTTGTCCCATGTAAGGAAAGTAACCCTGCTTAAGAAAATGTCCAGTGTAATTTCCTTGTTCCTGCTCACTTTGGTCTGCACAACCTCCCTCTTTGTGCAGCTCTTCAGAGCTGCTCTCTACATTCTATATCAGGTTCTGCCTGATTCATGTGTCAGCGAATTAAAACCTACCAGATCAGTAAATATTCTATGGGAAATTTTCTTTTAACATAGGAAAATCCATACCAGGAATGTTCCATGGCCAGACTGTTGAAAAAATTTAGACTTGGATCTAGAGAGAAAGATAGAACATTGAAATGGAGCCCAAGTCAAATCTACATTGCTTGAATGAAAGGTGCTGGAATTCAAGAAGCGCTCCAAATAGTAAGCAACAATAAAAACTAGAGGACAGAAAAGAATTATAGTTAACATGGGCTTTACTGCTGACAGATACAGGTTTGAATCTCCACCAGTAACTAACTTTGAGCAAGTGAATTTACTCGGTTTTAGTTTTCTTGCTCCTAAAATTAAGATATTAAAACATACTTCATAAGATTTTTAAAGACATAAACTACTATACATATAATATACCTAGTACATTATCATTACAGAGGAGTATTTGATATATATTTGATGAAGTATTGGAGTGTAGGGCTTAAAGAAGTAAACTGAATATTGTAGATCCTGCTGAATTCTTCAGTAGTCTCTATTTCTAGTAATGAATTATGTTGGATAATCACAATACATAATTTTATGCATTAATTTTATTTGTAATGGAGAAGCTAATGAATATTGAGAAATTAAATATTTGAAAATTTAAGTATTGACGCTTTTGTTGTAGTCATTTAATAATGAAATGTTGGATTTTCCAAATATGGAACTCATAAATAATTTCACACAAATAATCTTATTAAATTTTCACCACTACTCTTTTAGAAATGGGGTGTTGTGTTCCCCACTTTATTCATAAAGAAACAAAAGCTTAGAGTGATTGTCAAGGATTATAGTTACTGGCAAAACAAGAATTCAACATGAGACTTTTGACTGAAAATCAAAATATAATATATACTTTACAAAGTTACTGTTAGCATTGAAGTAGAGCAAAACAAAACTATGTAATGAGGAAGCACCAAGCAGAGTTACGAATATAATAAGTAATCAAATAAACCATCCTTCACATCCACCATCAGTCCCCACGTATCAGGTGCTTTCTATCACACCATAATTCTAAAGCTAGTGTCCAGAATTTGTGCTATAAAGGAAGTTACCCAAAACCTGGATCCAATCCATTTAAACAAAAGACATTATACATTTTGGATATTAAATAACTTATTGAATGTATCAAGATCACACTAGACATTAAATGATCGATCCCCAAAGTTCTGCTTAAAATTTTTCATTATTAACCTGGACGGAGAGTATACTCATTAAGTTTGCAGTTGACAGATATTAAAAGTGGAGGTTAAATTGAAATGGTTTGTAGAAGAGAGATCTGAATTTCAAAGAGACATGAGTAATTTCGAGAAATCAGGACAAAGTGAATACTTCACTTAAATATTTATAACAAATAGTCATTAAATAGTCATTTAATGTTTACTATGTATATTAGGAATTATATAGTGAAAAATCAATATAAAACAAAACACAACGTCTCTGCTCTCATGGAACCTATAATTTAGTAGTAAGAGAAAGACTATAAACAAATATATGTATGGTATATTAGATGACTGAATGCATGGTGAAAACTAAAGGACAATAAGAAAGATATGGATACCTGGGATTTATTTTATTTAGGATAATCAAGGAAGGCCTCATTGCCAAGTTATATTATTTAGTCATTAATTTAACTTATTAACTTATTTTTTAATATTTATTCAAAGAGTACTCTTGACAGGCACTCGACAGTCTGATAGTTCAGTAAATAACTACAGTCATGTTTGCATGAGATGATTCCTTTTGACAATGATTTTTGACATTTTCAACAACAAAGTTGCCTTTGAGAATCTTTTGAATGTTATGAACCTTCTCCCAAGAAGATGCCTGCAATACACATACAAAAATTGTATGAACACAATTTATTCTGTTAATTATATTAGTTGTATTATCATTTTAAATGTTCCCTGAAACTAAAACTCAAGGTTAAATAGCTTGTGACTCATAAGTAGTCTTATATTTAGGATGGACAAAATTATAGCATGTAATTATGGTATTCTGTACTTAAGAGAAGCAAAGAACCAAGAAGATGGTTAAATGTTTGAGAATAGAAAGCATTTATGAAGACTCTTTATATTGGAAAAAAGAGGTTGCAAAAAAATGACATTATTCTTAAAATGAACAAGGGATTATTTTGTAGTTTTATTTCCTATGCAATGCACCTTAATTCTTATATAATTATAATATGCAATGGTAAAAATATATTTAAAAATTCTATTTATAAAAGCGACTTTATATTTATATATATCCTCTCTCCTGTTCTCCCCTACTTTGCTTGAAACCTTCATTTATATTCAGGTCACTGGCTTCAAATCATTTCCAAACTGACTCTGATGGTAGCATCCAGTGCATTTTTTTTTTTTTTTTTGGTCTCATAGTACCATAGACCTTCAGAGTACTCTTTGAATAAATATGACATCACAAGATTACATTATCTAAATAATTCATTTTAGAGTTGAAGAAATTGACTCAAGAGATAAAATAACTTACTTAAGTTCACACAAGCAGCTATATAATAAAATCATAACTAATATTTAATAAATAGGTAATATACTCTAGGCACTGACAAAGCCAGGCTCTATTACTATGTTTCGTTTTTTTTTTTTAAACTACGGAAACTGAGACAGAAAGAGGACATATTATTTGCCTAGGATCACAGGATTGGGAGGTAGCTGAATTGGGACTTAAAAACAGGCTCCCCGCCTTGTCAATCTAAGGTTGAGTATATGCTCCTCAAGTTTTCTGGGTTTAAGTCCTCTGCAATTTATACAGCCCTACACCTTCTTTATCCTACCTCCTTTTTTAGCTTGAAACCTTGATTCCTGTTACAGTCAGGAACAGGTGGAAAGTTGTGAAAGGAACAGGCAACAACATTTTTGTTTAACCTCTTTTCATATCTATATAATTTTTCTACAGATTGGTGTATTTTTCTCAATTATGCATATTCATTCATTCTGCCAAAAAATTCTTTTAAGGTTGTTAAAGCTGTAGTCAATTTTCTCAGTTTGATGTTTCAAAGGAACCTGCTGTCTTGTTTTCATTCTCTGTAAAAATAGGCATGGTACAACCTACTAGCTGCTAAAGTCATTGGGTATCTTAAAAAATTTTCTACTTGTTTTCTCTATTCTTATATTTTCATAATTTTAGAATTTGAGTAATATTTAATTTCTCTCTGCTTTATGTTTTTCTTTAGAGGAAGAACACAAGGTATTTGTTTATATATATTTAAGGAACACTGAAATATCCATGACCACTGTATACTAAATAATACTGCAACCTATTTAAAACAACAACAACAACAACAACAAAATCCTGCAAACCAGAAAGTACTATAGGTCTCATAAGTATATGGCAATTATCCTTATTTCTTGAAATAGAAAGATGCTTAACATACCTCTGCAGAGAATTCTGACAGCATTTACTAAAGACCCTAAATTTATTCACATCTTTTGACCCAGTGATAAACATCTTAAGACATATATATGTTTATATATATGTATGTAATGCACACTACAGTATTTTTTTAATAAAAGAAAATAATCAGAATGAGCTAAATGTTAAATAATAGGACAGTCATTGAATGAATTATGGTATAACCACATAATAAAGTATTATAGAGCCTTTATAATGATTTTATTAATAATCATTAATATAGGTAGTCAACAATTAAATGGTTAGGCTACAAAATAAAAAATATAAATAAAGTAGTATGGCCAGCATCACCCCATATTTCATAAGGAAAATGACTTCAAAAATTACCCCCAAATAGTTTCATTTTGTAAAAATATTTTGTATCATTGCTATTTTTTTTTATCATTTTTTATGTCTTTGATTCTAATCTACTGATTTCTTGCCCATGATAGTTTCTATGTGCTGAGAAGAGTAAAAAAAAAAAATTAAAACAGATATGATTCATTCCAGCTTTCATGATACTCACCAAGTACCAATGGATGCAGGTGTTCAACAAACAAAACAGTAGAAATATGAGGACTGCTAGGAAGGCAAAACACAGGATTCTCTCTGCATATACAAAATCGATCCTTAGAAGACTAAACCCTATGGCTAATTTTTACACAGGACTTCAAAAAAGAAGATACTTGCCTACTGGAAAGGAAAGAAACTAAGACTGTCTACTTTTATAGACTTATTAGGCATTGCCTTATTTATTGATTGAATTTGTATAGATTCTTAGAAGTTAAGCCTCAATCATTATAACTTCTCCAAAGCTTTGAATTATTTTTTTTATTTTGAATTTCTCTGGTATTACTGGTCAGCTAACTCATTTAGTATTCAACAAATAGCATTTTTTAAAATATGCACATCACTTTTCTTCTCAACATAATGAGAAATTCCTTTGAAGCAGAGATAGTCATTTCTCCTAACTCTTCACAGAATTTATTATGCAACTCACTAAGTGATAAAGACTAAATTAATGACAATTGAACAGAAAGCCTTCATTTAAGGCTAATTACTACTAATATGTGTTCTGTGCAAAGGCAAACTAAATATACATTATCTCTTTAGGAAAACATATATAATCTCACACTTATTTAATTCTATACTCAAAGACCCTCAAATTAAGATAGTTTCTATACATATAGTAATGAATACCTCTAAGAGGATAAAAGTCAATCTTCGGGAAAGATGCTAGAGAGGATAGATATACTCTTTGGAATCAGACACATTTACATTTAAATTTTAGCTCCTGTATTTCTAGTTGTGTGACCTTACACATGAATTACTGTCAACATGAGGAAAATAGTAGCAGACCTAAAATGTTTTTAGGGATAATTCATGAGGTAAGTGTGGTAAACACCCCATATGATTTATGTAATGACTGATTCTCATGACCTCTATTGTAGACCAAATAGCATTGTTTTTCCTTTGGATAATGAAATAGTTTTCTAAATGAACTGCTTATTGTCACCCTTGCCCCATTGTATTTTATTTCTGTTATGGGATAAATTGTGTTCTATGAAAATTCACATGTTGAAGTCCTAATTGCCAGTACCTCAGAATGTGACTATATTGGAGGATAGGATCTTTAAAGTGGTAATTAAGTTAAAATGAGGTCACTTGGGTGGGTCCTAATCGAACATGACTGGTCTTCTCAGAAGAAGAGGAAATTTGAACACAGCAGGTTCAGAAATAAGAGATAAGAAGAAAATAGCCATTTACAAGCCAACAGGATAGACCTTAGAAGAAACCAGCCCTGCAGATACCTTGATCTTGGACTTCTAGACTCCAGAACTGTGAGAAAACTTTTTTAAGCTACCCAGTCTGTGGTACTTTGTTTTGGCAGGCCTAGCAGACAATAAAATTCTCCGTTAAAATAACAGAGAGACCCTTTAAAACTTTAAAGTGTCTAAGTCATATCTTAACCTACCTGTCTCCCTCACCATGCACACCTCAAAGTGTTCTAATGGATTCATCACACTTAGAGTAAAATTTTAAGGCCCACAACACCACAAGTAAGTACACCATAAGACTCTGGGTAATTTCTTTTACCTCATTTTCTTTCTTCTGGTCATTCAGTCTGATCTTTCCTTATGGGCCTTCTTGATCTTACTCAAACACCAAATTAATTCCGAACTTAGAAAAATTTTTACTTGCTGTTATTTCAACATGAAGATTTTGCAGATATTTATATGTTTACTCTTTCATTCTGGTCTCTGTTCAAATATTACCATCTGAGAGCATGCTTTGCTAACCACACTACTGAAAATGGACAATTTCCTATCACTCTCTATCTTCTTAACCTGACTTTGCTTCTTTTTTTAGTATATATTCCTGACAGATATATCATATAAATATTCTCTTAAATGAATAGTGCATTTACACATTGCCCCTTTCTATAACATATAAATCACATGAGAATAATATTTTGCTCACTCTCATAACCCCAGTGCCTAAAAATCACTTTGAGAAAGATGCATACCAATGAGATATTTATATAGTAATAAATATAGCTATTAAATGGTGTTCCCTTTAGTTAATAACATAGTAGGAGTTAGTATATTTCATTTAATGAACATATACAAAACCCATGAACGAGTATGTCTTCTATAGTGATGAAACAAAGTAACAAAGCAGAAAAAAAATTAAAATCTCCAAAATATTACCCAAATCTAATCAATAGATCATGGTTTGTCATAGCCATCTTGTAATATCAAATTGTTATTAAAGAAATCATTGAATGATCAATTATAGTTATTGGATTTGTAAGAAAATGTTATACTTCATTTAGTTTAGCCCTCTCCTTTAAAGTCTTATGTGAATATAAAACTTGATTCTAATCTTAGTCTGTCATTTAATAAGCCAGTGGCTTTGGACAAATCTTTTAATACTATCAATCCTAACTGCTTCATTTGGAAACTATGAATATTGATATTAGTCCTTCCTGTCACCCAGGATTGTAGCAAGGTTTCATTATAATAATGCATTTATTTCATTACCCAAAAAACACTATGTAATGATGAGTAGCCGTGTGGTCTTATGAATGGTCCAATCAAAATTGGGAACAAATACCATTTTCTGCCCTAACATTTCTCTTGTTGTGACACAGTTTTCAAACTAAATCTCAGAATTTAACCCAAAGAAGTAATATAATTGAAAATTTTTGTGCTATTAAGTCTATGATATTTTACTTGCTATAATATTAATCTAGTGATTCTCATCAGATAATTAGCATGGAATGTATTATGCATTACCCTTCAAGAGCTTAAGAGGACTTGCAAATTTATATAAAGCCAGGTACTAAGCAAGTCTGGCTGAGGCAAGATCTAGTAATATCTCTAGAGGGGAGTGGTTTGATGATACCCTGACTCTGTGCACAGCTGGGATATTGTGTTACAGAGAAGTGTATCACAGAGTAGCAAAGAGAACCTGGAGTTGGGACAAGAAAAGTGGATGACAATAATTACTTTGACTTATTAAAATTTTTCTTAGTATGGACCTGTTCTCTTGTCTATTGCCTCTTGATAAATCATTATTTTACTTGGTGTCTACATAATTAGTAAAGACTAATGGTGGGTGGTATTCAAAATGGAAAAATAACAGTCTCCAGGTTTATATTTTATTTATGAGATCATTTATTTGTATATTTTCCTTCAATTAGATCTATTTAAATGTAAAAATAAAAATTTAACACCATTAAAAGTTATGAAACAAAATGTGAAAGTCAGGCATACATAAAATTTTAAACATAGTTTTATTTTGTAATGACAATAATTCAGATAGATATTTTAAATAAAATAAAAAACTATCATTACTAGTTTCTTGAACTAATTTATAAATAGGGATATACTGATGAAAGTGTATAATATTTTTCTCTTTTGTGCACTTAAATACATGTTCAATCTTTAGCTCATATAAACATATATATATACATGTATATATACATACACACACATTTGTACATGTGCCACAGTACACCACTTATGAAGAATGTAAATACTATTTAAGAAAAAAAAAAAAACACCATTCATTTAACAATTTCAAGGGCTTTGGTTTAAAAGAGACCAGAATTACAGAACAGAGTTCTAGTGATCCAGAATAACTCAGCAGTTGCTGAGGACCAGGGATGACTATTAAGGGGTAATGTGAGCATATGTGATTCTTTCTCTGTGGTGATAGAGAAGTTTTCTCTCCTGATTGTGGGAATAGTTCATAAATCTAAACATTATATAACTATACTATATCATGTATATACTCTTATGTATAAGATTCCTTATAAAAACCTTTGAAATCTGAATAAGGTCTGAACCTGAGTTAATGGTATTGTACCAATATTGATTTCCTGTTTTTGACAATGCATAATGTTATGTAAGTGAGATATCACCATTGGGGGAGGCTGACTGAAGATAGCATAGTAATTCTTTTTATAATTTTTACAATTTCTTTGAGTCAAATTATTCTAAAATAAAAAATATTGAAAAAAAGAAAAGTCCTGAAATCAAATTATTGCTTTCCCTGTTATTAGTTATATACTTTTGAGCATATTATTATTCAACTTCTTGTCTAGGCCTCAGTTTTCTCATCTGTAAAATGGGAAAATAATATCATATCTATTTTATAGTATAATTATGATTCAATCATATAATGTGTGTAAGTGTCCAATACTGTCTATAACATAAACATAGTGATTAAACTCTCAGTTCCCTACTTTTTCCTGTAGCCTTTGGTTGTTAAGGTCAAATGAAATCTTGTTCAAAAAGAAGGAAACAAAATGTCTATATCTCAAAGTATGATCTGAACAAAGATGTTCTTTATCCCTTGCAAAGATTTCAGTTCTCTTAAATTGTTTATTTTCTTCTTGGATTCCTACAAATTGATAATGTGTAAACTGCTATATCACCGATAGAGAACTAATTCTTGACTTTGTTTTACTCATATCTAATCAGTAGATGCTACGGCCTAAACTTTATGGCTTAAGTGTTTTTTCTTATTTATACATTTAGTAATACTTGATTTAAACATTTTTTCAGTAAGCAATTTTTAACTAATGTGCATTCATTACTTTTTTAACCCCAAGTACGCTGTTTATAGGCCATGAATATTCAGCATTTTGGGCTTTCCAAATATCTAAAGGTAAAATAATCAAAATTAAAAATTAAGAAATCCCCTACTCTGAAGAGATATCTCCCCAATTAGAGTGTACATTTTTTGAGGGTAGATACTGCATTTTTTTTCCAGAGAGGAAAAATGGCAAGAATCTAATCCAGGGTTGGGCCGGTTTGACTCAGTGGAGAGTGGAGAGGCATAGATGCTAACGTTCTGCCCTCTTCACCACACTTTAATAATTTATTTGAGATTCCAATTAAAAGAGCATAATTGTGGAAAGAAGCACTAAGTTCCCAGAAGTCCCATTGTATTAGACCAACTGAGGAGTTTAGAAATCTTCATTTCAAAAAAGAAAATAAAAAGAAAATATAATGAAAAGAGACAGTATTCAAGAAAGGCATGATGTATTGCATATGTACTTGGTGACCGTATATCTGTGTCACAGAACAAGGGAACACTCTGTGAAAGATCAAAAGGAATAAATTTAGGATGCATAAAAGCATATATCTATTCTCATGGTGTATACTAAAGCTACAGTATGCTTTACCATGAGAGCTGGATAAGAACAAACCCACAAATGTTTAGGTAAATTATAACTTTTTAAATCTAAATCATAGACTTATATGAGTCATGTATTTTTTTAAAAACCATTCTATAATGCATATGATACAATTTATTTCAAATAACATGAGTTAAATAATGTATATGGGTAAATAAATAAATGAACTTACAGGCTCATTTATTTGACACATTTATTGAGTGACCTCTATTGAGTTTCTCACATCATTCCAAGAGCCTAAAATTTATCAGTACACATAGTAGATGCAAATTCTTGTGCCCAAGAAGCTTATATTCTAGTTAATAAAGAAAGTAATAAACAAAATATTTAGCATATTAGATAATGGGAAGTTCTGCATGAAAAAAATAAAGGAAGAGTGAAGAGGTTAGTGGGGATGTTCATTTAAAATAGAATATTCAGGAAAAGTCCCACTGAAGTGATATTTGCATAAAGATATGAAGCAGGTGAAGGAATAATCTATGTAAACATCTGGCAGTGTTTTCTAGGCATTTCAGAAATGACGAAAAACAATATGACTGAAGCAGAGAAATTGAATGATGTGAGTGTGAGTACCAGATGAAGAGAACAGAAAAGTAAGTGGGTTATTTTGAGGGACAGTCTTCTCAAATTTTGATTGCATGTAAATCATGTCTATGTCACATTAAATTGATTAAAGTGATTCAGGAGGTCAGGAGAGTTTACATTTCTTAGAGCTTCCAGATGATGCCAATGCTACAGGTCTACAGAATAGCAAAAGATTGGGGCTTTTGTGTCATTGTAAGGACTTTGGATTCGCTTTGAGTGTTGTGAGTGAATTGCGCCTTCACCCTGTTAGGTTGACATGAGCATGGGAACAAAGGAATAGAAGCCCCATCCAAAGACCTCCCTGAAACATGCATTTTATAATTACAAATCTCCCCTTTATCCTGAGGAACAAAGGAATGAAGGTCCATATACCAACAGCTGGTTAAATCTGGCCACAAGCACGTGTGCAACAGTCCTACACTGACCTTTTTACCTTAGTCTAATTATACCATCATTATAAAATCATGCCTATGCCCAAACATTCTAATTATATCTAATAAATCTAATTAAACTGAATTCTCAGTAACCACATGCACAGTAGGCAGAGTTATATAACAGCCAAATGTCAATCAAAATCACTTCATGTGCCAATCATCTAGAACCACGCTTGTAATCTCTCATCACGGCCCAAATGTAATATTGACCTCCTCATTTCCATGAGGTTACAGCCCTCTTTGCTGTAACCTGCCCCTTCTTTGATGCGTACTTTAATCATATCTTTTGTTTCTTCGCAGTTACAGATCTTTTGGGCATGACTCTCTTCTTCCTTAAAACATATTTTAATAAATCTCACTTTTTCTAAATCTTGCTAATCTGTAATTCTTTACTGTGTCAATGAAAAGAAGAGAGGTACCCTTCCATGCTACTGGGGCATGATGGATTTAGATCACCCCACGGTAACACCCCTAAGCTATGTTCAAGTTCTTACTCCCAGCGCCTGTGAATATGACCTTATTTGGAAATTGAATCATTGCAAATATAATCAAGTTAAGCTAAGGTCACAATAGATTAAGGAGGGACATTAATTCAATGACTAGTGTCCTTATAAGAAGGGGGAAGTTTGGACATAGAGATACACAATAGAGAAGCTCTTGTGAAGACAAGGGCAGAGATTGGAGTGATTCAGCTACGAATCCAAGGAACACTAAAGATTGCCCATGACCACCAGAAATTAGGAAGAAACACCATATAATCCTCCCTTATAACTCTCATAGAGAGAAAAGCCCTGCCAATACCTTGATTTCAGACTTCTCGCTTCTAGAACTGTGAGACAATAAGTTTCTGTTGCTTTAAGCCACCCAGTTTGTGGTAATTTGTTATAATAGACCCACGAAACTAATACATCAAATGAGGTAGAGGATAAATCCATTAGAGGATTGTAAGAAGAGTGGCTTGATCTGACATATTTTAAAAGAATTAATTATTCTGCTGCAGAGATGAGAATAAAGTAAGTGGACAGGGGCGGTATATAACTAGGAATATAAATTCAGGAATTATAGCAGTAAACCCAACTGGATAGTGGAGAAACGATGGTGATTTGAAGCAGGGTGGTGGTGATGGTGGTAAGACACGGAACTAATACAAAACCATTCTGAAACTAGTATCAACAAGATTTGTAATACAGTGTGAATTGTAAAACAAAACAAAACAAAACAAAAATATGTGGACAGTTAAAGAAAAAATTACGATTTGGGGATTTAATGAGAAGGATGAAATGTGTTAACTGAGATGGGGAAGATAGTGGGAAGAAAAGTGGGGAGAATAGTAGAGGGAGTTTAAGAGCTGTTTTGAATATGTCAAGTTTGAGATGTCTTATCATGCTTCCAAGTGAAGATGTTAAGTAGGCAACTTGGCATGTGTCTAGAATCCAGAGCAGAAGTTTCAGCTGGAGATACAACTGATACAAGTTCTTAAGAGAAATCGCCGTTTGGAAAAGATGCTGCTACATTTTGAGATGAGCATCAGCAAGGACAGTTATATACTTCTAAAACATGATCTTTAGTGCCACTTGTCATTAAGTATATTGGGGCATACATCTGATCTGTGATAGTTTTGACACTGGTTATAAAAATTATTAAGATGCGAGAGTCAAGGTATAGACTTTTTCTCCTCATGGCTTGTTACAGACTGAATTGTGTCCACCACAGAATTTCTATGTTCAAGCCCTAACCCCAAATGTTATGGTATTTATGATGATATTTGGAGATGGGGTCTTTGAAAGATAATTAGGTTTAGATGAGGTCACAATGTGGGGCCTCATGAAAAGATTAGTACCTTTATAAGAAGAGCTCTCTCCCTGTACCTCTCATGTGAAGACGAAGTGAGAAGTTGGCTTAAATGTAAGCCAGGAAGAGGACTCTCACCAGAACCCTACCATGCTACAGCGCTGATCCCAGTCTTCAAGCTTCCAAAACTGAGAAAATATCTCTTCTGATTGCATGTCACTTACTGTCATACACAGATGATGCCACATTACCTTATTGATAACAACACAATTTTCTAAACTTCCTACAAAAAATTCAATTATAAGTTCTATTTTCTAGATCTACAATAAATTCAATCATAAGACCTGTTTATTTATTTTTATTTCGTTAATTTCAAGTATATAGTACATTGGCTAGACGTTTATATAGTTCATAAAACAATGCTCCTAATTGCTCTTTCTCTCCTCTAGCTCTCCATCTAGCCATTACATTAATGCTAAATGCTTCCCCGAAGCCATGCTCGCCATCCCCATGACCATCTATCAACTACTAATTTGTATTTTTTTAACCTTTCACTCCATTCTCCCAGCCTCCCAAACTCCAGCCACTCTGGCTATCACCAGAGTATCCTCTATATTTGTAAGCCTATTTTTTTTTTATTAGTTTGTTCTTTTTGTTCCTTAGATTCTGCATGTATGTGAAATCATATAGTATTTATCATTCTTTAAAAAAATTTCGCTAACATTAGCTATCTCTGAGGCTACACTTTATTTAAATTAGATTCTGTATCTCGCCATATGCCACTTATAAAGATTCTACGTATTTAATTATTTCTGTATAGAGATTTAAATAAACATAGTTTCTATCTTCTAATTCAGTGCATCTCAAAAGTGTGAGCACTGGATTCATAGCATCAGGACCACCTGTGTTTTTTTAGAAATACAAATTATCAGGTCTAATCACAGATCTACTTTATCTCAGGTGAGGCCCAGGAATCTGTTTTTATAAACCCTTCAGGTGATTCTGATGCACGTTACCATTTGAGAACCATTGTTGTAGTTAAATAACAACAACAACAAAAAAGATAAGCATTGATGTATATATCCTATGAAACTTAATATTTCTTGATTTTCTAAAGAGAGTACATTGAGAAGCAGGTCTATCTTGGGTACCATTGAATAGATTCTATTACTGTATATTAAAAAATGATTTTCTTGTATGAAGCTATTTTCATCAGTCTGTTCCAAGGTGTATATATCCTCTGGCAATAAACCTGAATAAGTCTCAAATATACTAAGAAATTAATCAACACATAAAGAAATAAATGCAATGATTGGGGGAAATTTCTCTTTTACTTAAATATGTGTATTTGAAAACATATGAAAAACAGAAAGAAAACAAATGGTTTAAATATTCATTTAGTTTTGATATATTTTTAAAAAGAGCATATGGCCAAAATTATAATCATGAACTAAATTCTAAGCCTAATGGGATTTTTTCCTCTTTCTCTTCTGCACCTGCATAATGGACATGATCCTTAGCAGCTCTACCAATAATAGAAATAATGAGCTCTTCCATTGAATTTCACCCTTCAGAGTCATTTAATCTAATCACCAACTCTCTCAGAAAGGCTCAGTAAAATTGATAGGTATTACTGACTGATTCTTCCTGGGTTTTTTGCCCTCTGGTTGCATATGTGATGCCTAGGGAATTACAGTCCTTTCTTTATAGGGTCATTTCATACTTTGAAGCCTATATTTTAAAAGATTTATTTTTACACTAAAGAAAGACTGAAGCAGGGAAGAATTGCAAGTGAATTGTCAATTTTAGAGGCATTTAAGAAGCTTAGAAAGGAGGAAGAACAGGGTCACCCCACCAGTGGACTGCAAAGGTAGGACCAATGACACAGCATCGTCTGCAATTCCCCTGTATTTATGGCTTGCAGTCATGTTTGCCTTGTGTGGTAAAATTCTCCTTAGGGGTGTCTGGCTTCAACTGCTGCTGCTCAGTTATGGCCTTCTGTGCCATATGGAATAGTTAAAACCTTTCAATCTTGCCTCACACTGTGCATAATTAAGTATCATATGGTGGTAGTAATTGGGAAAAATTACTCAAACACTTCCAAAATTGGCAAAATTTTCATTGTCAGTTTGGAGACCCCTGCTCTTTAAATGTTTTGGAATTCTTTTTAAAGCAAATATTCTCACTGGCTATTGATCTGTGACAAACTTTCTATTTTTAATTTTTTCTTTGGTAAGACAACTTTGAAAGAGAGTGGAGAAAACATAAAATTGTCTGAGAAAACCCTATACTGAATATAACTAAGATTTTATTAGCTCAAAAAAGTCAATATTTTCTAACTACAAAGTTGGCACTTTCAGGTTCTATCTACTATATCCAGAGAATAGGAGCTCAATTTAGACATTAAGATGTTAGAGAAAAAATTATATGTTTCTGATATTCTTCAGATTATTTCTGCTATCTATACTTAATATAGTCATTTTTAAACTTATTATTCTATTTGTATAAAGGATTATCAGTTTTTTCTATCTACATAAATAATACATAAAATTAATTATTATTAAAAGAAACCATTAGGCCATAATTAATAACCCAAAATATACTGATTATCGAGATAATTTATTGCCAGAACTGCTACCAAGGATATTTTCAGCTTAAGTTGAAGAGTTTCTTTAAATTTTGAGAAAGTTTTTCAAGCCATAATAAAATTTTCATGAGTTTTACATTTTTTATTCTTAACATCTGGAGATTGTTCTGTGTTATTTTCCTGTTTCTTTCAGATGCTATTCTATGATTTAGATTTTTTCAATTCTCAACTAAATCCAAAAAAAACATTTTTACCCCCCACTAAGTAATAATGTGATATAGTACCCACTCTTAAAGAACTATGACAGTATTTGGAAACATGTAGGAGACACTTTTATCAGACTGTTTCATCTTTAAATATTGAATTCAAATTTTACCACTCACATGAATGTTTTTCTGATTCTGAGAGGATGTTTTATCATTACCAACGTGGTAGCAATCATTGCATCTGAACATTGAAGATTATCTACTTTCACATCATGAGCTTTCCGTGAGCCTTTCAGGGCAGGATCTATGTCTGATTCTTCTTTCTTCCTCTTCCTCTTCCTCTTCTTCTTCTTCTTCCTCCTCCTCCTCCTCCTCCTTCTCCTCCTCTTCCTCCTCCTCCTCCTCCTTTTCCTTCTTCTCCTCCTTTTTTTAACCACAAGTGATAACAGACATAACCTTTGACTCTCCAGTGTTAAAATGCACTAAAAACATTTTTGTAATTATAATCTTAAATATACACATAAATAACGCCAAAATTAGATACATTGGAAAGGTAGGCATATCCTGTGTTATTGAGGTATACTCAGAACCTTCTAGAATTGAAAGTATCTTGGAGATAATTTAGTTCAATTTTCCTTGATTTCCAGGTAAAAAAAAATGAAGGTTTAGGGAGGTTAAATGACTTTCTCTAAGGTGCAAACTTAATTGATGTCATGTTTTGTGTCCATTACAAACTTTTGGGTCAATGATAGGTAATTGTAACATGCAAATGATTAGATAATGTCATCAGGCAATTAAACATTATTAGATAATTAAAATTCTATTAATACATTTTACTTAAAACCAATACATTGTTCCACATAGCACCATTGTACAAGTAGAATCAAATTTTTGCTTTGGCTCTAAGCTCAGCAAAACTGGTTTAGACAATGGCTTTTTCCATATAAAATGAGAGTAAATGAATGTGTGTGAGCATGTGTGTGTGTGATTGGACTTTGGATCACCTCTTAGAAAATGCCTAAAGTTATAGTTTCTAACACCATCACAAAATAATCAAAAATATAGACTAAGAAATAGTATTATGTGTATCAAAGTCAAATAAATCTAAGAGGGTGGACAAAGAGAGGGTTATATTGTAAAGCTACTGCCCAGTAGGATGGCTTTTACAAGAATATGGAAGACACAGTTTTTCTTCCCCTCGTAAAAAAAGAGCTTGTCACCTCCTCAACACATTCATTCTCTCATGTATGGGGTTGTGTGGCTCATGCTGACTTTCAAAACTTAATCTGCAACAAATTATTTTAGAAATACCTTTCATTATAATTATTTTTTGAGAGAAGCTTGCAAGATGAATTAAGAGTGAGTCACAGTTATTGCAACAGCTTACTTTTTTTTTCATATATATAAGAGGGATGTTTTATCTTGGAGATTATGTGCTTAAATTGTATTGATTATATATTTGTATTTCTCTCCTTAATAAATTATCACATGTTCAGTATTCATTAGCAAACTCATTTTCTATTTTCTACTGAGAGTTTTGAGAGTGAATTTTTAGTAGCTTTCTAAATCCAAAGTTAGTATCTTAAATACACTTGTTCACTTAGTCATTCAGTTTTCTTTGAGGTATAACAAGGTGCCAGATATTGTCATTTTCCTGATACATATGTGAGGCTCTGTAGGTATTTGATAAAATTTGAGCTACATTGAATATTACCTTTAAAAGTTTCAAATGGTTGAGATTTCCTTTCATTCTCCTGACCTTCCTCCCTATATCCCCGCCTCCACCACCTCCCCCTTCCCTTGCTCCCCCTCCCTTCTCCTCCTCCCCTTCCCCCTCCTCCTCCCCCCTCTCCTCTTCCTGCGAGACTACTTCATAGATTGCATTGTGTCAAAGGGCACATAATGCCAGATTGTTTTCTTTTAATGATGTTAGCACTACAGATAATCACTGCTTTGATTCATTAATTCGTCGGGCACTGAAAAATCATGGTATTCAAATTACATTGTTCTTTCTTCATTTATTAGTTGGATTATTTTTACAAACAGAAACTTGTCCTCTGCAAATTTTGGTTACTCTTAAGTACACTTTCTAGGGGACAGACAGGGTAAATGTTCTGTTTTTCCCCTTTATTTTCAAGTTTTTACAATAATGATTTTGTTTTCTAGCATATTTAAAATTTGACAACTGAATTTTTAAAAAAAATATTATCATGAACTGATGGAATTAAATATTTTAATGTATTGTAATTCACTGCATTTATTATCTTATGGGCACTCAAATGGTTCTATCCGACCTAATGGAAGCTTATTAAATGATCCTTTGACAGTGTGAGGAGAAAAAAAGATGGCTGTAGTCAGGCTCCCTCCACACCCTTAGAAGTGGAAGTGACTCAGCATTTCTCCCCTTATGTAACCACGTGCCCGGTAGGCATGAGATAACTTGTTATCTCGCAGTGTGCCACTATTGTTTAACCTGTGTATAAAAGGTGCTGCCACTCTGTGAGGTTGGCTGCACCCTTGCTTGAATAAAGAGCTATGTCAGAGTTGCCTACAGCTCCACGATTTTCCTCTAACTGCCAAAGCCTCGTACTCCAGAACCTCGAACCTGCAGCAACACAGTAAGACCCTAGTAGTCTCTGACAGCTTCCTTAATTTCTGGTATGACAAGATATGCCAGACTCATTTTGTACATAGCATGATCCAGATGAAGAATCTGTCATTTCTCCCAGGAAACTTGTTTTTTTTTAGTGAGAAGTTGTACTTAGCTATGAAAACCTGGATATAGATGTGCTCATTGCTACTAAGTGGTCATTGTTTCTAGGCATTTTCAGTAAACACATACATACATATATGATATATAAACTCTTTCTCACTCTTGCTCTCTGTCTCTTTCTTTCCCCTAAAACACAGCATGAATGTATATTCATATTTCTAATTCTGATTCAGGTCAATAGGAATTTTATTTAACCTTATTCATCCTAAAACTGTATATCCTTCCTAAATCAAAATAAACTTGTGTTTTCATTGTTATCAACATAAATTCTCATTTGCTTTATTCCACCCTACACTAACAACAGTCTCGGAGTACAATACCAATACTACCACCAAATATGTAATTATTAAAAATATTCTAAGTTTAGTTTTCCAGTTCTTTTAGTTCCTACTAAAGGTTAGATCCCATTAAGGATGTACAATCAAATTGCTACACCTTAAAATCAATTGGAATAGTTTTTCTATTTGTATTTTATGCCATTGTATATTTCTGTATGTTTACTTGTTTCATATTATTTCAGTTTTCAATGACTAAAAAAATTTATTTTGTTTTATAATTAAGTGAAATATTTATATTGTTCTTACGTAAAATTTATAAAACAATGTTTATTCAAAGAAATCTAGTTTCTATTTTCCTATTTCCTCCACTCTCCTCATTATAGGCAAATACTTACATATATACATATGTAATACATATATACATATATTTATATGTACATATATATGGTTTATTCATCTATTTCTTTTTAATATTAGCAGTTGGGCACATATATTATTATCCTCCCTTTCTTAGATACATAGTAGCATGTTGCATACATCTGCACTGGCTTTTTTCTTTAACAATACTATATATCCTAGAGATTACCACATAGTTCTGTTGAAAATAATTCCTTATTTCTTTTAAGTTACATTATTTTGCATTGTGTGACTATTCCATGGTTTATTTAATGAAACCCCTGTGATGGATGTTTGATTTTTTTTTATGTTATATACGGAGTGATTAAAATAAAATCTTTGAGTAGATTAGGCTCTCATTTAGCCTCTAAATCTAACTACCAAATTACTGGAGAATCAAATGAAAAGAGGGACATTTTAAACAATATTCAAGAATACAATTAGTAAAATTCACAATGTGGGAAATCCCACAGGAAAAATAACCTGAATTCTTCAATCACAAACACAAATATGTAAGAAAAAAATAAGATAGAGATGTAGATTAAAAGGGAATTAGATGTTTTTGCAGTTATAATATGTTGATAATATTCTGGATCACAATTAAAACAAACTATTACAAAAGACAGTTGTGGATTGTGTATTTGTTGACATTAAAGAATTATTTTTAATGCATTAGATATAATAATTGTATTGCAGATATGTTATACACTTTAGAGATGCATGCTGAATACTTACTAATAAAATGAGATATCTGAGATTATTTCAAAATAACCTTGGGAGGGTAGAGATTGGTGCCAGTATAGATGAAGGAAATGTAGGTATGAATTAACAAATGTTGATGCTGGGTGATACATATGTGGTGGTCCATTATATTACTTTCTCTTACTTTTTTTTTTATCTTTGAAGATATCTATATAATATTCTAAAAATTCAAGTATCTTTAATTAATTGAATATTCTCTTCCAGGGCAGGGTTATAATATGTGCATAGTGTAATTTTCTTTAACAATTCTGAAAAATCTACATTTAATAAAGGCATTTATTGGCTTTCAGTTTTTCAAATTTAAATTAAAAAATTTTTGAATAAGAAGTTATTGGCCTCTAAAATATAAGAATTTGACTTAATATATCTTTTACATGTAGGAACTAGTTTAGTTAAGCTTCTTAATATTATAATGAATAAAGTATTATTTAGGATGCTTAAGTGTATAAAATGGGAAGGAAAATTAATAAATCAAGACTATGAAAATAAGGATAAAAATAAATTCCAAAATAGAGTGTTCATAGATTTTCCCCCTTTTCTTTTTTCTCCCCACAGGAGAAAAAAAATAAGATCGTGAGCTGGGACATCTCATGTTTTGTCCATACTCTAGAAGCCATAATGAGACTGAAGTTGTAGATAGGCACACCAATTTGACTCCAGTAGCCACATTCAAAAAAGCATGACAGAAAAGTTGAATGAAATAATATGTGTAGTACAGGGAGAACTTAGTATACAGTGATATAATTTAGGCCCCCTAATGACTTTCAAAGGATCTACTCTGGTAAATTAAATGATGTAGCACACACATTTAAGTAGACATAATACTAGTATTCGAGAGGCTAGGAATATCAAAGTTTCAAAAGGCTTTATCAGAACATGGAGCAGAGAGGCCAGTCATGGGAGAGGGAAATATCTACAATTTGGTAACTAGAAAAGTTTTTTTTTCTGTTTTTTCAGATTGTACACAGTTTCTTTTAATGATGATTATAGATAGTTTATTATTTAAAGTAAGGTCATTTATATTTTGACATTTTACCTACTACCAAACATAAAGGGAAGAAGCAGGAAGTCAGAAACTGTCGAGAGTGTGAACTGAACTCAAAGATCCACAGCTGTAGGGAAACTGCTTGATTTACACACCATTATATCCTTAACATCTGGCCCAGAATCTAGGTTATAACAGACCTGCAGTAAAGTCTATTGCCTAAATGAATGTGTGCATGCTGCATAGGGTGAGAATGTAGACAAGGTGAAGGAAACCAATAAGCAAAAACAAATAAATAGGTATAAGTGTTAACTAGCTCATTCATACTCTCAAAATGGTTTACCACCTTACAATCTGGATTTCGAAATTATATTTTTAAACTTTCCCTTCCATTGCAGAACTCACAAAGAGTGAAACATTCCTTGACACAAACTTGCTCAGCTTATCAACTTTCCCTGAGGCTCTTACCTAATCATTTCCTCATTCATTCATCCCGTTAGTTTCTTTTTTTCTGCTTAAAACCTGACTTTGAAAATTTTGTAATTATGTAGTAATATCAAAGATGATATTTAAAAAAAAAAATACTCTTCTTGATAGAAGTCTTGTCTTGAGTCAGGTGAGAAAATAAATTCAAAATGGTTATATTTAATATTTCAATACAGGTATAGAAATACTTTCTATCTAAAGTAAGTCTAAATATGTTAGTAGTTGGCTTAGTCAATTATATTCCACACCCCCCCCCCAACATCTGGAACCTTAAGTCAGGTTTCAACACTGGAAGTAAAGCCCTATAAGGCAGACAGAGAAAGTATCTGTTTTAAAGTAAGAACTGACAAAAAAACAAAACAAAACAAAACAAAAAAACCCCCAAAAAACAGTAAATTCCAGAGGCTGAAATTATACCTGTTGAAGTTACATGTGTTGAGAGGAGCCTGAGGTAGCAGCTTCATGTTTAATATCAATATTATATTCATATATGTTATTAATTCGACAAATATTTACTGGGTATGTATTATGTGGCAGGTAGTTTAACAGATGCTGGAGCTATAATGGTGACCTAGAAAAACAATGTCCTGGTCTGATTTAATGTGATTCTAATTTTGGAATGCAGAATAGGTGGGGTGGACACAGACAATAAACAAATAATAAAGAAAAGCATTAATTTTGGGTAACAATGAGTGTTGTGATTACAATAGAGGGGAATAAATGACAGAGATCAACTGAGAGTAGATATTGGGAAATTGCTTTCAATAGTGTGTTCAAAAAGGATGTCTTTGAGAATGTTTTTTAAATCTGAAGTCTAAGATAAGAAGCTCCTTAAATTAAGGCTATACAGAAGAATAAAAACAAAGAGAGTGAGACTGAACAAATATTGTTCTGACCCAGAGATTTTGCACTTCTCATTTCCTCTGTCCACAAATAACTTGAGATTGAAGAGTGGACAGGGCTCCAGCATGAAAACTATTTTAGGATATTTAAAATCCAAGGAGATGGTCACTGAAGACAGCTCGCTTTGAGATACTTTTAATTTTTAGAGACTATTCAGCCTGCTTTGTGGAGAATAGATTGAATGGATCCAGTGAAAAGAGAGACATGAGACCGGAGGCCATTTAATTGACCAGGTGAGAGAGCATGGTAGCTTAGAGTGAAACAGACATTGCCTGCATATACTTTGGAGATAGAGCAAAAGGTATCTCTAAATTGATTTGATTGAGGGTGGGGGAGTTGTGCTGAGGCTATGTCTTGCACATCTGTTTCATGTTGAATTGTGTAATGGAGCTGTTGGACAAACCAGTTCTCAGAATGAATTTATATTCAATATTATAGTAGCAGCTTTCATTATGAAAAACTCATTTTTCTGCAACAAGAGAGGCAATATGGGAATGTTACTGGTTTACTTGAAGCTAAACTGTGCAAATGTGTCTCACTACAATAAAATTTCAATTTAATATGTTTAAGTTTCTATTATAGATAAGACCCAGTTGTAGATGTTGCAAATAGAACACCAGCTAACAATCATGGATACATTCCAAGTGACAGATGCTATATCAAGCTCTTTACCTGATTACTCATGTAATACTTGTAAACCTTAAACATAAACAACAGTATTATTATCCCTATTTCGAAGAAAATTAAATGCGGAAAAGTTTTTTGAACTTCCAAAATCCCTCAACCATAAGTGGTGGAGCCAGAACTTAACCTCGGTAATTTGTCTCTCAAGCATGACATAACAGCCTCTCACATAACAAGATTAAGACTATCCCACATTTACATTATGCTTCAAGACTTTTCTATATGAATTAACTCAGATGTTCTCATTTTATTCTCATCTCATTCTGTTAATAGCCAGGATATATCTCTGTGTTGTTTGCTATAAGTGCCAGGGAAACGATGTTGCAGCCATCAAAAAATTATAGGCTTGAATTTCCTCTGGTTAGTTATGTGAAGTTAGCAAGGTATAACCTCTTCAGAGTTCCCTTTCCTCAACTATAAAATGGAAGACATTTTAAATATTGTTAGCGACTGATTTATAAATAGAAATTAATTTTAGTTGACCAAGCAAAGTAGCCAGATATCAAGATCAAAAACAAAAAATCAGTAACTCTTTTCATTAACAGCAACAAGCAAATTAGAAAATATAATAGTATAGAATAATAAGGGCTCTTTTCACATTAGTAACAGAAACTTTCAAGTGCTCAGCAAATGAACAGCTTTAAAAAAGCTAAACCATTTTAGTGTACCGTGAGAAAGTTTTCAAGCACACAAAAGACCTGAATAAATGGAAATTTTTATTATGTTTATACAAGGGAAAACTCAACATTGTTATTGTCATGCTGGTTCTCTAAATCCATCTATGTTGTAGCCTCAGTTAAGATTTTTATGGGGTTCAGCAGTTTTAAAAATTCAGCAAACTAACAATGAAATAATTTAAAGCATAACATTGACAATGAAATAATTAAAAAACAAAAACAAAAACAGAGAGTGCCTTGTTATACCAAATAGCAGTATATCATTAAGCTTTATAAATAAATAGTGTGTAACATTGGTTCATGAGTGAACAGTGGCTTAACAGAATAGAAAGTCCAAAAATAGGTTTATGTATATGTGCATATGTGCAATATATGTGCATATATTTTTCATACATAAATACAAAAAATAAAAATTAGTGAGTGAAAAAAGTTCAATAAATGTCAAGAAAACTATCACTATAACATAAAAATATCATTATAATGTAAAATTAGATTTTTACTTCGTAACCATGTAAAACTAAAATCTAAATAAATTTAAAGCTTAAACAGAAGGAAGCAAACAACAGATGATAATTAGGGAAAAATAAGTTAAAATAGAAATACTCTTAATTTTAGAAAATTTAAGCAGTTACTGATGGCAGTTGTTTGTGGACTTGTGGGCAATGTGCTACTCACACAGTAAAGAGGGAATGTAAACTGAATTAGGCATTTTTGAAGGCAATTTGCTAGTATTAGTTGAAACAAAAATTTTATTAACCCCTGAAGTAGGTAATTTCTCTTATAAATATATATCTTTGATAAAACAATGGAGGAAAATCTTTTACTAAGGTCATTATTCCCATTCATGATGGTTTGACTCTTATGATCTAATTACCTTCCAGAGGCTCCATCTCTAAACACCATCACATTGGGTATTTGATTTTAACATAAATTTTGGGGAAACACAAACATTCTGTTTGTAACACACAATTAATCTGGCATATTTAGGAAGGACAAGATCAAATCTTGTCCTTCCTAAATATTTCCACCAATATTATATTAATCTATGCCGTCAACTCCTTTTATCTAAACTATTGTAGTCAGCTCCTCTATTTACATTCTTGTCCTTCTACAGTTAATTCTCCACTCCACAGTTTTGACTTAACTTTTTAAAATACAAATCAGAACATGTTATTCCCCTGTTCAAATCCCTCAAATACTTATTTTTCTCTCCCATTTATCCCCTGCCATCTTATTGGCCCTTACACATCTCTATACCATGACACCTACCTTATGCTCTCTGCTTTGGTCCAGTTGACTTTTTTGCAGCTCCTCTAATAAACACCTTTCTTTCAAAGACTTTGCATTTGTTGCTCCTGCTGACTTTTTCCCTTAATACTCTAGGTGTTCATATTATTCAGATCTTCTTAGAAGTCACTTCCTGAGGAAAGCTTTCTTTAACCACTCTATTTATTATATCATGTCACTTTGAGCTATCCAGTAAGGAAAGTTTATTGTCTCTAATATATCTTGTTCACTTGTCTTGCTACCAGTTCCTTACTCTATTTTTTTCTTCAGTGTGCTTAATTTCTACATGTTCTTATAATATGTGTGTGTGTGTGTATTTCCTTTTTATTATCTTTTCTATTTTAGATTATAAATTCTGTAAGGACCAGAGTCTTCATCTGTCTTATTCATCAAGTATCTGGAACAGACAAAACACAAAGAAATATTTGTTAAGCAAATGAATAGTTATGTGAATTAAAGCCTTGTTTTTGGCACGGTGTTATTTAAGTCTTTATATAAAGGAGGAATAAGGCTGTGTAAAAGTAGTAATTCACCAAAAGGAATGAATAAATTACTAGGAGAAAAAATGCTGGATGGCAAAGAATGGAAAATAATAGGGTCAAGGTCATAAAAAGGAATTGGTTTTTGAAGGATGGAAGAAGAAGAAAGGCAACAATACTGGATTTGATAACGAAGGTAGGAGTCATATGATTTGGTAAAAGGGAGGCAGAACATGTTTAGTTAGAAGTTTGAAAAAAAGGAAGAAATGTTAGCAACGGCCCATGAGTCTATTGTGATTTATCATTAGCAATAGTCCAGCTAAGATAGATAATTAAATTGGAAATTTAGCAAGGAATTATTTAATTAACTTTCTTGTTCCATTTTTAAAATTCACTTGATTATCTTTTAGGTTATAAGAAGCAAAGTAATACTTATGAATTATTGGAATATAGACTAAATAAATTTTGTTGAAAGGAAGATATCTATAGCCAAACCTGCTCCAATAGTCATAAATTCTTCTTCATATTAGTCATGAATCCTTCCATCCCACTTGCATTGGATTAAGGTCACCTTAAGACAGGTAAAGAGCAGAAATATAAAATGTACCAATTGGTGGGCACTCATATTTTGGTTATATGATACAAATACATTTATTTATGTATTTGTTCGTTTATTTATTGCATTAACCTAACTTGTTTTTACCTGTTAATGAAATCAGATACATTTAAACTGCATCACTTTAAATACCTGGTTGAGGTGGATTTGGCATGGTATTAGAGAAGTTTAAATTACAGGACCTCTCATTTTCACAAAGTTTCTTCCACAGACCTAAGAAGATCCCTAAGAAGAATCCTAGTGATGTATTGACTGGGTAACTTATTATTACAAAATGTGGTGAAATAATATATTTAAACCAAAATGGATTTATAACTATAACTTTGTCATAATCATACTTTTCCTTTTCTTGTGTCAGTCATAGGCATATTTGTGTGATAACCAAGGGATATTGAGTTGAGAATACATTTTATTGGACGGAGTGGGATGTGGTTTTCAGTGACATCTCTGTATGGTTTATTTAGTTCTAGCCATTCTGACATAGTAATGACTTCCAAAAATACTTCATCTTCTCACTGTTAAAACTTTCCTAGTACAGTGACTGAAGGCAAAGGAAGGAACAGAGGTCCTATTGGGTCATAAACATGTTCTATGGCACATGGCACCAAAAAAAATGTGTGTAATGGGGAGATACAAATTTGAAATATATGACATCAGCAGCTAGTGTATCAAAATTCTTCCAATCAGTGGTGCAAAATTATAAACAAGGGATTCACTTCTTATTGATGCCTAAGCAACACATTGTTCTTTCCAGTCTGGAGTATATAAATAAGAATAAAGTGCAGAGTGCATGATTATGATTAAATTATACACTTTTGCTCTTTTTGATCAGAATTAAAAGAAATAAAATTGGTCAGGATTCTTGGGTTCATAAGGGAAAAACACATAGCAACACTATAAACAAATAGTAAGTTTATGAATGACATATCCTGTTTGATGTATCATAGATCACAGCATTGGATCATCTTTGAAAGTATCTGATGCGTCTTCTAGTAATTCCAGGCAAAGCAACACCAAATTTTGTGTTAGCACATAGAAATACCCAGAAAAATACCAAAATTTTCAGTACAAAGTTTCATATATTAATAAGTCACCGTAGATAGTTTGCAAGTACTTTACACACTACTGTAGCTCAATGTATAATGGCAGCAATTTTAAACTGCATCAACGTTTTCCTTGTATATTCCTTAAACTCAGGGTAGTTTTGTATATACTTTCAAAATACTTGATTATACCAGATCTATCTTGGTAAAAGCTAAAAAGTTCCACTAAGCTCAGACATTAAAAATGTAAAAACTTTATTTCTACATGGAAACTAAAACCCATGATGGTCAAAAATTATGAAAATAAGAGAAAGAATCACAATTGCTAAGAAAATGTAGACTACTAAAATTACAACAAAATTGATAGCAAATTATGTGATAAGAAAATATTTACAAATCATATATTTGATAAGGGGTTAATATTCACAATATATAAAGAATATATACAACTCAATAGTAAACCATATGATTTAAAAACAGGCAGAGGAACTGAATGGACAGTTTTCTAAAATTGATGTACAAGTAGCCAACGGGTACATGAAAAGGTGCTCAACATCACTAATCATCAGAGAAATCAAATGGAAACCATAATGAGATATCACCTCACACTTGTTAGAATGGTTATCATCACAATGAGAAGAGAAAAAAAGTGTTGGTGAGGATGCAGAGAAAAGAGAACACTTTTGCACTTTTGGTGAGCATATAAATTGGTTCAGCCACTATAGAAAACGGAATAAAGTTTCCTCAAAAAAATAAAAATTTCCATATAATCCAGCAATCTCATTTTTGGGTATACATCCAAAGAAAATAAAATTACCATCTCAAAGAGATATCTTCACTCTCATGCTCATTGAAGTATTAGCCACATAATCAAGATATGGAAATGACCAAAGTGTTGAAGTGTTAAAGTCAATAGATAAACACATAAAGACATTATGATACACACACACACACACACACACACACACACACACATACATACACACAGCCATCTTGGTGTTTGCAACAGTATGCATGAACCTTGAGGGTATTATGCTAAGTTAAATAAGTCAGACAAAGAAAGACAAATACTGTATAATATCATTTATATGTGGAAGCTAAAAATGCTGAATTCATAGAACCAGAGACCAAAGTGGTAGTTACCAGGGCCTGGGGGGTGGAGGAAAAATGAAGATGTTGATCAAATAGTACAAACTTCCAGCTATAAGGTGAATATTTTCTAGAAATCTAATGTACAGAATACTGATGTAGTTAATAATAAATATTAAATACTTAAATGTTTTCATTGCAAAAAGGAATTGTAATTATGTGATGTGATACAGCTATGAGCTAACACCAAGGTGGTGATCTTTTGCAACACATGTGGACCAAATCAACATGTCATACTGCTTAAACTTACACAGCATTGTATGTCAATTACATCTTGGTAAAGAGGAAAAAAAGATAAAATTATGGGAATAAAGATACATCTAAACAAGGAAAATAATAAAAAAAACAAAAGGTGACACAAGTAATGATAAAGAAAAAGACAAATTTGTATGGTCAAACAGAGCATGAAGAAGAACAACAGCTTTACTTGGATAAGTTTGTTAACTGATAAGTACAGTGATCTTCAAAAATACTGTAATGAGAATAACTTTATTCGACATTAATAAATAGTAGCTTGTTTATTCACAATCATAGTTCTAGAATATTTTTAGAGAATCAAGGATAATATATAATGGAAAAAAGTTTATTCTGAAATATATTTTGAAAAATATGAAAATACTTCAAACTCTTACAAGATCCTTGCTAGCCCATTTCAACTCTAAAATTTGAATATATTTTTGTTTATCAACTATTTATAAATAAGACAGACAATGTACATAATAGATTGATCTTCAGACTGGATGAATACATCTAGAATCCTTAAAAGTTATAAAGACAGTAATAAAATAAAACTGTATTTATTTGTACTTTAAAAATCAAATAAAAATTCACTAGATCATTGTCTTGAAGACACAAGATAGAACATTCAGTTCTATACTAAAGTGCTAAGAGGAGTAGTTTATTAAATTTTTAAGTGAATGAGGTTTATTCAGAGGTGAAGATACAAATGAGCATTTTTAAAGTAATTTAAATAGTATGATAGTAGTTAAAATTAATCCATATTTTTACAAGCACTTTAAAAAATTCCAAAATAAAAAAAAATGATTTATTATCAAAAAGAATTCATGAAAGATTAAAATAATTTAAGTGTGGATAAAATAAAGTGATAAATCTAACAAATGAAGCATGAACTAAACACTACTTTATTGTAGTTTCTTCATTAGACATGACAGACACTAAGTAGTTGATAATTATTGTGCATTACTATAATAATGCAAAACTCTAAAAATTTTAAAACTTTTTTTGCCAACTGAAAATCATCAATTGGTGATTATTTTTAACAAATGAAATCTGTTAGATATTATTGTAAAATGTTCTTTAGCCACATTTATGATCAGTCATATGACTAAAAGGTGATGATAAATGGCTGCTGCACACACTCCTTATGAATATTACCAAGTAGGCAGCATATGTATAACGTGCTCTTATTCCCCTATTCTCATCAGAGGAAAAGCTTCATTCACAGTACCTGAGGGTATTGACTATTTTTTGGTATTATATAATAATAATTTTTTTTTTTTTTGCATTTGAAGTATTGTACGAACATGCTAACTTCTTTTTAAAAAATAATAAATGTAATGAGATGATCTGCCTATTGTAAAACTTCAAGTCCTGGAACATTGCTATGACATGCTAAAGACTCTATAATATATTTTAAAATACATGGAAGAGAAGCCTATACATAAATTAAATGCAAACTATTCAAAAACTTAATAAAGCTTGAATCATTCATTTTAAACTTTAAGTTACAAAGACATTTTTATAACAAGTTAGAAAAAATATAAGAAATTATGTGCTTTTGTACCAAAGACAGCAATTTAATAAGAGGTGATATAAACTCTGAATAGCAATAATAAATAGGCTCTCTTCTTGTTTCTGCTTTTAAACATAGGGAGTGAATCACACACATTAAAAAAAAAATTAACTTTATTTACTATTTGGATTGCAGTAGTCACTGAATAAGAAAATTTGAAATGCAGAAAAATATTATACCTCATATACTAAAATACTTATGATTCCTTTCAAATCTGACTATAATCTGAGAATTCTTAACAAAAGCACCAAAAACAAGTTGTACAGCTAAAATAAACTATTTTGAATTATTATTTATAAAAATTCAATCAATCATGCTTTCTCTCTAGAGCAAATTATAACATAAAATATTGCTATGTAAACAGATAATAAAAAAGAATATGTCAAAAAATCTAGGATAAAAATGTATTGGGGATCCTAGGAAACATGACAGAGTGAAAGATATCTCCAGGTCTCTCCCCTTAAAGCAACAATAAATGGAACATCTAAAACTCAACAAAAAACACTCAAACTTCACACAAATACGTCTGAGATACCACAGGACAGAATCCTAGGTGTAGGGCAGTGGACTGGGAGAAATAAAGAAGCTGCATCTTTCAGCCACTGGAGCATCCTGTAAGAGGAGGGAGAGTGGAGAAGGAGCAGTGAGTACCCTGAATAGTGCCCTGCCTGAGAAAACGGTGAGCTGCCCACAGCCAGCTGCAGGGCCCAATCATCAGGGCAGAAGTCAGAGAAGCATGATGGCAGAAAAACAACAGTTGATTTTTATCAGTCATAGTTGCAAAACTGAGGTTGAGCCACAGCCCCTAACCCCCAACTCAGAAAGCCCCTACCACTATACCATCCGAGACCGATCACTGCAGAGCCCCAAGAGAATCTGAGTAAACACTACCAAAACTGTTGCTAACATTGACAGGGACTGAAACTGAGGGTAGTGAGTGTAATTAAATATTTATCAGAAAATTAAAAAAGCCATTTTTAAGGCTTTATATAAGCAGGGATCCATGAGCCTTAGACACAACCTACTGGAAACCGAAAGAAAAGTGCCTTATTTGTAGCAGGCTAAAGAATAACTTTTATATAATAAATATTATTTCTGGGGAAAAAAAAAAAAGCAGAGTATGTTTCCATTAATACCCAGACAGAGAAATAGTCCACTGAACACCATGAACAACCAAGGTGACAAGGCATCTTAGAAAGAGAGAGAGAAATCTCCAGAAAATAAGCTTAAGATATAGAAATATGCAACTTAAATGACAGACAATTCAAGATGATACTTCTGAAGAAAACTCAGTGAGTTCCAAAATGAGGCATATCAATAATTTCAGGAACTGAAAAAAACACGTAGATGAGCAGAGCAGGAGATTGAAACCCTCAAAAAAAGAACAGAATAGATCTTCTGGAGAAGAAAACACGCTGCAAGTGTTAAAAAATGAAATAGTAAGCTTGGGAAATAGAGTTGACCACGTGGAGGAAAGGAACAGTGATATCGAAGCCAGAAATTTAGAAATAAATCAGAAAGAAGAAGAGAAAAACCAAAGAATAAAACATAATGAAAAAGAAATTCAAGAATTAGCTGATACCATCATGAGAGGAAACAAAAATAATGGGCATTATTGATTGTGAGGAAAGAAGCAGAAACGAAAGCATTTTCAGACAAATAGTGGGCGAGAATTTCCCAAATCTAAGGAATGAGCTGGAGCCTGGAATTCAAGTCAACAGAATCCCCAATTATCTCAACACAGAAAGGCCTTCACCAAGACACATTGTATAAAAATTATCAACATTCAAAGACAAAGAGAATTCTCAAGGCAGCCAGGGAGAAGAAAAGGGTAACTTATAAAGGAAAACCCATTAGATTATCCTCAAACTTCTCAGCACAAACCTTACAAGCCAGAGAAGATTGGAATCAAATATTTAAACTGCTAAGTTAAAGAAACTACCAGCCTAAAATAATATATCCAGCTAGGATCTAATGTAGACATGAAGGAGAAATTAAGATCTTTCCAGACATAAAAAAATTGGAATTCCCCACTACGAGTCTTGCACTACAGGAAATACTTAAAAGTGTCAATTCATCTAAAACAAACGACAAAAAAAAAAAAATAGGAGTAAAGTGACTGTCGGTCAAATAGAAGCAGAGGAGTGCAAACTTTACTAAGAACAGCACATTACAAACTTAAATAATAATAAGAGAATTGTTATAAGAAGATAGTAATGAACATTCAGCATACATCAGGACAAATTGAGATAACAATGACTAAAAAGGGGAAGATTCAAAGATCCAAATTCACAAAGGGGAATGGAGATAAGGCACATGCAGAAGAAAATGGATGACTGTATATACATAAATATCATTTACATATTCATAATGGTAACTATACATCGAAGATTCAGACCTGAAGGATATAATATAGAACAAGAAGGACCAGAGGGGAAAACCACAAAAACCAACCAAAACAAATAAAACAGAAGCACAAGAATGAGGAAGAAATGTAATAAGACCTCATATTTCAATAATCACCCTAAATGTAAAAGGAGTGAACTCACCAATAAAAAGGCACAGAGTTGCAGAATGGATCAAAACCCAAAACCTAACCATATGCTGCCTCCAGGAAACACATCTCAACTCCAAAGATAAATATAGACTCAAAGCAAAAGGATGGAAAATAATATTTTAAGGAAATGGCATTCAGAGAAAAGCAGAAGTAGCAGTACTAATATCAGATGACATAGACTTCAAAATAAAAAAGGTAAAGAGAGATACTGAGGTACACTTCATAATGATAAAAGGAATTATGCACCATGAAGATATAAACTGTATTAATATTTATGCTCCCAACGAGGGAGCCCTGAAACATGTAAAACAATTACTAACAGAATTAAAGGGAGAAACAGAACAAAACAATATCATAGTAGGGGACCTAAATACCCCACTGTTGGATATGGACAGATCATTCAAACTGAAAATCAGTTAGGAAATAACATCCTTAAATAACACATTGGACCAACTGGACATAATTGACATTTACAGAGCCTTCCATCCCAAAACAGCTGCTTATACACTCTTTTCTAGTGCACATGGAACATTCTCAAGAATCAACCACATACTGGGACACAGAGATAGCCTCCAAAGTATAAGAAGGTTGAAATTATACCAATCATATTCTCTGATCATAATGCTTGGAAACTAGAGATCAACTGCTAAAAGAAAGCAAGAAGAACCACAAATACATGGAGATTAAACAACATGCTACTGAAGAATAACTGGATCACAGAAGAAATAAAAAGAGAGATTAAGAAATACATAGAAATGAATGATAATGTTAGTACAACATATCAAAACTTTTTAGACATGGCAAAGGCGATTATTTGGAGTAAAGTTCTTATCATTACAGGCCTTTCTCCAAAAACAAGAATGAGCCCAAATAAATAACCTAATGATTCATTTTAAAAGAACTAGAAAAGGAAGAACAAATGAAGACCAAAGTTAGCAGGAGAAAAGAATAATCAAAATTAAAGCAGGAATAAATGAAATTGAAAAAACAAACAATAGAAAAAATAAATGCAACAAAGAGCTTGTTCTTTGAGAAGTTTAATAAAATTGACGAATCCCTGGCTAGACTCACTAAAGAACAAAAAGAAAGAACACAAATAAACAAAATCAGGGATGAAAGAGGAGAAATTACAATTGACATCACAGAAATACAAAGGATCATACAAGAACAATATGAAAAAGTATATAACACCAAATTTAATAACCTAGAGGAAATGGACCAGTACTTAGAAAAATACAACCATCCTAGCCTCTATCAAGAAGATCTGGAAAATCTAGATGGACCAAATAACAGTAAAGAAATCGAAGCAATCGTCACAAACTAACCAAAAAGTAAAAGTCCAGGACCAGATGGTTTCATCAGTGAATTCTACAAAACGTTCAAAAAAGATTTAATACCTATTCTCCTCCAACTCTTCCAAAAAAATCAAAGAGGAGGCAATACTTCCCAACTCATTTTTTTGAGGCCAATACTACACTGATACCAAAACCTGGTAAAGATAACACAAAAGAAGAAAACTACAGATCAATATCTCTCATGAACACAGAGGCAAAAATCCTAAATAATATACTAGCCAACCGAATACAGCAATATCTTAAAAAGATAATATGCCACGATCAAGCGGTCTTTATCCCAGGGGCACAGGGATGGTTCAACACATGCAAATCGATTAATGTGATACACCACATAAACAAATTAAAAAATAAGAATCATATGATCATATCAATAGATGCGGGGAAAACATTTGAAAAAGATACAGCATCCATATATGATCAAAACACTTAACAAAATCGGTATAGAAGGAAAGTACCTTAACATAATAAAGTCCATATATGATAAACTCTCAGATAACATTATACTTAATGGTGCAAAACTAAACACCTTTCCTCTAAGATCAGGAACAAGGCAAGGCTGTCCACTATCATCACTCTTACTCAATATAACATTGGAGGTCCTAGCAAGTGCAATCAGAAAAGAGAAAGATATAAAAGGCATCCAAATAGGAAATGAAGAAGTCACCTGTCGCTATTTGCAGATGACATGATTCTATATATAGAAAATTCTAAAGACTGTACTTGAACACCACTAGAAACAATAAGCAACTACAGTAACATCTCTGGATACAAAATTAATGTTTAATAATCCATACTGTTCCTATACTCTAATAATGAAGTGTCAGAAAAGAAGTGGAAAAAATAATTCCTTTTGCAATTGCAATAAACAGAATAAAACACCTAGGAATAAATTTAACAAAACATGTAAAGGACTTATATAATGAAAACTACAAGATCCTATTAAAAGAAATTGAAGAAGATACGAAGAAATGGAAATATATTCTGTGTTCTTTGATTGGAAGAATCAACATAGTTAAAATGACCTCATTACCTAAAGCATTATACAGATTTAATGCAATCCCCATCAAAATCCCACCAGCATTTTTAAAGGAAATAGAATAAAATATCATCAGATTTGTATGGAAGCACAAAAGACCCTGAATTGCCAAAGCCGCCCTGAGAAAAAAGAATGAGGCTGGAGGCAAATTATACTACAAAGCGACAGTAATCAAAACGGCATGATATAGACAGCAAAGCAGACACATGGACCAGTGGTAGAGTTCGAGAGTCCAGAAATAAACCCACATTTAAATGGGCAAATAATTTTCAACAAAAAGGCCAAAAACATACAGTGTAGAAAGGAAAGCCTCTTCAACAAATGGTGCTTTGAAAACTGGAAAGCTACCAGTAAATGAATGATACTAGACTGCATCTATCACCACACACCAAAAGTAACTCAAAATGAAGGACCTTAAAATAAGACTTGAAACAATAAAATGCATCGAAGAAAACAGGAATTAAACTCATGGACCTTGGACTTAAAGAGTATTTTATGAATTTGACCTCAACAGCAAGGGAAATAAAAACAAATATGAATGAATGGGACTATATCAAACTAAAAAGCTTCTGCACAGCAAAAAAACTGTCAACAAGGTAAAGAAGCAACCATCCGAATGGGAAAATATATTTGCAAACAATGTCTCTGATAAGGGCCTAATATCCAAAATACACAAGGAACTTATACGACTCAATAGCGCGCACGCACACACACACACGCACACACACGTGTGCATGCGTGTGCGCGCACGAACACACACACACAAATGTACCAATCAAAAAATGGACAGAGGACCTGAACAGACACTTCTCCCTAAAGGACATACAAATGGCTAACAAATATATGAAAAGATGCTCAGTATTGCTAGCTATTAGTGAAATGCAAATCAAAATCACAATGAGATACCATCTCACACTTATTTGAATAGCTATCATTAACAGGTCAAGTAATAACAAGTGTTGGAGAGGATGCGGAGAAAAAGGTACCCTCATACACTGCTGGTGGAACTGCAAATTGATACAGCCACTAAGGAAAACAGTACGGAGGTTCCTCAAAAAACTAAGAATTTATCTACCATGTGATCCAGTAATCCTTCTACTAGGTATTTACTGTAAAGACTTGAAAACCCATATTCGAAAAGATAGTTGCACACCAATGTTCATAGCAACATTATTCACAATGGCCAGGACATGGAAACAAATGAAGTGTCCTACAATAGATAATTACCTAAAGAAACTGTGGTACATATATACAATGGAATATTACTCAGCCATAAAAAGAGATGAAACATTGCCATTTGCGATGACATGGCTGGACCTTGAGATAATCATGCTAAGTGAAATAAGCCAGACAGAAAAAGTTGAAAATCACATGATATCTCTTATATATGCGATATAAACCTAAAAGCAACAAACAAGCAGGAAACACAAGCAGAGACACATGGACAAGGACTATAGACTAGTGGTTACCAGAGTGTAGCAGGTGGGGAATGAAGGGGTAGGTAGATGGTTAAAGGAGGTCAACTACAGGGTGGTAGCGGAGGGTGATGTGGGCAAAGGGGATCAAATATATGGTAGCTGAAGGAAACTGGACTTTTGGTCATAAACACAATAGAATATACAGATGTATAATTATAATGTACACTTGAAAATTATATAATTGTATTAACCAATATTACCCCAATAAACTTAAGAAAATATATCACCAAATTCTAAAGACTCAAAACACTTGTAATATTAAACATTAAAATAAATGTGAGCTATACGTACATTTAAGAAAAATTAATAAAAACAAGTAAGATAATCATTTACCAACCTACTTACTATAGCTTAGGGTTGTGAGTGGTCTGAGCCACTCCCCACAGCTCAGGGCGCAAGGCAAGAATCCTCTCTGGACAGGACTCAGGGTATGCTAACACTCACAACTGCACTCAGACTGAGGCAATTTACACATGCCAATTTGCTTAACGTGCATGTCTTTCAGATGTGAGAGGAATGCAGAATACCCAGAGAAAATCCACACAGGCATAGGGACAATGTGCAAACTCCACATCAACAGTGGTTCCAGCTGGGAATAATTTTTTTTTTCTCTCATGAACATTATAAAGAATCAACATTGAATGAAATGATGTTATTTGAGGACCTAAAAATGAAAAATGACATGGTCATATCAATAAATGCAGAAAAAGCACTTTGAAAAACCTAAGACCCATTCATGATAAAATCTCTCAAGAAAGAGTAACAGAGGAGAAATTCTTCAATTGATAAAAGCTACAAAAAATCTGCAGCTAACATCCATAAGGAGAGATATGAAAAGCTTTCCCATTAAGATCAAGTAAAAAGTAAAGATGTTTCTTCTCACGGTTCCTTTTCCACATCTTATTGAAAGTCCTTGTTAATGCCATAAGGCAAGAAAATGAAATAAAATTTTCAAAAATTGGGAAGAAAACCACAAAATTGTTTTTATTACAGTTGACTTGATCATCCACATACACTATATGGAATATACAGAATAATTGACAAAAAAAATCTTGGAATTAAAAACCAATTATAGCAAACAGCAAATGAGGAAAATATACAAAAATTAATCTTTCCTATATACCAACAATGAACAAGTGAAATTTGAAATTAGAAATACAATTTGCATTACCACCATCAAAAATGAAATACTTAGGTATAAATCTAACAAAATATGTATAAGACACATATATGAGGAAAACTGTAAAACTTTGATAAACAAATTCAGAGAGGACCTAAATTATACCCTTTACAAATATTAACTCAAAATGAATTATAGACCTACAAGGAAAATGCAAAACCATAATACTCCTAGAATATAACATAAGGAAAAACCTATATGATCTTTAGTATGGTGATGTCTTCTTAGCTACAGTTTCAAAGACATGATCTATTAAAGAAATAATTGATATGCTGGATTTCATTTAAATTAAAATCTTCTACTCTGTGAATACAATATCAAGAGGTTAGAAGACAAGCAACAGACTGAGAGAAAACATTTGCAAAATACACATCTAATAAGGAACTGTTATCGAAAATATACAAAGAATTATGAAAGCTCAACAATAAGAAAGCAGTCGGATTAAAAAATAGGCTGTAATGGATTTCCATTCAAAATAGCAGATTTGGTACACACTGTGCTTGCTTCTTCTCATGACTGCATCAAAATTACAACTACAGAAAAAACATCATTGAGAATCACATGAAGTCTAATTGAACAAAAGTCCCATAACTAAGGACAAACAGAAGAAGCCACCTTGAGACCGGTAGGGGGTGTGGTGAAGAAGCAGAAGGAGCTGGTTGCCATATCCATGTATAGCAGTTAAAATAGGGAGGGATATCTTGCTTGCAGAGATTCCACTGGAGGAGCAAGGAGTCCCACCCCCGCACCAGGCTCCCCAGCCCAGGGTTTCAATGCCAATAAGGGAAGTTTCCACAACTTCTGGTTTTAAAAATCAGCTGAGGTTATGGCTGAATGAGATGGAGGGTTGCAGGAGTCACAGGTGGCCATCTTAAAGTAAGGTCCATGCATGAACTTACTCATTTGCTGTGAGATCCAGCGCTGGGGCAGCAGTTCGAAGGCACTAGGGATTTATGGGTAGAAACTGAATTGTCTGGCTTCTAGGCAAAGACTGGAGAGGTAGTTTTCTCTGAGACAGAAGTGCTGCCAGGATCCATTGTCCCTCTGTTGAGACTTCCCCCCTCATTGTGTGCAGATGCGGGGAGCCTCAATATCTGGGTGTTCATCAAACTGGCTAACAAAGGTCGTCCTGCCCAGGTGATTCCCTGAGACCTACCCCTCCTGATTTGCTAGACCACCCAAGTGAATTCCAGTGGCTTTTTCATACAAATGGTCTGTCTTGGCTCATTCTGCAAACTTTTCTAAAACCTCTCAAAGGTTCAGAAACCCCAATAAGCAGCATCTGGCCTTGGCATGCTCCATCTTCTTGCTGAGCAATCCCAAGCCCAATAGTGATGGCAGCCAGCCTTGGTTTGTGACTTCTCCTCCTGAGGCACTTCCAAACCCAGCATGGGTTGTGGCCACCTTCAAATTGCTTGGTGGCTTATGCCAGGTGGCCCCAAATCAGGTACAAGCTTGGCTGAACTTGACCTGTTGTGGGACCCTTCCCAGGAGAACCTGGGGCCGGTATATGCAGTATATGGCTTGCTGGAGCACCACATCCCAGGATGACACACCCAGAGGTCAGCCTGAAAAGGCACCAGTGCCCTACTAAGTGAATCCTGCGCTATAGGGTCAGCCCTTCAACAACAGCTTTACTATAGCCATGGCCAGTCTTCACAACCAATGAGCCTGAAAGTCAATCTCCATCAATGTGCAAACAGCAACCAAAACTCAAATATGACAGGAAGGCACACACAACCCATAGAAGGGACACACGTGGAGTATCACTGGGCCCCACAGAAAAATAAGGCCACTCTACTAAGACCAGGAGACATGGCAGTCCTATATAATACATAGAAACAAATACAGAGACACAGGCAAAATGGAAAGACAAAGAAACATATTCCAAATGAAAGAATAGAACAAAGCTCCAGGAAAAAAGAAATAAACAAAATGGAGATAAGCAATCTACCAGAGGTGGAGTTAAAAACACTGATCATAAGTATGCTCAATAAACATATGGGAAGAGTAAATGAAATCAGCGAGGACTTTAACAAAGAAATAGGAAACACAAATATGAAATAGTCAGAAATGAAGACTACAATTACTGAAATAAAGAATATATTAGAGAGAATCAATAGATTAGACAAAGCAGAGGATCAAACCAGCCATTTAAAAGATAAGGTAGCAGAAAACACCCAATAAGAACAGTACCAAGAAAAACAAATTTTGTAAAATGAGAATAGTTTAAGGGTCCTCTGGGGCAACATCAAGCATGACAACATTTGCATCATAGGAATATCAGACGGAGAAGAGAGAGAGCAAGGAGTTGAAAACTTGTTTGAAGAAATAATGATGAAAAAATTCTTCAATCTGGTGAAAGAAATGGACATTCAATCCCAGGAAGCACAGAGTCCCAAACAAATGAACCCAAAGAGGACCATGCCAAGACTCATCATAATTAAAATGTCAAAGGTTAAAGACAAAGAGAAAATCTTAAAAGAAGCAAGAAAAAAGCAATTAGTCAACTATAGGAGAACTCCCATAAAACGGTCAGCTAATTTCTCAACAGAAGCTATTCAGGTTGGAAGGGATTGGCAGAAAGTATTCAAAATGATGAATAGCCAAGACCTACAACCAAGATTACTCTATTCAACAAAACTATCATTTAGAATTGAAGGACAATTAAAGAGCTACCTAGACGGGAGAAAGCTAAAGGAGTTCATCACCACAAAGCAGCATTATGAGAAGTATTTAAGGGACTTGGAGAAGGAGAAGGAGAAGAAAAATAAGGAGGAAGAGGAGAAGGAGGAGGAGGAGGAGGAAGAGAAGGAGAAGAGTTGAAAAATATGAATAATAAAATGGCAATAACTGCATATACAAAACCCTTACATATGTTGACTACAAGAGACTCACTTCAGATCAAAAGACACACACAGACTGAAAGTAAAGGAATAGAAAAAAGATAGTTCATGAAAATGGAAACAACGACAAAAATCTGGGGTAGCAATTCTTATACCAGACAAAATAGACATTAAAAAAAAGGCTATAACAAGAGACAAAGAAGGACCCAGTAATACCAATTCTGGGTATTTATCTGAAGAAATGCAAAACATTGCTTTGAAGAGACATGTGCATCCAATATGTTCATTTCAGCATTATTTACAATAATCAAGGTATGCAGGCAACCTGGGTGTCCATCAATAGATGAATGGATAAAGAAGTGGTACATATATACAATGGAATATTACTCAATCATAAAAAATAATGAAATCTTGCCATCTGCAACAACATGGATAGACCTAGAGGGTATTATTTTGAGTGGAGTAAGTCAGATAGAGAAAGACAAATGCCATATGACTTCATATGTAGAATCTAAAGAACAAAATAAACAAACAGGAGCAAACTCATAGATATGGAGAGCATTTTGATGGTTGCCAAATGGGAGGAAGACTGGGAAGTGGGTAAAAATGGGGAAGGAATTAAGAAGTACAAATTGGTAGTTACAAAATAGTCATGGGGATGTAATGCATAGCATAAGGAATATAGTCAACAATATTGTAATAACTATGTATAGTGTCAGATGGATACTAGATTATTGAAGCGATCACTTTATAATTTATATAAATATCTAATCATTATGTTGTACACTTAAAACTAATATATTTTATGCCAATTGTAATTGAAAAATAAAAAATATATTTACCAAATGGGTCTTAACAGATACCTCACCAAAGAAGATTTGCAGATGGCCAATCATACAGAAAAAGAAGCCTCATATCATATGTCATCAGGGAAATGCAAATTAAAACAATGAGATGCCATTACACATCTATAAAAATGGCAATAACTGGAACACTGACACCACCTAATGTTGGTACAACAGGAACTCTTACATTTTGCTGGCAAAAATGCAAAATGTTATGGTTACTTTGGAAGACAGTTCGGTATTTTTAAAAGTAGAACTAAACATATTCTTGCCATACAATCTGGGCATTGGAATCCTTGATATTTACCCAGAGAAGCTAAAAACTTATATTCACAAAAAGCCTACATACACATTTCTTGCAGCTTTATTCATAATTACCAAACTTGGATAATACCAAGACAATGGAATATTATTTAGTGTCAAAAAGATGAGCTATCAAGCCATGAAAAGACATAGAGAAATTTTAAATGCATAATACTAAATTAGATAAGCCATTTTATAAAGTCTATACATGTATTGTTCCAACTATATGATATTCTGTAAAAGGTAAAACTATAAAGACAACAAAAAGATAAGTGGTAACCAAGGGTAAAAGGGGGCACACAGATTTTTAGGGCATTGAAAATACTCTCTATATAATTATAATGCTGAATACATGCCATACTTTTTCTATACCCATAGAATGTACAATACCATGAGTAAAGCCTTAGGTAAAATATGGGTGATTACGATGTGTCAGTGTAGGTTCATCCTTGGTAAAATGTGTACCATTCTGGTAAGTGATTGATTATAAGGAAGGATATGCAGTGGGAGGTGGGGAACAAGGTTGTATGGAAAATCTCTGCACCTGCCTCTTAATTTTGTTGTAAATCCAAAACTGCTCTAAAAGTAAAATCTTAAAAATAGTTAAATGATCGCTTCTTGGCCTTTTGGCTAAGATCAAGAGTAGTATCTATTCTTATCAATTAAAATAGTCAAATGAAAAAAATAGTCAAATACTATATCTAAAATCTACCCTATCAGTAATTATGTTATATATGCAAATAGATTAAACACTAAAATTAAAATGCAGATACATCCCAAATGTATTACAAATTTTATTCAGCTATTTGTTGCCTACAATATATACTTAGATTCAAAACATAATTAGGTTTAAAGTAAAAGGATGGAAAATCATATACCATGCAAACAGTAACCAAAAGAGTTAGAGTTCCTACACTGCTATGAGCAATATTAAATCCTGGCTCCTTGGAAAAATGACTACTTTAAGAATAGAAAAGAAATTACACAAGATGAGTCTCGAGTATCTTATAATGTCAGAATGTTAGGAAGTTCTCATACACACACACACACACACACACACACACACACACATGTACAACACACCACACATGATGGGGGTATGTTAAAGGTGTCAAAGGGACACAGGGACCAACTGAAAGAGATCCCAATGGCCAAAGCTGGAATAATTTGAGCAAAAAAATATAAAATATATAAAATGGTATTTGGTTATAACTCAAAACATTTTAAAAAGTGTGATTATAACTAATATAAATAAATGTCTGAATAGATATATAAATGGGAGCGAATAGACAAACCTCCCATGGAGAAGAATTCCAAAAATGTATACATATCCCCTGACTGAAAAATGGAGCGTAATTCTTCACTACTTAAGTGTGGGCTCCATAGTTAAATAAAGTATGGACTTTAGTTATAATGATTATATTGGTTTATTAATTGTGGCAAGTGTACCATATCAATGTTAGGTATTAATAATAGGGAAAACTGGTGTTGAGCATATGGGAACCATGTAGTGTCTTCACAACTTTTCTGTATATCTAAAATTAGTCTAAAATAAAAAAATTATATTTTAAAAATAGTTTATGCATGTTGGTATAAACTGAAGGAGACAAGAATAGAAGACGAACATTTTGCTCCCACCACTCACAGAGCAGTGAATGAAGTCTTTCAAATCATCTGGTAATGTGTGGTAGGGGGAAATATCCTAGGGGGGGAAAAATGAGAAAATTTATTCAGACAAGAATTAGAAAAGTCTAAGATGAAAATGAAGACAATATAAAGGATAATGCAATGAGTTGTTGGAAACTATGAACATTTTGGAATCAATAATATATATTATTATACAGTTTTCTTTATCTATTAACATTATGGTCTAGTGCATTCAAAGCTATATATATCGTATTTCATGGGAAATTCAAGGGATTTGTCAAAGGCTATTTTTGTTTTTCACTGAAATGTTCTCCTAATTCACTGACTTAGAACTTTTTTCTACTTAAGTCTTTCCTGACTAGATGAGGACGGTGAATCAAAATTTAGCATTCATGCAATTTTGTACAAAGATGAATTAAATGAGAAGGATGTAGCCTATTTAAAATTCAGATTACAGCCTGCTCCCACCACTGATTCTGACTGGGTTGATTTCTAGTAGAATTGTGCTGGAAGATAGTCATGTTGATTGTCTTTAAAATTCAACTTGAGAAATAAGAGTTTATTAAAATCTCTATGAAAACCTATTTGTCTTACCTCATGAAAATGTAGTTCTATGCACATGCAGTTCTATTTTCCTGGAAATGAAGAAATGGAAAGTAATGGACTGATATTAAACCCTTAAAACACAATATTTGTATTTTTAATTGAACTGTCTAGAAATCCCATATTTTTATTTAATTTGATAAAATATTTAAGCCAATAAGTGAGACATTTGAGAAGAGAAATTAGTTTTCCATTTTAAATGTGCTATTGAAGGTCTGAAAATATAGCTATAGAATTCTTAAAGTCTAAAAAAAGATTCATTTATGCGAGATGGGTAGTTCTAGAATTGCTGTGCAACATTGTGCCTATAGTTAATAACACTCTTTCGAGCACTCCAAATTTGTTAAAAGGGTCCATCTCATGTTAAATATTCTTAACAAAATAAAATAAAATAAAATCTTAAATAGTTCTTAAAAAATAACCACCAAAAATTCTTGTTCTTTGGAGCTTAAGTAGGAATCTGGTAAGGGAGAATGAATAGATTTGGAAATTACATAAATCTAAAAAGTATTTACTGTGAAATATTAGTTAAGCTGCTTAAACTTTTGAGCTTCAGTTTTCTCACATTTCATATGGGAATAATAGTACCTCAAGCATAGGGTTTTTAGGGTTATTCACTGAGATAATATGTGGAAGCATCTGGTAGATTGTCAGGCACAAATTTGGCACTTTGTAGCCAGGAATATATAAATCACTCATTATATTAGATTTAGGAATATTAGCCCTCACAATTTAACATTTGTTAGAATGGTAAATGCCATAAACAAGGAAATTTAAAAAGTGGCCATAGGCCACTACATTTCAATCTAGAGATACCAGATTTTAAAGAAGTTAAGTCATGTGCCCAAAGACGTAGATTTTGTTAATGCTGATTTCAGGCTCACAGCAGATACTTCGTCAGGTGAGTGACATGTACCCTATGGCACACCACCCAGGAATAATGTTTGCTACTATTTTTATAATAACTAAAGGCCACTCTTAAACTGAAAATCACATTTTTGGTCAGTTTAACTATTTAAATAAACTTTTCAGGAAAATGAACATGGAAAGCAAAAAAGATAACTAAATATGATAATTTTATTAAAGACAGATTTTCTTTCTAGTTAACTGTTGTAGAATAAGGTTTTTAATTTTCTTTTTCCATTTTAGAACCTATTGGGAATGCAAACAGTCATTTAAATTTAAGCTTAAATTTCACCCCAAACAGTAGGAAGTATAGCTAATCCTTTCTAAAGCTGGTGAACATTCTTTTTCCCTATCCAGATATTATAGTGGATCAACTTGCTGAAATCCCCCTAGGATATGGTCATGATTATATTATTTGGCTGATTCAATAAACAGGAAGGATAATTGCTAAGCTCTTCAGGGAACTGGTTGGGAAAATTATTCACCAGATAGCCTCTAGGGATTATTTACTTTGCTTAAAATTTCTTCTATTTTTGAACAGAATACTTTTCAATGTAATAAATATAAAAATATCTGAAGATTTGGACATCATCTACAAAGACAGTTAAATACAACTCAGCAATGGTGAGGAATGAGTTTCTAACACATCTGGATTCAAATGTGTCAATAAAAATTCTTTCCTATCATAAGTTTTTTTTTTTTCCCATGATAATGGAGCAAAGACGATAAGAGATACCGATATTAAACTTATAAAAGAGAGTGGGACAAAGGATTTTAGGAAAATATGTTACACCAATTCTAGAGCATACGGCTGGATGTTGAAATACTCAGGCTTCTGACCTGTACTATCTCTTGATATTTAAGCCCCCTTTGGATATCTAAACCCTCTGCCTTTGGGATTTCATTCAAACACATGACTTTAACTATCAATTCCATACTGATGACTCCAATTTATTTCTTACCCTAACCTCTTCCAAGTTCCAGGCTTAAAAATCAAACTGACAATTCAATATTAAATATTTAATTGGCGTTTCAAAATACATCTGAAATTAAAAAAAGCTAGACATTTTTCTGAAAAATTAAACAGAAACACCTATCTTTCCATGCCTTCATCTCAGTAAATAGCTTTAGCATCTACTCAGTTAATTAAACAAAATCCTAGGGTACATTTTTGAGTTCTCTCTTTCTCTTATACCCTGTATCCAATCCAATTCCTAATCAAGTTTACTTTTAAAATATATCCCTAGTTTACTATTTCTTATATTCTCTACTGATACTGCACTAGTCCAAGCCATCACCACTGCTCACCTAGATTTCTACAACAGCCTCTGAGCCCACTGTTCTCTCTTTAATATATCTACAACATAGCAAACTAATCCTTAGATCTGGTATTTTTCTATTTATGAGATCTCCATAGCTTCATTTTGTAAGTGGAACAAAATTTGATTCTTACTTCAACTTTCAAGGCTGATGAGATGGCCCCTGCACAACTCTGCTCTCTTAACTAACCATAATTGCCTCCTTTTAAGGAAACTGTAATTTCTGCTTCATCTGCCTAAATAGCTCTATACCTGGATTCTTCACATCATTTATGTCTTGGCTTAAATACCGCACCTGGAGAGTAGATTTATAGAATTAATGTCTAATTCTAAATGGAAGCTAAGGAGAAAAAGACTAGTGTCTAGGAAAGAAAAATGTAGATAAGTTCAGTGTAAGCTCCTCCTCCCCTACTAATGGGTATCGGAAAAGAGGTTATAGCAAATGCTGTTGGAGTTAGGAGTGTTTCTTCTCTACTCTATGAGTTTCCTTCAGTGAAATCTCCTTTAATCTGCCTGGCCTCATTCCCAGTCCCTTCACCAAACTGTCTCTATGGGACAAGGAGCAACTTAATCTGATAAACTGGACTTGTGTATCCCCACCCCATTTCTTTCCCCACTAGAAATCCTATTCTACTAGATTCTCCTTGCTACAGTTTATAGAGATAGCTTCTGCCTTTGAATTGAGTAGGTAAATTGGCCTACATCCCACTGAACTGAAGATATGTCATACCTTAATATCTGCTTCATCTGCAAAAGTTCTATATTGGTCCATACTTGCCTTATGTCACTTAATATATCTTTTAACTGCTCCAATATTCAAGTGCAGAAGAGGAATGGCATCTGTTAGAACTTCTTAAACTCTAAAAGCAGCATGTGCTCTTCCAGCATAAGTAACTAAAATAAACTACAGCTGGCTGTGAGCTAGAATCTGAAATGAAGCCTTGGTCTGACCTGAAACCAAGGAGTTGCACTTCTAAAAAAGGCCTTCTGTTTCAACATTAGAAGAAAAACTAATAATTGACACTTAATTAAAAAAAAATTATATGACACTAACTCATAGCATGTAGAAAGGCTTAATAATTATATTTAAGTAATGATCAAATGAATCAATGGTGTTCTTTCTTTCCCTCAAGTGGCATAAGATACACATAATTCAACACCAGCAGAGATATAATTTGTGTCCCCGAAGACACAAACACAGCAGTAAAGCATACATGGCCACAAAACATGTCCATTTATTTTACTTTTAAAATATATCCCTAATCATCACTTCTTATATTCTCTGCTGAAAGTACAGTATTCCAAGCTATCACCAGTGCTCACCTGGATTTCTACAATAGCCTCTGAGCCCAAGGTAAGAGCAACCAAAGATGAAAGACTAATAACAATTACTCCAGTAGACAAAATTTCCAAACAATAATGGCAGATAAATTCTTTCAGAAATAGAAACAGTACATATACCTGAGTATTTTAGAGGATGTACACAGCAAGCCAGCAGTGAAGAGACATATGAGAACGTGGGGGAAATGGTAATCTGAGAGAAATTAACAAGAAATATTTATTAGTAGTACATCCACCAAACCTGGCGTAATTCTTCTTCTAACAGCTTTCTTTTAAGCAACTGAACCTGTTGGGTTATATTTTACTAATTACCTTTTTCTCCCTTGACTTTCCTAAGGTTGGAAGTAAACATTACCCAGTAAGTAGTCTAAGAAATATTTTCTTGAAATTTTATTTAAACTTCACAAAACAGTGAGTCTAACAATGAAGAAAAAAACTAAAACTAAAGACAGATCATACACCTTTTTATTCAATTATTTGGCTAACTTCTCACACTAAGCAATGATTTCATAAAAGTGGCAAACTCTTACTTTGTTAATTTCCATGAGATATTTAATAATTCTCATTTTGAACAGAGACCTAAACCTTTTAGAAAGAGCTCCCAATCCACAGCTGTTTAGCATCATATTATCATGGTTTATTATGACATCTGCCTAGATTTTCTCTTTGAAGACCAATTACCTAGGGAGCAATCAGATTAAGAGTAGTCAGTCTAATTCAATCACTTTAATGACCCAGATAACTGGAATAGTGCTGGTAATTTTGATGATTAAACTGACAAATACAATTCAATTGGGCAAAATTGATACAGTTCAGTACTTGGTTGTGTTGTCAACACACATACATAACCAAAAACCCCTCTGAGCCAGACCAAAGCGCTTTATGGATAGTTCATAACTCTCTTGCCATTGCATTGCATGCCAAAGGTCTAACACTTGACAAATCTGTCACAGTAATGAATTGTATTTTCCATATATCATACATAGCCTTATCTTAGTGAAAGAATCAAATTGCACCCTGATTCAATCATATAGAATTTATAGGTAGAGTTCTGAAATATGATTAAAATAATCACAATCGCCTATCACCCTGATAGGAAAAAGTTCTTTTGTTGTCAAAACAAACATACTGCCATATAATTTGCAATTTTGGAGAACATTATAGAAAGAGAAGCTCTGGAACACCTGTTGTTGTAAAGGCTCAGGAAAATTGCCAGTAGCATTTTAAATGGTGCCTTTACCTGTTTCACACAAAAGCTGAGTCTCATCATCTGGGCTAGGCTGAAATTTCCATGAGTTCAGACAAATGGTCAGAATAGCTTCCTTTTGCTAGTCCTTCAAGAAATGGGCTGCTTGGAAAACTAAAAATGCATTTGACATCAGAAAGCAGTCTCCAAATGCATGAAGCCCAAGTGCCATAAAACGATGGAAAGGATATTAGGCTTAAACACCATACAATCATTTCTAGCGTAGCACTGTATTAGAATGGGGATTAAGCCAACAGAGCATGTTCATTTAGAGCTGTGATAATTGCCAGATGCACAGCAGTATAAATTCATTTCTCAAAATGGAATATTGCATCTTTTTAACGGACAACTAAATAAATAAACATGTTGTGAATGTTTCAACAAGTCAGACAACAGAACACTAGAACAAAAACAACATATACTCTTAGATCATAAACTTTTCCTATGAAGCACTTTAGAAAATGTCAGTGAAATTGAACTACACTAAAACCATTTTATCCTCAGAAAATTTGGAGATTTCAACTTCATAATTATTGGTTAAAATAAAAACAAAAATCAGAAAATTATTGATTTGTAGAATGAGCAACATTTTTAATAAGATAGAATATACACACAGTGAAATGCACAATTTTTTTTTTCAGCTTGAATTTTTAAAAATTTTAATTTTCTAAATTTTTATTTTTTATGGTGACATTGGTTAACAAAATCCAACAAGTTTCAGCTGTACATTTTAACAGCAAGTGAAATGCACAGATCTTAAGTATAATATTTCAACTCATTTTACAAGTGCATGCATCCACATATCCCACATGAATACCAGATAAAAAATATTTCCACCAACACATGAAATTCCCTCTTCATGTTCTACATCAACCTGCATAAACTACTACTGTTCTAATTTCTTACATCAGATTTACCTGTTATAAAATTTCATATAAATGTAATCATATAGTTCATACTTTTTAATGTCCAGCTTATTTTTTTAAACCATATCTGTATCATTGACTGTTTAAGTACTATTTCATTATGTAAATGTACCACATCTTAATTTATATATTTTTTGGTTGGAAGGTATTTAGGATGTATCCAGTTTTTATCTATTTTCAATAAAACTGCTATGAACATCATCGATAAGTGCCTTTGTGGAAACATGTTTGGGATTTTCTTGGGTAAATATCTATATGGAATTTCTGGGTCATAGCAGAAATATATGCTTAACTTTATAAGAAAATGCCAAATCTTTCTCTGAAAATGGCTGTACCATTTATACTCCCATCAGCGATGTTTAAAATGCCTAGTTGTTTTATTCTCATCAATATTTAATGCTGTCAGTCTTCTTAATTCAACCATGTATATAGTATCTCATGTGGCTTTAATTTGCATTTCCTAAATCACTAGTATTGGTAAGCATGTATTAGTAGCCCTATGTATATCTTCTTCCATAACATTTTTTTAAAGTTTCTATCCCTTTTTTATAAGGTTGCCTTTTAATATCAATTTGTAGACGTAGCTGATATATTCCAATGCAAATGCTTTTCGGATACATGCATTGCAAATTTGTTCTTTCGGTCAGTTGCATATCTATTTTAATAGCACCTTTGATAAGATATTTTGATAAAATCTAATTTATATTTTTATTGTTTATGAATTTTGATTCCTGAAAAATATTTGTCTACCCCAAGGAAGATATTTTAGAGATTGTATGCTTACCCATATGATTTATTTTAAATTATTTTTTGTGTATGATGCGATATAGAGTTTGAGGGTATTTTTGTTTTTTTCTTCCTTAAATGTTTAATAAATTCAGCAGGGAATACATCTGGGACTGAAGGTTTCTTTGGGGGAAGTTTTTACTAATGAATATGAAGACTTTTACAAATATAATACTATTTTGATTTTTTATTTCCTCTCTTCAATTTTGTATTTGTTCACTTTATCGGAATTGTCAAATTTATTGGTATAAATTTTTCATAATAATCATTAAATATTTTATAACTTTAGGATCTCTAGTTTTATTCCCTTTTCATCCTTGATGTTTATCTTTTGTGTATTCTTTCTTTTTTCCTTGATTATTTAGTCAGGAGTTTATCAATCTGCTTAATGTTTTCAGGGAAATTATTTCAGATTTTATTGATTTTCTCCATTGTTTCTTTTTTTCTATTTAATTGATCTCTATTTTTACCTTTATTACTTTTTTCATTTTAGTTTTAATTTGTTCTTCCTCTAACTTAAGGGAAAGCTTAGATCATTGATTTTAAAACTTTGTTATAATACAACATTTAAAGATATAAATTTCCTTTTAAGCACTTTTCTATCTGTATCTCACAAATTTGACAAGTTTTCATTATTATTTAGTCCAACATATTCTTACTTTCACTTCTGATATCATTTTGACCCACTAGGAAAAGAGAATTTTTTTTTAATTACCAAAAATTTAAAAATTTTCTAGATATCTTTTTGTTATTGATTTTTTAATTTAATTCAGTGTGGTCATAAAATGTACTCTTTGAAATTACAATCTTTTGAAATTTATTGAGGCATTTTATGACTCAGCATAGGACCCATAATAGTGGACGTTCCATACAGACTTGGAAAAAATTTTTTCTGAAGTTCTAGGGTAAATTGTTCTTTAAATATCAGTTAAGTTGATTAATATTATTGAAAGAAGAGTTATAATATCTCCAAAATCATTATGGATTTGTCTTTTATTCTTTTTATATCTGTCATTGTTTGCTTCATTATTTTGAAGCTACATTATTAAATATATACATATTTAAGATTGTGAGCCTCTTTGATGCATTGAGTCTTTCCTCATTCTGTAAAATTTTTATCACTGATAATATAGTATCTCTTAAAGAGAAACTGTTTTATTGTTTATATGGCCACTCCAGCTTTCTTATGGTTAATATTTGTCTATTTTTTATTCCTTTTACTTTTAACCTATCAGTGACATTTTATTAAATGCATCTCTTGTAATCAGTATGTAATTGTTTCTTGCTTTAGCTCAAATCCAACATTCTATATCTTTCAATCAAAGATTTAATGTATTTACATTTAACTTTAATTATTGATTTGATTGCATTTAGTTTTACTATGTTGCTGTTTGCTTTTAATTTGTCTAATATCTTTTTCTTCCTTCCCTGCCTCTTTGCATTAACCAAATATTTAAATGTTTTTACCATAGCATTTTATTGCCACTATTATCTAATCACCTCCTATTCACTCCATTATAGGAAAGATCTCTTGCCCTAAATAGAGATGACCAAACACATGATACTCAATTCTAGACCTATAAGGTTAGTAAAAATTCCTTAGCCAGATATACTTACAGCCTCAGGGGAGGCGAACATTACAAGCCATACAGGACTATATGGGGTTGCATTAAGGATCAGAGAAGATCAGCATGTGCTGTAGGAGATGGACTTTGTAGGGACAAAAATGTGTGTGACCCTTCATTCTCGCAGGAGGATGTGATTGGCTTGTTTGAATAATTTTCTGGGTTGGCAGAGAGGTGAAATATGTTAGGTTAAAAATCCAATAGAATGTAAGTGGTCCAGCTCTTAGGGAAGCTAACCAGAGAGGAGCCTTTTTTGCTGAGTAGGGGGCACATTTAATGAGAAAAAGCAGGGGAACTCATGGCTAGAACTTTAATGCATTGTGAGCCTCAAAGATATCAAGGATGTCTATCATAAATTAACATTACGCTACTTTACATACAATTTAATAACTTTACGATATAGTTCCATTTATCAGTATACATTATGTTATTATTATCATTATTATTAATTTAAACCATTAAATATCATTTGTATTTATTTCACCACATTTTTATAATTTCTAATGCCATGTTTTCCTTTATTTATAGCTCGGAATCCATACAGGATCATCTTCCTTTGGCTTAAAGAACCTCATTTACTACTTCTTTTATGGCTAGTCTGTTGGGGACATTTTCTTTTTTTCTGTTCTTGTTCTTCTGAAGTTATTATTTTACCATAATTTCTGAAGAATGGTTTAGCTGAATAGAAAATTCTTAGTTGACAGTTTTTTGTTTTCTGCCTTTAATGATGCACTTTCATGACCATCTGGATTACGCTGTCTTTAACAAGAACTCTGCTTTATTCTCACCTTTGTTCCTGTCTGTGTTATGTGTCTATTTTATTTTTTCTTGCTTGGAAGAATTTCTTTCTCTCTTCGATTTTCAGATGTTTGCGCATAATATACCTATTTGATTCTTTTGTTGTTGTTTTTATCGTTCTGTAGATTCACTGAACTTCTTAAATCTGGGGGATTGATATTTTTCATTATATTTGAAAATATTTGTCTTTATTTTTTTAATGAGTTTTCTACCCACAACATCTCTCTTTTTTCCTTCTGGGTCTCTATTTACATGTATATTTGATCGTTTAATATTTTCCACAGGTCTCTGACAGTATGTCATGTTTTCAGCCTTTTATTTCCTATGTTTTAGTTTTCATGGTCTCTATTTACTTGTTATGAGTTTACTAACTTTTTCTCCTGCAACGCCAGTTTTTAAATTCTATGTGGTGATATTATTTTTATATATTTTATTTCTCAGTTCTAGAATTTAATTTAGATCTTTCCTACAAATTCCATTTATCTATAAATATTCCCTATATTTTCCTTTAATATTTTAATTTTTTTGACGAATCCTTAAACATACTTAAAATTACTGTTTTAAAGACAACCTGCTAATTCTATTATGTTTGCATTCTGTAAATCTGTTGTTAATTGTGTTTTTCTTCTGTTAACAGGTCATGTTTTCCTGCTGCTTCAATTTTCATTGGTTGTTGAGTGTTATGGCTACTGTACGATGATTGTGAATGATGTTGCATTTTATTCCACCAAAAAGCTAATAGGACAAGTCATCTTGTCCTTTGTAGGCTTTTTAAAAAATATTCTTTTTATTCTCTTTTTATGATGAGGAAACTGAAGCACAGAGAGGTTAAACATGAACCAACATCTTACAGTTCTTATCTATAATGCTATATTGACTCATAAAATGGTAAGGTGTTTTAATCTATTTTAACTGAAAAATAATTAGATCTCCTAAACACTGTTAGGAAATGGGTTAACTTCTTTGGAAAAATGATGGAAATGGTTCCTTAAATTTCATTTGTACTGAAAAGATTTTTTAAAAGATATTTTTTAGTGTGAATCTAAAGAAGCCCAAATTCTAACACTATTCTTTTAGCTAAGGCATGCCTTATCTGCTGTCTCAGTAAAACTCTGAGAGTTCAGTGAGATCTCTCCACTCCAATTATCTTAGAATCTCTACATCTTCCTGAAATTTGTGACCAATAGAATTTTCATTTGGTTCACAGCTTCCCACTTTCTGGTATTCTCTGCCAAGCCTCAAAGAGTCTCACCCATGAACGCATAGCTTGCACATTTGGCCCTCATATCTGGTTCCTTGTCCTGCAAAATACAGCCTCATCTGCAGTCTCAGCATTTAATCCTTGCCTCTTGAGCCTAGCAACACTGCCATATACTGAGCCCTATTTTCCCTTGCCTTTTTTGTCCACGTAATGCTTCTAGGCAGAGAACCAGGAAGTTTCTGAGGTTCACCAATGTGTCCTTTTTCTCTCAGAGATTATATCCTGTACTGACTCTATTCTACAGCCAGTAGTTAATTTGCATGCATTGTCTACAACAGTTACTTCATGACATGGCAAGCAGAAGTTGTGAGCAGCAATTTTGTTCCTTACTTTTTAAGTATTGAAATTACAAAAAGATGATGATTTTATAGTACCTAAAGCTTGCAAAATTTAGAGTGTGAACTCTTTAAAAAAAGAATACAAATTTTAAAGACATGGTTAGGCATGCATGTGAACATTTGGAGAAAAGAAATCACTGCAAACCAGTTTTAAAAATTGTCAAAAACAAGTATCACAATAAACAGAAAATAATCTACTGATTTTTATTTGCTTATGTGCCAATAATACTTTTAAAAAATTGTCTATTGGGGTAACATTGGTTAATACAATTATATAATTTTCAGGTGTATCGTGTGTTTACCACCCAAAGTCCAATTTCCTTCAGCTACCATATATTTGATCCCCTTTACCTACTTCACCCGCCCCCTATCCTCCTATATTTGACCCCCCTTAACCATATACTTACCCCCTCTTTCGCACTCCCAACCCTCTGGTAACCACTAGTCTATAGTGAATATCCATGAGTCTCTGTTTGTGTGTCCTGTTCATTTGTTCCTTTTAGGTTTATATCACATATATAAGTGATATCATGTGATTTTCAACTTTTTCTGTCTGACTTATTTCTCTTAGCATGATTATCTCAAGGTCCAACCATGTAGTCGAAAATGGCAGTATTTCATCTCTTCTTATGGCTGAGTAATATTCCATCGTACATATGTACCACAGCTTCTTTAGCCAATTATCTATCATAGGACACTTCAGTTGCTTCCATATCCTGGCCACTGTGAATAATACTGCTATGAACATCGATGTTTAAACATCTTTTTGGATGTGGGTTTTTAAGTCTTTGGGGTAAATACTCAGCAGAGGGATTTCTGGATTGTATGGTAGATCAATGCTTAGCTTTTAAAAGGAATCACTGTATTGTTTTCCATGGTGACTATACCAATTTGCAGTCCCACCAGCAATGTATGAGGGTACCTTTTTCTCCACATCCTCTCCAACACTTATTACATTTCCTGTTGATTATAGCTTTTCTAACAGGTATGAGATGGTATCTCATTGTGGTTTTGACTTGCATTTACCTAATAGCTGGTGATGTTGAGCATCTTTCCATATATTTATTGACCATTTGTATGTCCTCTAGGGAGAAGTGTCTGTTCAGGTCCTCTGCCCATTTTTTTATTAGATCATTTGTTTTTTGTTGCTGTTAGTGAATCATATGAGTTCTTTGTATATTTTGGATATTAGGCCCTTATCGGAGATGTTACTTGCAAATATATTTTCCCATTCGGATGGTTGCCTCTTTACCTTGTTGATGGCTTTTTGCTGTGCAGAAGCTTTTCAGTTTGATGTAGTTCCATTCATTTATTTTTGCTTCGACTTCTCTTGCCTTTGAGGTCAATTCGTACAATCCTTTTTAAGTCCAGGGACCTTGAGTTTCATTCCTGTTTTCTTCTATGGATATTATTGTTTTTGATCATATATTCAGGCCCTTAATCCACTTTGAGTTCGTTTTGGTGTGTGGTGATAGACAACAGTCTAGTTTTATTCTTTTGCAGGTGGTTTTCCAGTTTTTACAGCACCGTTTGTTGAAGAGGCTTTCCTTTCTATACTGTATGTTTTTGGCCTTTTTGTTGAAAATTATTTTCCCATATAAATGTGGGTTTACTTCTGAACTCTCGAACTCTACCACTGGGTCGTGTGTCTGTTTTTCTGCTGATACCATGCCGTTTTGATTACTGTCACTTTAAAGTGTAATTTGAAGTCAGGCAGAGTGATGTCCCCAGCCTCATTCTTTTTTCTCAGGATGGCTTTGGCAATTCAGGGCCTTTATTTCTTGCATACAAAGCTGATGATTTTTGTTGTTCTATTTCTTTTAAAATATTGATGGGATTTTGATGGGGATTGCATTAAATCAGTATAATGCTTTAGGTAACATGGTCATTTAAACTATGTTGATTCTTCCAGTCTAAGAACATGGAATGTCTTTCTATTTCTTTGTATCTTCTTCGATTTCTTTTAATAGGATTTTATAGCTTTCATTATATAGGTCCTTCACTTGTTTTGTTAAATTTATTCCTAGGTATTTTATTCTTTTTGTTGCAAATGCAAAAGGAATTATTTTTTCCACTTTTTTTTCTGACACTTTATTGTTAGAGTATAGGAAAGCTGTGGATTATTGAACATTGATTTTGTATCCAGACACTTTACTGTATTTGCTTGTTGTTTCTAGTAGTGTTCTAGTACAGTCTTTAGGGTTTTCTATATATAGAATCATGTCATCTGCAAGTAGTGACAGTTTGACTTCTTCGTTTCCTATTTGGATGTCTTTTTTATATTTCTCTTGTCTGATTGCACTTGCTAGGACCTCCAATATTATATTGAATAAGAGCGGTGATAGTGGACAGCCTTGCCTTGTTCCTGATCTTAGAGGAAAGGTGTTTAGTTTTGCACCATTAAGTATAATGTTATCTGAGGGTTTATCATATATGGCCTTTATTATGTTAAGGTACTTTTCTTCTATACCAATTTTGTAGAGTGTTTTAATCATAAGTGGATGCTATATCTTGTCGAAGGCTTTTTCGCCATCTATTGATATGATCGTACAATTTTATTTCTTAATTTGTTTATGCAGTGTATCACATTAATTAATTTGTGTATGTTGAACCATCCTTTGTGCCTCTGGTATGAAGTCCACTTGATCATGTATAATCTTTTTAATATATTGCTGTATTTGGTTTGCTAGTATCTTATTTAGGATTTTTGCATCTGTGTTCATGAGAAATATTGGCCTGTAGATTTGGGTATGTGTGTGTGTGTGTGTTATCTTTACCAGGTTTTGGTATCAGAATAATATTGGCTTCATAAAAGGAGTTGGGAAGTATTTCCTCCTCTCGATTTTTTTTGGAAGAATTTGAAAAAAATAGTTATTAAATCTTTTCTGAATGTTTGGTAGAATTCACTAGTGAAACCATCTCATCTGGACTTTTACTTTTTGGTAGGTTTCAATTTCCATACTGCTGATCAGTCTTTTTAGATTTTCCAGTTCTTCTTGATTCAGGCTAGGAAGGTTGTATTTTTCTAAGTGCTGGTCCATTTCTTTTAGGTTATTAAATTTGGTGTTATGCATTTTTTTATAGTGTTCTTGTATGATCCTTTGTATTTCTGTGATGTCAGTTGTAATTTCCCCTCTTTCATCACTGATTTTGTTTAATTCCTTTCTCTTTTTCCTTTAGTGAGTCCAGTCAGGGGTTTGTCAATTTTATTAACCTTCTCAAAAACCAGCTCTTTGTTGCCTTTATTTTTTCTATTGTTTTGTTGTTGTTGTTCTCAATTTTATTTTTTTCTACTCTAATACTGATTATTTCTTTCCATCTGCTGACTTTACACTTCATTTGTTCTTCCTTTTCTAGTTTTTTAAAGGTGAATCGTTTGGTTATTTATTTGGACTCATTCTTGTTTTTGGAGAGTGGCCTGTAATGATATGAACTTTCCTCTTCTGACTGCTTTTCCCATGTCTCAAAAGATTTGATATGTTGTACTATCATAATCATTTAATGTTATATATCGCTCGATCTCTCTTTTTATTTCTTTTCTGACCCAGTTATTCTTCAGTAGCAGGTTGTTCAATCTCCATGTATTTGTGGTTATTCCTGATTTCTCTTTGCAGTTGATCTCTAGTTTTGGAGCATTATAATCAGAGAATATGGTTGGTATGATTTCAACTCTGTTATATTTGGTTAGACTATCTCTGTGTCCCAGTATGTGGTCGATTCTTGAGAATGTTCTATGTGCACTAGAGAAGATTGTGTAAGCAGCTTTTTTGGGATAGAAGGCTCTATAAATGTCAATTATGTCCAGCTGGTCTACTATATCATTTAAGAATGTTATTTCTATATTGATTTTCTCTTTGGATGATCTGTCTATATCTGACGGTGGGATATTTAGGTCCCATACTATGATAGTGTTTTGGTCTGTTTCTCTCTTGAGTTCTGTTAGTTGCTTTACATATTTCAAGGCTCCCTGATTGAGAGCATTGATGTTAATACATTTTATGTCTTCTTGGTGCATGATTCCCTTTATCATTATGAAGTGTTCCTCAGTATCTTTCTGTACATTTTTTATATTAGTACTGCTACTTCCACTTTTCTCTGAATACCATTTGCTTGAAATGTCATTTTCCATCCTTTCACTCTGAATCTATATTTGTCTTTGGAGCTGTAATGTGTCTCCTAGAGGCAGCATATAGTTGGTCTTTGTTTTATGATCCATTCTGCAACTCTGTGCCTTTTTATTGGTGAGGTTCAGTCCATTTACATTTAGGGTGATTATTGAAATATGAGGTTTTCTTACGGCCATTTTATCTTTTGCTTTCTGGTAGCTCAGTGTTTCCATTGCTTCCTTGTTTTTGTGCTTCTGTATTCTTTATTTTGGTTGACTTTTGTGGGTTTTACATCTGGTTCTTCTTGTTTTGTGTTATATACTTCAGTTCTGAATCGCTGGTGTGTGGTTACCATTACGAATATGTAAAAAATAGTTTTACACACACACACACTCATCCATTTTCTTCTGCACATTCCTTATCTTCATTCCCCTTTATGAATTTGGGTCTTTGAATCCTCCCATTTTCAGTCATTGTAATCTTAATTTGTCCGTATGTATACTGAACATTCATTACTATTTTGTTATAGCAATTTCCTTCTTATTATTTAAGCTTATAATGTGCTGTTCTTAGTAAGGGTTGCACTCCTTTGCTTCTGTTTGCCTGATAGTCACTTTACTCATATATATTTTTTTCTTTTGTCATTTGTTTTAGGTGAACCGACCCCTTTCAGTATTTCCTGTAGTGCAGGCCTTGTAATAGAGAATTCTCTCAATTTTTGTATGTCCAGAAAGATCTTAATTTCACCTTCATATCTATAGAAGAGCCTAGCTGGATACATTATTCTAGGCTGGTAGTTCCTTTCACTTAATAGTTTAAATATTTGATTCCATTCCTTTCTGGCTTGTAAGGTTTGGGTTAAGTTCAATGATAATCTAATGGGTTTTCCTTTATAAGTTACCTTTTTCTTCTCCCTGGCTGCCCTGATAATTCTATATTTGTCTTTGATTTTTGATAATTTTAATACAATGTGTCTTGGTGAAGGCCCTTTTGGGTTGAGATAATTGAGTGTTCTGTTGACTTCTTGACTTCCAAATGCCAGCTCATTCCTTAGATTTGGGAAATTCTTGCCCACGATTTGTCTAAAAATGCTTTCTAGTCCCTGCTCCTTTTCCTCGTCTTCTATAATGCTCATTATTCTTATGTTTCCTCTCCTGATGGTATCAGCTAGTTCTTAAATTTCTCTTTCATTAATTTTCATTCTTTGGTTTCTCTCTTCTTCCTTCTGATTTATTTCTAGATTTCTATCTTCAGTATCACTGATCCTTTCCTCCACTTGATCGACTCTATTTCTCAAGCTTGTTATTTCATTTTTCAAATCTTAAAGTGTGTTTTTAATCTTCAGAAGATCTATTCTGTTCTTTATGAGGGTTTCTATCTCTTTGCTCTCCTCATCTAGGTGTTCTTTCAATTCCTGAAATTATTGATATGTCTCGTTTCAGAAAGCTCTGAGTTTTTTTCAGAAGTATTATCCTGAATTGTCTGTCATTTAAGTTGCATATTTTTATGTCTGTAAGTTTTTTTTCTGGAGATTTTTCTCTTTCTTTCTGAGATGCCTTGTCACCTTGGTTGTTCATGGTGTTCAGTGGACTATTTCTCTGCCTGGGCATTAATGGAAACATATTCTGCTTTTTTTTTTTTTTTTTTTTTTTTTCAGAAAGTAGATTTATTATATAATAGTGTTTCTTTAGCCTGCTGCAAATAAGGCACTTTTCTTTTGGTTTCCAGTAGGTGCCATCTAAGCCTCATGAATCCTTGCTTATATAAAGCCTTAAAAATGACTTCTTATTTTCTGATAGATATTTAATCATGCTCGCTACCCTCAGTTTTAGTCCCTGATAGTGTTAGCAACTGTTTCAGTAGCGAGTGCTCAGAATCCCTTGGGAGTCCATGGTGTTCGGCCTCAGAGGGTATAGGTGGGGGCACCCTCTGGTTGGGGGTTGGGGTTGCAGCTCAACCTTGGTTTTGCAACCACGGTTGGTAAAAATAAACTGTTGTTTCTCTGATTTCTGCCCTGATAATTGGCCTTGCAGCGAGGCCACCACAGGGAGCTCAGGGCTATCCCAGGCAGGAATGTTCTGGGAACTCACAGCAGAAACTCACTGTTTTTTTCTCCCCTCCCCCACCTTCTTCAGGGGGCTCTGGCAGCTGGGAGAAGCATCTTCTTTATTACTTCCAGTCCACTGCCTGACACCTGGGGTTTTGACCTGTGGTAGCTCTTATGCTCAGATCTCACACTCGAATGTGCAGGTGTGCAGTTTGGGTGTTTTTTAGTGAGTTTTAGATGTTCAGCTTATTGTTATTTCAAGGAGAGACATCTGGGGAAGTCTCTTATTCTGCCATCTTTCCAAAGATACCTGGTGATATTTTTGCGACTGGAAATATGCCATGGGAACTTAACTCTTGTTTATATCAATTAGTCTGTGGTAAAATTGGTTTTATTGTATGTAGTTTCACATTAAATGACAGTTCCAAAGAACTTATAAAAGAGATTAAATGAGGACTTTCTATGAATCTTAAATCAGTCTTACATACCTGGGATAAATCCTACTTGTTTGTAGAGTATAATTATTTTTTATGCATTGTTAGAAATGTTTACTTTCGAAGTATCTGCTATATTTTCAAATTGATGACTATCATATCTATGACCAAAGTGTCTTTTTTAAGACCATAAAATAGAAAGAAAACCTTACTATTATTTTATTTTATTTTTATTTTGTCTTCTTTCTATAGTTTCATACTTCTGTGATTCATCCATTTTTCAACGTATTGTCCTGTCGTCTTATTTGGTTTACTTTTCTTGCACATGGAAACACCTTTTCTTGTACATGGAAAGCCTAGCTCTATGTTCTGATATACTCCAGTAGGCTGCAATCTGCGAACAGACAAATATGCCTATCCTTAAGCTTAGCATGAATTAAAGAGTTCCATTCCAAACTACATGGAATGTGGAGAGTCTCAGAAAATCATATCTATACTAAAAATTGACAGAATTATTTTAGTGTAATCTTTTTAGATAATGAAAAAGAAAATTCTGAGTTAAAGCATATTATAACATAAGAATACTGAAAAGAAAGAGGAGATATTCATTTAAAGTGAATATTTTTTACTTAATTTAGAGCATTCAGAAGTATATTTAAGAGATAGAATTCAAATATGAAAATACAGAAATTCCATTTATATGTATAAATTAGTATTATATTTATAATAATTATTATACATATATTATTTTTACCAGAAAATAGGTATTCTGTCCCATCAGTTATCAGTTAATTTCAGCTTCTTATAGAAAGAGAATTTTACTCTGAGTATAGTCTTTAGTGAATTCATAATTGTGCAGTTGACCTCTTGGGCTCATGTTCTTGAACATTTGTCAATAAGTGCCTACATTAATGCTCTTCATCCTTTTTTTTAAATGTGATTTAATGCATTATGTTTGTATTGGAATAAAAATGTGTCACTCATTATTGAGTATATCATTCTGAAAATGCAGCCTTGGTACTATTCATTTTCACATGAAAAAAATTCCAGTTCTTCTGGGTACAGTGAAGCAACTTGTCATTTTGTAACCATGGAGACCTACTGAGGGTTTAGAACTTCAACTTGTGTGCTCTACATCAGAACAAAATAGCTCTGGAAAGATCACAGATGTCATGGTTCAGCCTGTAGGGAAGCAAGTGTTAGACAATGCACACTCAAGGTATTATAGGTTCACATACTTTAGATTTAGTTCTGATAGTGCTTTAGGTCAAATCTATTCAAAATTAGTAAAAAACAAAAGGAAAGTAAATTGAACGGTTATAGAATATTTCAAGTGAGTATATTTTGAAAGAGTTGATTTCTTTCCTAAGGCAAAGTCATTATCTATAAAACAATAATCTCTGATTCTGTAGCCCATCTGACCTTTCTTTGTAACTTCTGTGCATCCTTCCACTTACTCACTTCATTTAAAAATATAATAAAATAAGGTCCTTTTCATGTGTTACAAGTCACTATATGATTTTATGCCTGCTACCATTTCTCCTTCCTCCTGTCTCTTTACTTTGCATCTGCTCTTGCTTCTGCTTGTTGGGTCTTTTGCCCAGCTGTATATTTGACTCATTTCCCTTTTGTCCTTCATCAATCTTTGTGTCACTATCCTGATTTTTCTGCTTTATTTCTCAGCTCAATTTTCTGCTTTCTCCAAATATATATGTCTCTTTCTCTCTCTCTCTTTCTATACATATACACGTATACGTGTGCGCGTGCATACCCACGCGCGCACACAAACACACACACATATTTGTTGATGATCTGACCTCCCCAGTCCCTACCATATTCCTTCTAGAATGTAAGCTCTTGAGAGAAATAACTTGTCTGTTTTACTCACTACCTTATCTTCAACTCTTAGAACAGTACCTGACATCTGATAGGTGCTCACAAATATTGAATGAGTTAATAAAAAAATTAATATCTCTATTTTCTGTTTATTGTAAGTACAATACTGTGCAATCAGGTTAAATTAAAATCTATCAATTTTCTAAGAGTTGTCAAACAGGGTTGTGATAAGAAAGCAAAAATGGTTTTAAAAATGATTTCACAATACCCTAGCACCTTTGAATTGTACTGCAGGGCTAGAAAAGCTAATCCTCCCTGCTCCCCGCCAAAAAAAAATCCTCTAGTAATTAGCAAATTTCCAATAAATAAATAAATCAACTTTACTTTAATTATGCTAGATTCTTTTAAGTTATAATAAAATATGATAAATTCCAGTGTTTTATAATATCTGTGACAGAAAGCATAATTCTATGCCTGTGAATATTTCGGCCTAATCCAATTACCCTCCTCTCTTCTTCAAACTTAAGTTTCTAATGATTTTCGTGTTTTTCTTAATAGTTACAAACATTAAGACAACATTCAGTCTTACAGCTTTGATTTTAATTTTCTTGTTTTTACTTAATCCCCCTTTCTATTAAATTGGCCATCAAATCATATATGACTCAGAGGGGAAGAGGTCCTTTTTTATGCTTCTACTTTTGTTTCCAGGCCTGCAATAAGGATAGGATGATGGAGATTCAGCCACTATCTTGAAAAACATGAGGATGGTAGTAAGAATGTTCAGATCCTCCAAAGACTCCAAGAATTCACTATTAGTTACTGAGTATTGCTAATTGTCTTTATTTAAATGAGATACAGATGAACATCTATCATGTGTAAGCCACCCTTATTTTAGACAGCCTGTTACATTCATTTAATCCCAGTCCTAACTGATACACACCTCACAAATAAATACTTTTCATTCTATTTCCATCTTTCCACTGCTGCCAGATTGATTTTTCTTCATCTTGGCTCTGGTTGTTTTTCAGCTCAAAAGCCTTTTATAGCTTACATTTGCCAACATAATAAAACTATCTGCCTTCATCTGACAGTTAATATTTTCCATAATGTTGTATTAATCCATCTTGCTCACCTTAACTTTCTTTATTCCATTTGCCCTACATTGTCACCACAGAGAACTACGCCTTTATTTTAATGGGTAAGACACCATATCATCAACTGTGTCTGATCAACCCTTGCTCTGCCCGTTCTTCCCTCTGTACTGCTATAACATGTTAGCTATATTTATCCTGTAGTATTTATCAAGTTCTACCTAATATTTTGATTATTGATGTAAATTTCTTTTGAGTGTAATGGTTCTATTTTATTTATTTTAAATACTCCATAGATTTTTATACATAATTAGAATTCAAGAAGTAATTATTAAATAAATGGGTGGATGAATTAATGAATACTGGCCACATTTCTTTTCCCGTTCTTACTTTATTTTACACTCTGATTTTAACACTGGAAAATATATTCTTCTTAGGACTACAGTAGAATCTTTGATTATTTTTTCATTAATCACCTCTACTGTATTCCAATGTGATTTCTAAATGATTTTCTGAGATAAAAAAATAATTGAGTTTTTGTGAAATTTACTTTTCTTCTCTCTGTGGAAGACCTCATCAATGAAAAGAATGTGATAATAATATATGCTGTCTGCTTCCTTTTGTTGAAAGAATAAAGGTGAAGAGAGGAAAAGTGAAACTGAGACATGTACACAATTTTCCAAATAATTTTATGCATTCTTGGTATTTTTGTTTTGTTACCTAGAAGAAAAATGTTTTTTCGTTGTCTTATCTTGAAATAAGTATAAGACATTTCTTAAGCCTGCTGAATCCTTTGTTTTCCCACCTGCATAATTTTATCAATATGATTTACCTCTTACCTCAATACTATAACAACTAGTTCTTAGATGACACATTACAGACAATAAAAAGTATCCAGGCTCATCTGGTCTTCACAATAATCTGGTGTGGTAAAGACATGGAAATTTAAATCGGAACCTACAAAGGCAAAAAAATAGAATTCTCAGAGGTTGTAATTTTTCTTAAGTCACAACGCAAAAATGACAAAGGACTCAGGTGTTTTGATTTCTAGTCCAAAGGCTTTTTTGCATTTCTACTTTCTTATTCAGTTCTGCAATGAAGCTGTAGTTTTCCTCCCTCCCCTCCAAGAAGTGGTCATATAACCAATTAGTCTAAATTAATCAAACTTATGCATATCAAATATATCTGTTTATACATATGTCAATAAGTAAGTGCCTTGATTTTTTTCTTTTCTTACCCTACCTTTCCTTATTACTTTCTATCTACCAATATTATTATCCTGATTCTAGGCATCAACTTTCACATGGACCACTGCAAAAGCCACCCTATATATTTCCCTGTTTCTTGTCTTGCTACACTACAGTCCATTCTCAAAGCAGCAGTAATCATTTTATTTTTTATTTTTTTACATTTAATATTATTTAATATTAGTTTAAGTTGAACAGCATAGTTGTGAACATTTATATAATTTATGAAGTAATCTCCCAGACTATGTATCCACCTTCACATAGTTTTTACAATGTTATTGACTATATTCCTTAGGTTGTACTTTACATCTCCTTGGCTATTTTGTAACTCTAATTTGTGATAATTTTAAATAACTCATAATTTAAATAGATCACTTAAAATAATTCTCTAGGCAGAGTGATCATTTTAAATAAGTCAAGTTGTGTAATTCTTTCACTTAAACTCTATCATGGTTTAGGGGTACTAGAAAAAAATCCAGAATACCCAGTTAATTTGAATTTTAGAAAAACATACAATATTTTATAAATATGTCTCAAATATTGTATGTAGCATAATTATACTAAAAATTTATTCAGTTTATCTGAAATTGATATTTAAATGGATGTCTGTCTTTTTATTTGCTAAGTCTAGCCATTCTACATGAGTTCCCATTCTCTGAGAATAAAAGTTTCTTTCTACAGTCTAAAGGCTCCCTTACCTGTCTGACTTCGACTCTTTCTACTTTCTCCCTCACTCTGATGATTGTTTCCTAAGAGGTCAGAAACTTCCACTTTAATGCTTTTGTTCTGACTGCTATTTCTGCCAAAAAATACCTAAATCACCTATTTAATACTGCAAATCATCTTCTCCACAGCATTTTTGAGCCTCCTTACTTACCTTAGTTCTACTTGTTTTTCCATAGCACTAATCTCCTTTTTGCATCTATATTTATTGAGTTTATTGTTTATTATCTGCCTTTCTTCACTCGAAAGAGAGCTTTACAGATACAGAAATCTGCATTCACTAATCTCCAAACACCTAGAAAGGTAGCTGGCATATGTTCAGTTAATATTTGTTGAATGAATAACTGATAAAATGTAGACATGCAAGGAATATGAATTTAAGAAACTGAATAACAATCTTCTATGCAATAAGGAGATGATAGAATGTAGATAATTGTGGATCAAAAATAAAGACTAAAAGATTGCATTCTCTTTATAGCTTATTTATAGACTTATTTGTGAGGATATATGTTTATGTAAGAAAAATATTGTCCAAATTTTTCCATTAAATGTGATAAATACCAGTCTGGGTTTTGCTATTGCCTAAGTGCATCACTCTTTTGTTATGTATTATTTTCTGTTGGCTTTTAAGAACTGGAATATTTCTGTATGGCTCTATTGATGTCAGTAAAATAACAAAAATGTTAAAATGAAGAAAAGAGAACAATGGGTTTGTTTGACATTTTCACCACAATCTCCTATCTAGAAGGGTCAACATTATTTTTCTGGGCAAGCACGGCAGAACTATCTGTACTAAATGTTGAAGTTTTCAGAAAGCTCACTCTGTTTATGTTCAACTATATTTTTACCCAGTACAATATTATCACATTCGTGTCCTAGATTCTAGGTCTCAGTCCTAAAGATTAGACAAGGTTCTTTTAAAAGCTTGCAAAGGCAATTAAAGTTTTCATAGTGGTGATGAGGCAAAGAGGGAAAGAAAGAGTAATAACAGGTTTGTTTCTTATAGAATGAGGATTGGTTGTTATGTCTTTTGGACATACAAATAGATTATACATTTACTAAAGGTCAGCCCGTTCTTAGGGGAAAATGAGGTGTTCAAAAATAACTGCTGGCACATCTCATATTAGTTCCTATTTGCAATTATCAGATGCCAGAATATAGGTCATAACTAGTATCTGCTTTATTATCACAAATAAGCAAAATAGATTGTTGAAACAAAGTTGGATGAGAAAATGGAAGAAAAGTGTTTAGGTGGAAAATGAGTGTTTTGGCTGTTTCTAAACTTGCTGTAATGTTATTATTTTACTTTTGTAGCTAAAATGAAATGAGAGCTATGGGAGAATGCAAGAGTGGCTGTGGCACATGGCCATTAGAACTCAAAGATTTATCCAGCATGAGAATTCTTTACGTGCTAATCCATCCTGAACAAAGCAATGGCAGGCCAGCTTTAGTGATAATGGGAAAGAAAAATAACTTTCAAATTGGACTAACCTAATAAAAGCCTTTTATTTATCTTTTAAAAGGGAAACAAATCAAGTTTCTAGAACTATAAAGTTCAAATTATAATGATTTTTATTTAAATATTTTGTTAAAGACTCAGAATTATTTAGATTGGCCAAATATAGATGAACATAAAGAGAATGAATTACATAAGAATTATAAATAATATAAACACATGGTCATGATATATTTCTAAACTTCTATCTCTTGACCTGTTTTTTTTTTTTCTCTTACAAGAAAGGTACCTATTTTTTCCTTTATCTAGGACTAAATAAACCTCACAGTTTGATATTGTTAGGAAATGTTTTTGGAGTAGCAGTAACCACAATTTTTTAATAGTAAATGCTTTTATGGATAAAATACTTTACTAGGGAAAATCATATCTCTCAGTTACTTTACTGTAAAAATGAAGTCCTCAAACTAGACTTCTAAATTAACTTCTCTTTCTACAAGACTATTTCTTAATATCATAGCATTTCTCTTATTGCGTTTACAATGCAAAATCTGGCCAGTAATAGAGATAAGATTTTCAAATGATTTAGACATTAAAAAAAAAACCTTTACAAATATTAGAAAGAAATAGTGAAGTTTCAAGGAAATAAATTACAATATATATAACCATGTCATAACTGAATCCTATTTTTTTTAAAAAATATATAATTGGCAAATTAAATAAAGATTACATTAATTTTTGTTAAAGAGAAATAATACAGAAAAATGGAAACATATTGTTTTTAATATAAAGGATTAATTACCTAGTTGACAATGACTCCAAAATTTTTTTACTCTAATTTTACAAACATACATACATACACAGACTTGGGCACACATGAAGAAAAGCATAGAGACAAATAGGAGAGTACAGGCTTAATGTGCTTAAATTAGTTATCACATAATTCCAAAATAGAGTGTCTTACTTCTGGTTTTAAAATACTTTCTTTCTTCACCTAAAATATTTTGAGCTCTATCTATTCTAGTAATGTTATATCTGAAATGATATTTTGGAATCGTGGGAAGGATATGCTATTAAAATCAAATGATATGTCTTGAGTTCCAACGTCATCATTTACTGCTTCCTTGACCTTGGAAAACTACTTTATAATTATAAACCTCTGTTTTCTAATTTATAAAATAGAACACCAATTCTTGCTTCACTCTAAGCAATGCAATTCTTTTGGTATTGAGAAAATCAAACTAATTCTAGTAGAGCAGGACAAGTTTAAAACTACCTTGTTAAATGGAGATATGCATGATGTGAAGAGAAATGTACTCTAAATCATAAACTACTAAATCATAAACTATTATCTCATTATTTACAGAAAATAGAAATGTCAAGTTATGGAGAAATCATAATTTGCATAACTTATTTTGCTGCTGCTTTCATTATGGATGATTACATTGTCGACTATCTTAACAAAGAGAGTGAAGTAGGAATTGCCAATTTATGCTTTACCTTAAAAAATGAATAGGTCCATTTGTATCACAGAGTGATGATGCTGTATGTTAAAATATCATGAACATGGAGATAGTTCTTCAGTACTTCTTCCTCTTTTTCTTTCATGCTATTTTACCATAGTGAATCAATAATAATAATAATAATAATAATAAACTCATAGGGTCTGCTTTTTCTTCTCGCATAGTGCAGCCACTTCAGCCACTGCTCTGGCTATGTGCTAGAGATGGTCTTGCTCTTCTACATACCACAGGTATGGCTGGGGGAGAGAGAGAACCTCTCCTTTGCTGTCTATATTACTCTCCCTACTTATGTGTGTTCTAGGAAGAGGGCTGCAGTTATCTTTTGTATGAATCTATTTGGGAATAAATTTAAAAATAACTTGTTCTATGATTCAGTCCAGATTACCTAAAATGTCTGTATTTAGTTTTCAAAGACACATTCAGATAATGATAAATGCTGCTACAATGTCCTTGGCCACTATCCTTTGTTTACTTCATGGTTTGGAGTTGCTATGATTTGATGAAGATCCCATAATCTTGGTTTTTTTTCCCCCCTTGACCTTATTGTCATCTCACACCATCATAACCTCACCCTGGTTCCTATCTTTTAGTTTTTTACTATCTTTAGTTTTTTTTTTTTTTTTTTTTTTAACTTTGTCCCAATCTTTGTCCCAATCTTTGTCCCACCTACTCCAGGATTGCTATACAGTTCATAAGTCTCATATTTATACCTCTTATCATAGGATCCCTCAAATAATTGAGGGCTTTTGGATCCCTCAAATACTTTAGAATATAATGTTACTTGGTTTTCATTTTTCCAGTAAAAAACTTTTCTTGACGCAATTTTGCTCAATCAGAACTATGGAGTAAAGCAATTATACATCCTACTTTTTCTTTAACAGTCCCAATTATACCTGTTCTGGAATAACTATTAACAACTCCTTTTTTTTACTCTAATTTTTTTCCTAGTTTGTATTAAAATTATATGGTCTCTTACGTGTAGGAGAAAAATGAAGATGATTAACCTAATCATATTATTTTATGAAGCGTCATAACTCTCTTTTACATGAAGAACTCTCTGGAAACTATCTTAATAACAAAACAAAAAGGACTATATCTGAGACTTCAATTAAATTATAAACAGGGTTTCTGCTGGAAATATGAGTAGTAAAATAAAAGCATAGAAAAATATAGGGGAAAATATTTTACGTTATGTTTGATGTTTAGGGATAAGAATGTGGCTGTACAGTAAATCCTAAACATATACCTTACCCATAAAATTAGAACTTTTAGAACTCTAGTTAATCATAAACACATCTTATGTGGGTTCTTATTTTACTTGCTTGAAGTTGTCACTTATGATGCTTGACACTTTCCTCTATCTGAGATGTCCAAAGACATACAAATGTATCATGCTTACCAGAAAGACTTGCACACTGATTTCTGGAAAACCTTTCACAATTATTCACATTTTACTATAGCATGTTCTTTAAGCAGTATATCTGAACACCTACTACTTTAGACAAGTTGGTTGTTACTCATCTTCAGTTTAGGCAAGGCTTACTCATTCTTTTCAGACAAGAGTAAGTTCTGAATACAAAAGCAGAAGCTTTATGGATACCAAAGAATAATGTTATATCTAGGTGAATAGCTGTTTTATAAGTAGTACAGTGACAAAGGTATAAATGGCACTACAAGTGGATATATTTTCTACCTGTAAAAAGATGTTGAAATTTATTCATAATGTTTATTCTCTCATCCAGAATCCAAATAATGTGAAATGGGAAACACATGAGCAACTTTTGCCCTCTACTTTTTATGAGAAAGGGATGGAAGGCATTAAAAAGTTGTTATCAAATAATTCATAGGGGTCTATGGCCATACCACCTTGAACAAGCCTGATCCCATCTGATCTTGGAAGCTAAGCAGGGTTGGGCCTGGTTAGTACTTGGATGGGAAACCACCTAGAAAGACCAGGTGCTGTAGGCGTAAAAAATAAGGGATTGTAAATTGACAAGGTCCTTGCAATCTATGAGGTCAACCAAGGGTTACTTCACCTAAAAATTAATAATAATAATAATAAACTCATAGGGTCTATTTTATTATTCCTGAAGAAATCATCTAATTTTTTATCACTTCTATACTTGTACTGTAATATAAGAAGCGATATTTAAGAGGATAAGCCTATAGCAGTGAAATATTAGAAATTAAAGATATTACTGAGAACCCAAAATGTGTAAATTAATAAATGAGATGTGATTTAATAGGAATAGTTCCTAGCACATAGTAAGAACCCCATAAGTGTAATAAAAAATAAAGTCTTTTGTTTAAGGAATGAATAATTTAATAAAAGAACTTGGGAGAATACACAATACACTGTATATAAAACAGAGTAGTTTCGGCATAAAGAAATATCGCTTTGCTTATCCCACCTCCATTTACAGATTTCAACAAATATGATTACAAATCCAGTTTGTTACTCCTTCTGTTTGATGGTAATCCCTAGATAAGACCTTGACAAATAACAAGGATTCCTTTTTTTTTTTCAGCCTAGCTTATGTCTAAGTATCATTTTACTTTTCCTTCCTCTCTAATCCTATAAAATAACATTTCCTCCTATGGATTCATTCAAAACCAAAAAACCAGGTTTAATAATTATAACTTAAACATGAAGGGTTTCACTTAATTTCACCAGTTATTTCAACAGGAATATAACACACATGACAATAAATAGGGTCTCAATTTGTGTTCTCAATAGCAGATCAGGGACTTATGAAGTCCTACACTCTATGGCTATTGCTGCACCACAGGTCCAGCATGGCTCCCTGGGCTACAGACAACGCCAGAGAGAAGGGTTGTGCCCTGATGGCCAAATGACAAGTGAAAATTTACTCTTTAAACTCTCAAAAATGTTGGGAAATAATTGGAAAGAGGTTTTTTATTCTTATTTTTTTATTTAGAATTGGCAAGCTAGAATTACAAAAGATGCCAATAAGTCTATCTAAGCAGGTGACATAATTATTTTACCAATTTCCATGAAGAGTGAGTACGGCAAAGCCAGCTAGCACTGTTTCTATTGTCAGTGATTGGCATCACGAACTAGTAAAAATATTGAGATTAAAATATCATCCAAAGGACAGAAAGGTTTTGGGGAAAATGTGCCACCGTTTTATATTTTATGATGAAATACTTCTCCAATATAATTTTAGGTTGAGTTTAACTTATGAAGATAAAATTTAAGATGGCTATATTATACTATGAGATTATAATGCAAATGGAAACATTTTTGTTGTGTTTTACAACTTGAGTACGCTAAATTTTTGAAATAGGCCTTGCAGCATACCACACTGGTTTAACATCTATAGCTTATTAGTACCTTTTACTGGTGCCAAATGCTTCTTAAATTAATGGTTAGTTTCAAGCCTTTGCTGAGAAATCAACTGACAAGCATTTATCTTATATCTAGGATATGTTTATAATGTTGTCCTTAAGGAATCTGCAACCTAATTGGGAAGCAAAATGAATATTCACAAAACAAAGAGAAAACAGTAAGGGCTAAATTTGTAACATTGACTCAAATTGTGAGAACGATTCATAGAAGAGAAACAATTATCTATAGCCATCAAAGAAGACTTTATGATAATGATAAGTTTTAGTTGCTTTGAAGAACTTGAAGAGGTCTTGAAAAATGAGTTTTTAATAAATAAAAGATAATTAAAAGCAGTATTCAGATGAAAATCACAGTATTTTCAAAGATTGAGGCAGAAGTCATGATTAAATAATGGGATAATGGTCTGAGAGCAAAAAGAAACTTATTTTTGCCAGGAAGAGGATACATGAAAGAAACTTCTAGCTTCTCAAGTATCTTTAGAAATCTTAGATTAATTTCAACAGAAATTTACATGAAGAAAGTTTAATAAATACTTGTATTAAAATTTGTGACATTATAATTTTTTTTCTGTTATCTATTTTGAGATCCAAACTACACTAAGAGAAAGAAAGGAACAAAAGCAGTTTCATGGAGGTGACCATGCTCTACATGTTCTACTCATAGCTTGGCTAGTAGTATTGGTTAGAGGTGTTGGGATAGGTTGTGAACAAACATTACTACTACATGGCCTGTATACTGATTAGTTCTTATAACACTCTTCCACATTTGAAAGAATGCTTCATTCAGGCTTTCTACTAAGTATGCAGTTTTTATCAAGCATAATATCTAAAACAAAGACACAGTTCCAAATTAGAAATTATAAAACATTTCATCTTATTATTCTTAAAATTCAATGAAATCTTATTAAAGACCCAAATCTATAAAACAGATAAACTGTAATAATGATTTTAGATCTAATGGATAATCTTTGTCTGGAGCTAGCCTAAGTGCTTTATACATTTGTTGTCTCAGAAACCACTGTGAGGTAAATGTCATCATCTGTTTTTCTTGTGAGGAAATTGCTTTAGATTCCACATCCACTAAGTGGTAAAACTCACGTCTAGATTCAAATTCATTTGATTGAAAAGGCTGCACATTCGGCCGCTGTCTGGGTTTCTCTCCAGTAACAAAGGACCTCCTCTGGTTTAAGCTGTAACTGAGCCAGGAGATGCATGCCTGCTGCGATCTTTTCTCACAAGAGGTATGTTGCCATCCCTGAGAGAACCCAAAGGATTATATGTAGTACAATCTGAAAATCATGAGTTTGGTTATTTTGAGTCAAGCAATCGTTAGATAGTTAGGTAACTGTGAACCATGGGAGCAAAGGCCCAACTCTTTACCCATAGAAATGACAACACTGACAGTCAGTCCAACCCAAATTCTGTCCCTAAGACCTCCCAGAAAAAAACTCATTTTTTAAATAACAGTACTGCTACATCCTGGAGTACAAGGAAATAAATGACCATAACATAGCAACCAGTTTAGGATAGCCACAAATGCTTGCACAGTAAGGAACACTCTGACCTTTTTTTCACCTTGGCCTCATTAAGGCATAATTATAAGGTCATAGATACATCCAGAAGTTCATGCATCTAATTATAATGAACTGAATTCTGGGAAGGTACATGCATAGTTAACAATAGGTTATATAACAGGCAACTGTCAATCAAATGACCTCACACATCAATTGGCTAGCACCAACTTTGTAACCTCCCATCATGGCCCAGATATAAAATAGACTTCCCCACCTCGAAGAGGCTACAGCCTTCTCCCATGCAGCCTATTTCCCTCTTGAAATGTACTTCAGCAAACCTTTCTTCTCCTAAACTTTGCTGATTAGTAATTCATTACTGTGTTGGCAGAAATGACAGAGGCTCTCCAGTGCCACTGGAGCTATAATGTATTAAGATCTCCCTCAGTGGTAACACAATGAAATGACATTGCCCCAGACAACTTCTATTTAATTCCAGGTGTTTATGCTCATTTCTTAAATGTAATTTTGATATCAACAAGAAAATCCAAATTAACCTTAATTCAGAAATAAATATTTTTCAAAATTACTTTAAGGATTATTACTTACTGAAATACAGATTATTTTTATTAATCATGCAATAATATTGAAATTGGTTTGTTAGAACTCAGAATGTATGGTTTTATTTACATATCATTAAGGGTTTAGTTAGGTCTCTTAAACAATTGATAAAAAGGCTATAATATATATGAAACATGGGATTTAGTACTAAAATAACTCAGTATCATAACATTATTTGTTATGATATTTTGTTGGGAAATGAATTCAAATAAAATTCAGGATGTCCAGAAATCATCCTCTATCTGCCTTAACCCCTCAGTGTCTGTACATACACATATTGCTATGGAGAGTAGAGACCTACATTTTCCCGTGTCTACTTTCCTTTCTGTGGCATTGGGATCAGGATCTCTTTCTGCTATAACATAGTTTTGGTTATTACTATTAACTGAAACAGGTGTCTGAACAAAGTAAGAAGAATGTAGAGATGTAAGTAAGGATCAGGACTCTTGTATGGGGCAAGAAATCGGAGTTTAAAGTAAACTTACCTGAGAGTAAAGTCAGACATCAAGAGAGAGGGAACATTGTTGATTTTGTCCTTTTGGCAGCGCAGTTCAATAAAAATATAATGCAAGTAACATATGTATATTTAATTTTGATAGTAGCTGCGTTAAAGAAAAGTAAACAGAAAGGTGATATTAGTTTTAATAAACTATTTTATTATTTATTTATATCTAAATAACTAATTATTTATATCTAAATTATTTATATTTAAAACATCATTTCAACATGTGATCTATATTAAAATTATTAATAAGATATTTTACATTTTAAACTTTTATTATTTTTTCATAATGTCTTCATAATGTTTTTTTTATTTTATACTAATTGCACATATTAATTTAGGTACTAAATTTTTAATGGTTAAAATGAGTTTAGAAATATGTTCAATGAAAAAAAAGTACACCATTTGTTTTTAAATGGTAATTCAACACTTTAAATTCAAATTTTAGATCTTGATTTTCAGTAGCTGCATTAGGAGTGCTAAATAACCACATATGACAAATAGGTACAGCAGGGCTAGAGGCTTAGGTCTCTTGGTATTTTCCACAAAACTTTTACTAGGAAATTTCTGTTTAGGGGAGATTTTTTAGTGCTTTCAAAGCCATAAGTATTCATTTGTACATTATTATTGTTTATATTTTGTCAAAATGGAAGAAGAGGGAATATTAGGAATTGATAAGTCTTCATTTGAACATAATCCATTGGAGAAATAAGTATTTTAGGACATGACTGGCTCAGGAGGCCACTCCTTAATTATAAAGCATCTTCTACGAAGATATAAGACCTTATGGAAGATCATTTAGAGCTTATTACAAAATAAATTATTTCAAATATTTCCCAATTAAAAATAATTGAAATTTCTAGTTGGGAGTTTTTATGATATACCTGAAGCATTTATGAAAGGTTAGGCCAGAAGAGAACTCAGTGAGGACTTAGATGGTCTATGAGAATCATGAGACAAATGACATTTAGAATACCATGATCCTCAAAACAGATATGTGTACTTAAGTAGAGCAAAAATAAACTTTCAAATATAAACTTCAGCTTCCTGTAAATTTAAGCCAAAGGCTTATTGTATATTCTGGCTATTTTTGTGGTTGATAAAGTCAGTGCAGTGGATTGTAATAAGACAGATAAAATTCTGACTGTAGTGCAAGCACCTATTCAATAAGTGTCCAGTCCAGACAGATGAGATGCAAAGCCAAGATGTGCCAGTTCATCAGCTTTCATGGGGTCTGATGGATGCTGCCACGTGAACAGCATTTTGTCAGAATATGCTTGGCTGAGGACAGTGACTATTTCCTGTGAATAAGACACAAAGCGTAGAGACATATTTTGGAGTTAACCCCAAATAAGACTACTGAAGAAAATTTACACTGCTAAACGTTTTGTTAATGGGTGTCAATGTGGATTTGATAAATTTGAGGGTATTTTAGTGCATGCACACCTGCAGCAGATGGCCTGTGCTTTTTAGCTGCTCTTATGATTTAGCTGCAAGTATTTTAAATCCCAGTTGTCAACCTATAAGCACTGACTGTGAAAGATAAGATTCACAAGCAGCATTTCCAGTGGAAAGAACATACTTGCTGGAGTCATCCTGTTATGGGAAATATGACTATGCCAATATTTTTGTTCTGTGTTACTTAAAGATGCCAAAAGAAATTGCAAAAAGGAGACTGGATCTATTTCATTGTATTGCCAGAGCCATGTACAGATCTCTCTTTCTGAGACAGAAACAATTTTGGGAAATAAATCAATACAACACTTTGGTAGAGTTACAAAAGTAATAATAATTTTAATTCTTGATATTTGCATAGAGCTTTGTTGGTTACACACTATTTTTACACTAATCATCTCATTTTATTACTAAAAATTTATGAGAAATAAGCAGGGCAAAATTGTTATTATTTCTATTTAATAATTGAAGAAACTGAGGCTCAGGAAGGTATAAAGTAATATTTGTGCATGTGTAATTTGATGAGGTCCAAAATGACATCTTGAATAAAATAACAGAGGAAATCAAACTAAAAATAATTCATTGGGGTTAAGAGTATATTATTCATGTAGATGTCTAGCATTTATTTTATTTACCTTGAGGCTTCTGGCCTCAATATAGTGCTATGAAAAATAGCTTTAAAAGAATCCCTAGAATGAGAAGAGAGAACCTCCCCCCAAAAGCAGATATTATTTGAGGCGAGGTTGCCATCGATATGCACTCTCGTTTCTTAGTAATGGAATCTTTGATTTTAACCTGGCACGTGGTTTCTCATCTTTCATTGCACTAAGTTCTCTTACAAAAGTGGTATGAGCAGAGCAAATTCTCGAAAGTGTCCTTAATGAGATTATATTAGTCAGTAAACATCAGCCATTATATTTCTTCTAGACATTAAATAAATTAATATAGAGAATGGGGAGCTTACCCAATAATTAGAAGAGCAGGAGAAACAAAAGTCACAGAAGCTACTAGTGATTTTTCTCAGCTTGAAGTAACAAACTGGGTGGTTCTTAAGATTTTTCTGGCAGCCGAAATTATGAAGAGTCTCTGGAAAGCTCTCGACAATTATCTCTGTCAGCAGTAGCAGATTGAGTTGTTCATAGAGCTTACTGGGAAGCAGCTGTGAGTCACACACCTGACAACATATCTCACTATAATTGCCAGCAGAGATTACCATCTCCCCTTTTTATTTAGCCTCCGAATCACAAGTGAATGTCTTTCATTGGAAAACTCTAACCTGGAACCATTGGCAAAGGATTTAGGGAAATGTAATTTCTGACTTCTCTTTTGTCTCACAGAGAAAACTTAGAATGAGGTTGTGGTAATATTGATTTGTCAATAGACAATCCAATACAGCCCACCTCTTTGTTCAACTCAGCATCCATAAACGGCATTTAACTCATATTTAGCTTCCAAATAAATACCATAACAACACCACACTCTGCTTACCATAATGCAACTCTTCTTATGTAAATGGGCCTATGCAAAGTCCCATATGGCATTTATCTACCCTAAGATTCTGTTCATTGCTTTTTTTAGCTTACTCAGTTTCCCCTTGGTGACACTATAACTTAAATATTGAATTGAGATGTTAACTATTATTAATATACCTAATAGTCAATAAACATGGAATGTAAAAAAACCAGTTAATACTTACAAATAGGTATATGTCATAATCAAAAGTAAAATATACATAGCTACTGTTGTCCTATGGTCACACAGCTATAGTTTACATTTAGAACTTCTTTCTTTGAATGTTGTTTCCTTTGCCATCAGGTATTACCTCAGCTGGTCATGGTTCTTTACTGGGCAGGATCTAAACCTTATCTATTGAAATGTTTTCAGTGTTCATTACTCTGTATATATTGCTTTACCATAGCTTTTCACTACTTTTTAACTACTGACTATAGGAGTCCTAAGTAGTGCTCTCAACGATAATATCTTAGGTTCCAGATTATACCTTTGTATTACTTTTCCATTGCTCCCTATGTGATAGCAACTCTATTTCCTTATGGTAACCAGAAACAATCACCCCAGTCAGAAGACAAACTTCCTTATTTGCCTGTAAGTTCAGTGGCATGAAAAGTCCCAAGTGGCCTAGTAGAGATTACAGCTCCTAGTTCAGAGAAACTCTTACTTAATCCCTTGGTAGAAAAAAGTCATCATTGGAGAAATTAAGTCTCTAAAACCAGCATAGTTATAGGGAGATAAAACAACTATTTCTCTAGTCGGGCCATTAAGGATGCTAACAGAAGAGCCAATCCAGTTTCTACCTTTGATTACCAGATTCAAGATTCCTAAGGAAGAAAGAGCATCATATACTAATTTCTGGTTTCAGAGCATATAGGTGTTATTAGTTGCCACTGTCATTGAATTCTCAGTTCCATGAGGCAATTTCAAAGTTATCTAATATATTATTACTTTATTTTTATTTTTTTGGCACTTTTCTTACACTCTAATGCTAACTTATACATTAATGCAAATTTGTTGAAATCTTTAAAATTTTAGTGCTTCTTTGAGTTGTCAAAAACTCACAGAAATTCCGTTTTTAATTTCTAGATTAAAACTTTATATAAGTCTTATATAGACTTGTGTTTTCAGTGTGGTAAAGAATAAGAGGACATTATTATCATTATTTAGAATTTTTTCAAATCACACATTTCTAAGTAGTATATTTCCCTCTACATTCTAACAAGTTTTGGAAAAGGGCATGGATTAGAACCCCATTAAGAGAAGAATAACAGAAAAGAAATGATGTAAAAGCGTATGGGCATAATATTAAAATTATCCTGACGTTTATTTAGATATCATTTACCAGCATTGTTTAAGAGTCGAAGATATAAGGGTTTATTGCTCTTTCACTCAATATTGTTATTCATATCTATATGCCAATGATTTCAAAATCACATCTGTGTCCAAATCTATGATCTTGACTTTTTTCAGTGTTTTAACCTACTTCCTAGACATAGTTAACCTTTGATTATTTATTTGTAACCTATTTCATAGGTTATTGTGAAGATATTATGACTTAATACCCTAGTATGATTTAATAAGTACAGTAAATCCTCAGTAAATGCTGATTAAAATATTTCCAATAGTATATGAAGTGCCTTCATATAAAAACACCTGGACATTCTACAAACATTTAATGCACATCGAAATTTGCAAGCTATTCTTCTAGATATGGGCCATTTACCCACCTATGCAATATTTGCAAAGATGTAAGTTGAAGGTAGTAGTTCTTGGCAAACACTAATGTCTGGGTCATGCTGCCCCTAAGAATGATGAAGATGTTACATGTTCTATGTAATTTTAATCGTGTTTTCTCACTTCTTTTTCTAAATAGTATATTTGGAAATCATATTTGAAATATGAGTTCAGAACTGAGAGTCTTTGAATGACATTCTAAGCAGAGGTGTGTTAAACTGACATAACAATAGTCAACATTATTAGTTCTTACTGTGTGTTAGGCGCTGTTCAAATTATTTTAATATGTTTGTTAATTTTATACCCATATCATTCATATATGATAGTTAATATTCTTATTCACATTTTACATATTAAGAAACTAAAGCACAAGAAGGGTATATCAATTAGTTTTTATTGATTAACAGATTACCTCATAATTTAGTGCCTTATTGTAACAGCCATTTATTTATTTAGTTTGTGATTCTGTGGGCCAGCAAATTGGTCTGGGCTCAATTGGACAGTTATTGTTTTCTATTATTATGGCTGGGCACTCCTATGCTTCTTTAGTTAGTTACACATCAGAAGGAATGTAAATATTTCAGAGGGTTCTGCTTCTGAGTTAAGTAGATGTGCTGGGATGACACTTTTGACTGGGTCATGTGTCACAAATCATCCAGCAGAGTACCCTAGGCTTGTTCTCATGACGGCTTGGTAGAAGGAAAGAGTGGAAGAGAGCACGACTAAATTTTGAAGTGGCATGACTCCAATTATATCATAGACTATTGATAAAAGCAAATCATAGTACAAGCCAAGATTCAAGGGATAGGGCAGTATATGTCATACTTGGTGGGAGGAGATACAAAGTGACATTGTAATGGGATATGGATACTGGGAGGAATGTAATAGCCATTTGCTATGTATCATTCAACCTGGGGTGTGTGGTGGGGAATTCCTTAATTTATTTAACCCTATTATTTGAATGACTACCCATGATATTCTCTCAATGTTATAGTAAAATGAATATTGATATTAACTTTTGAAAGCCTTCTCTATCCTGAAATTCTTTATCTGTCTTCAGGTGCAGAGAGCATTGCTAGAAAGCACCTGCAAATTAGCTTGAATGTTTTTAAAGATTTACTTGGTGTGATGCTCTCAGAGACCTTTACTCTGAAAATTCATCTGTAATGGCTTTGAACTAACACTTACTTTCCTTAAAGTTATTTATCGAAAAGCAGATGGAGAAAGATTGCTTAGTGATTGTTACTCTAATCTAAGATTGTCTTGTCTTACTCTAAAATTAAACAGTTTTTAAGCAACTATTTATTGAGACCCTCTATAAGTCAGGCACTTTGCTATAAGAATTGAGATACAAGACAGAAAGTCATGCTCTTTTGTCCTGATGCAAGACATAAATAGATACATATAATGCCATATAAATATAATTATGATAGAGGCACTAACAATGAATTCGAGAAAGTTAACCTATCTTAGACTTAGAATTGGGGTGTTGGGAATTTGGGTGAAGTTTTCTTTATAGTGATGAAATTTTAGAAGATAAGATATAATAATCAGGAAATGTTGAGGGTTGGAAAGGTGGAATGTAGAAATATTACAGAAACAACAGATAACATAGATTATAGTTTCAGTTATCCATATGAGAAAGTGAAGAGCAATGACAGGAAAGATGGAAAAAAGGAGGGACATTAGAAAGGCATAAATGAGATAGACTTATAGGAATTATAACTGATTGGTTGGAGGGCCAAGAAAGTTGAAGATGACTTCCAGATATTTCTCTTGGAAATATATAAGCGTATGGGAATTTCATATATGTACATTACATATGTCCTTTATTGAAAGGGGGCAGAGGAGAACTTCTCATAGAAATCAGTACAGAGAATATTTATGTACAAGTGTGTTCATTCCAGCATCATAGTTTTAATAGTACTATTACAAAAATAAAGATGTCAATATATGTAGAAATAGAGATCTAGATGAAATGAAGATAACTTTCTAAAATAGGTTTGTAACCTATAGATTTTAATGGACATTTTATATACACTATAAGTATTTGTAGGCTATAAATTTGTAACCTATTTGACTAATATTATGTTGAAAGCATTTTTCATACCATTACATATTCCAAAAACATGCATTTTGAAATGGCCACATGTCATTCTATCACATCGTGCTTTCATTCTTTATTTTATTCACTTCCCTAATGTTTATTATTATTTAAAGACTGATATTTAAATATTTATCACATCACCATCTAAAGAAAGGATAATCTATTTATAGCATTTTCCCTTAACATGATCCTCTCTCTGGAGGAGGACAGTCATCCTATCATTTGCTCTGGAGCACTTAAATGTGCCTGACCTCATGAACTATAGGGACACTGGCTCCATTTTCCCTGAAGCTGAGAAAAATGGTCTCTTCCTTTTTGGTGGCAGAAGCTGGACTTAGAGGTGAGAGATTATGTGACATTTAGTTTCCCCCATCTCACATCAATTGTTTTAGGAAATGAATTCCCTTATGGGCCCTTAGGTATTATATTACAAAAGTAACTGGGTCACCTAACTGGGAGTCTAAGAAACCTGTCCAATTGTCCTCATAAGTGGCAGACACATTGCGATCTTTACCGGGTCACATTTATTAACATGTGTCTACTGTATATTTATTTCATTTAACTGATACATACTGCATTTCTATAAATTTACTAAAAGATAAAAATAACCTTTCACTTATTCCTTGTGAAAAATAAGAGAGAAGTAAGTAGTATTGAATTACACTGAAGGGCAAGGTAATAAACTCTAGGATGGATGTGGGTCAGAAGTAAATTCTCTCTCTCTCTCTCCATATATACATACATATATATGTATATTTATATAAAAATATACATATATATTTATATTTATATAAATATATATAAATAAATTTACACACATAGACAAAGAGGTCTATAGAAAGAGAGGGAATCAATGTTCGCCTCCATTTCCACAAGTATTTGAATTTGTTCTCAGCACTTAATGATGACAATGTTTCACTTGTATATCTAGCTTTTTGATTTTCTTGAAAACTGGAAGTTCTAGAAATCCTGCTGCTGAATCTAAACATTACAGCATGTCTACATTTCTGCATGGCAATTGTCAGATAGACCTGAGTGGCTAATGTGTTTCTAGACTTATTCAGTTGTTCTTTCTAGATATCTCATGAACTTTCCAGTTGGCTACAATAGAATAATTCACTGATTTTACCTTATTTGCCCTGTTTTTGTAAATATTTGATTTTGAAAATTGTATTTTGTACTATGTATTATACATAAGATTATTTTCTATTTATTTAGCTATCATCATTAAAGATGTGACTACAGGAAACCAAATCAATTGGCTAGGTGAATTACTTCAATCAAAAACTTTTCAATTTAAAGAAAAGTCAGCAAAATTAATAGCCTAAATCTGAACAAATGTTTGAATGGATAAACTATTTCTGTCAAAGCAATAAGCCTAGTAATTCTATATGGATGCAGCTTATATTTTTATGGATGTAGCAGAGATTTCACCTTTGTCGATTCTTGCACATCACTAAGAGTAATGATTTATGTTTGAAGCATGCTGTCTATGGGAGACCATTATCTCAATTTTATATTGGGTGACATTCTTGCCATCTATTCCATTTTCAATTTCTTAGAGAAAGTAATGTTTGAGCTCTCATTCAGATGCACCACAGATTTTAAAATCATCAATAACTTTCAGGAAATGTAAAAGGAAAAAAAGGACAATATAATAGTAACTATAAAATGCTGTACTAGCAGAATGCACATCGATTTCAAACTCATTTTCTTTATGTGATTAATTCTCATGCTTCCCACTGGGAATCTCTGATTTAATCATCTTATAATTAAAAATACTCTAAAATAATTATTCTGGTAACGACATGTTTTTTTAGGTTGATCATTCTGTTTCTAACAAAAGACCATCCATTACATAGAAGATAAGTTTGTCCATATGATGGTGGCTGACTGCACTAGATTTATAAGTCAGATATGCTTGCTTTTTTAAAATCATGATTGAGGCAGTTTATATTCAGAAAGAAGGCATCAATTTAGTAACCAAAGGTACACGTTGGCCTTTCTGTGTCATTAAGTCAACATTAACAATTACTTACAAACTTCAGAATAAAACTGAAAATTCCATTCACAACACTGAACTTTGTATTACACTGATCACATTTTCACTCTTAAAGATTATAATTTATAAAGGTGTTATTTTTATCTTTTTGTCTAAATCCTAGTTTAAATTATATTTTTAATAGAAAATAGTATATGTTCTAACGATACATACTGTTATGTTTATCTCAAAATATTACATTATAATTTTATAATATGTAGCATTAAGGGTTCTCACAGACATGTAAAATATATTTTTTAATTTATTTAATAATTATGCTTCCCCTAGTTGCATCAGTTGCTATAGGGCATTAAAAAAGTAAGACACAATTTAAAATAATTGTTAAATTATGAAAATTTAAAAGCTTTATATTTAAACAATGAAACAAACCCAAAAATGGTTATAATTTTATTTCATCTGTCAATCCATATCAAGGAGTTTTTACAGTTAATGTAGGAAACTATCTTTTGAATACCTAACATCTATGTATGTTATCTCTCTTTTGTTTCTTCAATTTGACTGATTTTTTTTCCTACGCTATCCTTGGCAGTGTTCTGTAGCCATCTTGCTAAACTCCTTTATGTTCCTTAGAAGAAACTATATATTTTTTGTAAAGTTAAACATCTAAAGCTTTTCAAAACAAGGTCTCATTTTCTGCTCCAGAAATTCTGAATTGGTTGGAGATTTTTCTAGTGATTTTCCTTGAATTCCATAAGAAAACATGATTTTGAAAAAAGATGGACCTAAAATTTTTCTATATATTCTATAGTTTGATCCATATATTTCTGGATCAAAGTATATTCTTCTGAGTTTAGCTACAAATTCATTGGTCTTTGAAAAAATTCACTAGGAAAATGAAATATTCCAAATTACTATGGAATGACTGTCATCTTTGTCCTATTTCTGGAAATCTTATGGAGTACAATGGTATTAATGAGAAAGTCCTAAACTATAATTTTTATAATGTAAGATATAATATTTAAGTTTTTTCTAAAAGAATTATTAACAATATACCTTGAGAGCATTTATTTTGTTTAGAGTATAAGATCATTTCCACAACTCAATTGAGGATGATAGATAATTTATGGAGTCTTGATAAATATGGAGATATTGCACTTGAGCTTTTCTGGATGTGCAGGATGTGAAAAAGCTGAATGGGAAGAAAAGCTATGTAAAGAGGAGGACACAAAATATATAAACACTTGTTTTTCAATTAGAAAGCATATAGAAATTTCTCTTGATAGATTATTCTTGTCTTGCTAATTACTTTGTGAATGTTCAGTTTGAAAGATTGAAACAGTTCACCTAGCAGTTGTGTCTATTTAGTACATTAAATAGCTATTTTTTCAAGACTAGAGTATCATTAGTTGTGTGTATTTAAATGAAAGTTCTGCGTGCTAATGCTAACTGTGATGTAAATAGTATGACTGGCATTAAAGACTTTCTAAAATGAGAAAAACATTTATGATTAACTCTGGAATGTGAAAATTGTGAATCCTCTAGTAACTTCATGAGGCTATGTTGCACTGTAATTTTATTTTCATTAGTGATAAAATTGTATGAAATAATAAGGGACCATGAAGTATAATAAGTTAGTCAGGCAAAAACAAATTGCTATACAAGGTTTACAACTTCCAGTAATTTAGTGACTTATGATTTTCCTTTAACTCTTGAACTAAAATTTGAAGACAGAATTTTATTTACTTACATGTCTTTACTACTGTTGGCATACTATTTATAAACATATCCCAGATGATTATAACTGATCATATGTTCTTAGATTCAATCACCATGTTCTTCAGTTTTGCTTGATAAGAGAGGAATTAATATTTATTGAATACTTCCCATGTGCCAGGATATTTACATGTGTTCTCTCATTCAGTCTTCCCAGTGGAACAGTAAGATTATTGCTATTATCCATACTTTTCAAATGAGAAGACTGAAAGTAAGGGAAATTAAGTAAAGTAGATATGTATAAATTATGTTTATTTATTTCCTTAGTACCTTTATTTTTCAGGGTTGCAACTCATCCCCTCTTAACCAGACGGTATTGTTAAAAACTTGGCCCTTCTTTTTTAACCACAAAGAAAAGCAATTTTAAGATCTGTGTAACTTAAAAACAATAATTAATCTACATGTAGGCTTATGATTGCACAAGGCCAATAAGTGTTCTTTATTGAGGATTGAGTTTATCACTGTGAAAGAAAGATTTTTCTCTCTTTGAGTTCCAGAACCTTATAAATCACATAATACTGACATTCTTTGGGCATCTACCTTTACTAACATATAAGGTATCTTTAATAAGAATAAAGCCAATAGAACATGTGGCAGAACAGAGAGATGGGGATTCTAGGACTATAATTTAAAGTTTAAAAATTCTAGGACTATAATTTAAAGTTTAAACCTAGTAGAGGGGTGTCAGATATACATGTAACTAAATACAATAAATTCTATGCTGTTATTTCTTAGAAAAACATTTATATTCACATCCCTAAAATTCACTTCACTTCTCAAGTTTTAAAAGGTCTAACACCTTAAATAATTTAGTACATATCTACTATAGTTATTGATACCACAAAATAACTTCAGTTAGTAAATGGAAAGTGAATTCATGTAACAAGCTGAGCATAGGGTTAATCAAATCTAGTATAAAATTTAAAAATTTAGGAGAAAATTCTGTTGTATAGTTATGGGTAATTTTAAGGTGTCAGAAAATACTTTTACTCCTAACTGTTACTAAGTTTTCCATGTCTGAACTGTGAATGTGTTTCTCTGAATTTGCAAGAGCAACATAAAAATGCCAGTACAGAAATGATCCTTGAGGGAGTTCCAGTCAAGATGGCAGAGTAGATAAGGCTGTGTTTGCCTCTTCCCATTACCATGGGGTGAAGATGTGAAACAGGCTGACCCCACATCCATATGTGGCTGTTGAATATCTGGTGGGATATCCCAGTTGAGTATCTGGTGGGATATCCCAGTTGCAGAGGTTCCCCTTGAGTAACAAGGGAGTCTCAGCCTACCCTGGGATCTCCAGCCCAGGGTTCCAGTGCCTGGAAGAGAAGTCCTCACAAAATCTGACTGTGAAAATCAGCAAGGATTCAAACTGTTTGATGGAAATAAAAGGCTGCTGAAAATCCAGACATCATCTTAAAGGGCTAGAGCACAGAAACATAGACTTGCTTGCATACAGGCACTCATTCTGGGTTCTGGCAAAGGGAGAGCAGCTCAAGTGACACAAGAGACATACAAGGAAAGACTGAATTGTGTGGTGTCAGGGCAAGGGATGGAGGGACAGCCACTATTATCCCTGTGTTGATCCTTCCTCCTACATGGTCAAAGTTGAATCTGTATTGGACTGGTGAATTCTTCTCCTCCTACCCTGGTGACACTCTGAGATCTCCCCCTGCAACCCAACTCAAGCATTGCTGAAGGTGTTCTTGTGATTGAACAACCAGCATAACCCCCCCACCCCCACATGACAGGAGGCGTCTTCAGCAGCAATCGATAGGTTCCTACTCACACTTTCAGAGACACTTTCTGTGGGCAGCCGACCCCAGCCCAAGCTGCAATATTTCTTGAACAAATTTCAGGGGTCTGTAGGCCTGAGATAAGTGGCAACTGGCCTTAATGCAATCTGAGCTTTTTGTGAGTGGACATAGGCTCAACAATGGCACCAAAACTGAATCTGCACTAGCCTGGTGAACATAACTTGCCCCACCCTGGTGAGTTCCTGGGACCTCACTTCATAGAACTTGCATGGTGCCCTAGTATCTTTCAACTACTGAACCTTAAGAGCAACTAGCAGGCAGTTTAGGTCTTGGGGCGATCTGGGACTTTTGCCGAGCTGCCCAGACATGGTACTGGTAGCAGTAAGTCTTGTTTCACAGCATGGCCTCTCCTATGCATCTCCAGGTCCAGCACAGCAGAGACCAACTACAGATAATTTTGAAGCTCCTACTAGGTACACTCAGGCTGGTCACAAGCTGAGGCTGAGATTGGCCTGCACAGGATCCTTTCCCAAGGGACCCAGAAACAATATGCCCAGAAGCTGGCCTCAGACCACAATAGAGAACCACTTGATTACCATACCACAAGTAGCATACACAAAGAATAATCTCAACAAGCACGTGAGCCCACTGGGACAAATTCCACTTTATGGAGTTAGCCCCCATACAGCAGCTTATATGCTATGGGAATGACCAATACTCACATCCAGTCAGCCTGAGAATCAATCCCACCACTGATCTGCCAATAGCAATCAAGGGTCAGATACCATAATGGAGCACACACAATCTACACAAGGGACACTCATGGAGCAGTTGGACTAGGTGAACAGAGAGATTGTGACATTGGGCTGCACAGGACATAAGGCTGCCTGACCAAGACAGGGAGACGCAGCACATCTACCTAAGATGTAGAAACAAACATAGAGGAAGCCAAAATGAGAAAACAAAGAGCAAAGTCTCAAATAAAAAAAAAAATGAGAAAACTCCAGAAAAAAAAAACACTAAAAAAATAGAGGCAAGCAACCTTTTAGATACAGAGTTCAAACCAAAGTTTATAAGGATACTCAATGAATTTTAGGGAAGAATAGATGATCTCAGCAGAAGGAAGGATATAGAAACTATTAAAAAGAATCAGTTGGAAATAAAAAAATTTGATAACAAAAATAAAGAATACACTAGAAGGATAAATGGCAGATTAGATAAAACAAAGGATCAAATCAGTGATTTAAGAGACAAGATAGTAGAAATCACCCAATCAGAATAGCCAAAAAAGAAGAAGAAAAAGGAGAAGAAGGAGAAGGAGGAGGAGGAGGAGGAGGAGGAGGAAGAGGAGGAGGAGGGGAGGGGAGGAGTGTACATGGAGATCTGCTGCCTCGCGGAGGAGGAGGAGTCTTCGTCTTTCTTCGCTTCTTCTTCTTCTTCTCCTCCCCCTCCTCTCCTCCTCCTGCCTCCCCTCCTCCTCCTCCTCCTCCTCCTGCCTCCCCTCCTCCAAAGAAGAGAATTTAAAAAAAATGAGGATAGCTTAGGAGGCTTCTTATAGACATATAAGTGCAGGAAGCGCAGAGAGTCTCAAACAAGGTGAATGCAAACAGGCCCACAACAGGATACATAATAATTAAAATAGCAAAGATCAAAGACAAAGAGAGAATCCTAAACACAGAAAGAGAAAGGAACCGAGTTACTTAAAAAGAGGCTACCATAAGACTGTCAGCCGATTTCTAAACAGAAACTTTGCAGGGCAAAAGGGACTGGCACAAAACATTCATAGTGATGAAAAGCAAGGACCTATAAAAAGGACTTATCTACCCAGCAAGCCTGTCAATTAAAACTGAAGGCGAGATGAAGAATCCAAGACAAGAAAAAGCTTAAGGAGTTCATTACTACCAAGCTAGTATTACAAGAAAAGTTTAAGTGATTTCTTTAAAAAAAAGAAGGGGAAATAGAAAAAGAAAGAACATAAATATAAATAATAAATTAATAGTCCAATTGAATCAATAAGATGACTTACTACATATGCTATCTACAAGAGACCTACTTTGGATGGAAAGATACACACAGATTAAAAGTAGAGGAATGAAAAAAAATTATTTCATGAGAATGGAAATGAAAAAAAAAATGGGGTAGTAATACTCATATCAGATAAAATAGACTTTAAAATAAAGTTTATAATAAGAGATAAAGACATTACATAATGACAAAGGGATCATCTAACAAGAGGATATTACTCTAGTAAACATTTACGCACCCAGCAAAAGAGCATCTAAATACATAAAGCAAATATTGATGACATAAAGGGAGAATTTGACAGTAATACAGTCATGGTAGGGGTCTTTAACACCTCATTGACATGAATGTACAGATCTTCCAGACAGAAAATCAATAAAGAAATAGCAACCTTAAATGACACACTAGGCCAGGTGGATTTAATTGATATTTCAGAGCCTTCCACCTCACAGCTGCAGAATATATGTTCTTCTCAAGTGCACATGGAACATTTTTCAAGGTAGACCACATATTAGGCTACAAAACCTAATAAATTTAAGAGATTGAAATCATATATAGTGTCTTCTATGACCACAATGGTATGAAACTAGAAATCAATTATAAAAAGACAAACAAACTGAAAAATTCATGGTGGCTAAATAACATGCTACTATACAATGAAGAGGTTAACAATGAGATTATGGAAGAAATCAGAAGTTATATTGAGAGAAATAAAAAGGAAAACACAATGAACCCAAATCTATGGGACACCGTGAAGGCAGTCCTAAGGGGGAAATTCATAGCAATACAAGCTTATCTCAATAATAAAAAACAGTATAGACATTCCTCAAAAACCTAAGAAATGATCTATCATATGCTCCAGCAATCTCTCTACTGGATATTTACCCCAAAGACTTGAAAAATCATATCTGAAAAGATATTTGCACACCGATATTCATAGCAGCATTATTTATGGTGGCCAAGACATGAAAACAACTGAAGTGTCCTACAATAGATGATTGGCTAAAGAAGCTGTGCTGCATGTATACAATGGAATAATACTCAACCATAAGAAGTGATGGAATACTGCCATTTGCGACAACCTGGATAGACCTCAAGATACTCATGTTAAGCAAAATAAGCCAGATAGAAAATGTTGAAAATCACATGATATCAATTAAATGTAGGATATAAACCTAAAAGCAACAAATGAACAGGACAAACAAACAGAGACTCATGGTCATGGACATTAGACTAGTGGGGTTACCAGAGTGTAGGGGGAAGAGGGCAAGGGGGTGATAAATGGGGTAAAAAGCATCAAATATGTGGTGACAGAAAGAAATCTAACTATGGGTGGTGAACACACAATGTAAATATATACATACCTTACTGTTAAAATGTACAGCTGAAACTTACCGGATTATGTTAGCCAATGTCACCATAAAAAAAAAAAATTATTTTTTTTAAGAAAAAGAAGGGAAAAAATTTCACATAAACAATCTAATCTTATTTTTAAAGGAACTAGAAAACGTACAACATAGAAAGCCCTAAGTGAGTGGAAAGAAAGAAATAATAAAGATCAGAGTGAAAATTAACAAAATACTATCTAAAAAAAAATTACAAAAGATCAATGAGACCAAGAGCTGGTGCTTTGAAAAGATATATAAAAGTTATAAAACTTTAACTAAACTATCAAGAAAAAGAGGACCCAAATAAATAAAATGAGATATGAAAGGGGAGAAGTGACAACTGACATTATTAAAATACAAAGGATTATGAGAAGAAAATACAAGCAATTATTTGCCAACAAATTGGACAATCTGAAATAGATACTTTCCTACTAACATTAAATGTCCAAAGATAGAGTCTAGAAGAAAGAAAATCTGAACTGACTTAATATTACTTACAAAACTGAATCAGTAACCAGAAAAATTTCAACAAACAGAAGTTCTGGACCAGATGGCTCACAGGTAATTTTTACTGAAGAATAATTACCTTCTACTCTTTTCAAACTGCTCCAAAAATTTCAAGAGGAGAGACACCCCTAAGCTAATTTTATGAGGCAATCATTACTTAAATTCCCAAACCAAACAAAGATATTACCAAAAAAGAGAGAAAAAATATAGGCTGATATTTCTGACGAAAATAGATGTACAAATTCTTTAAAAAATTAGTAAACCAAATTCAACAAGATATTAAAAAGAGTATACACCGTGATCAAGTTGGATTTATTTCTGGGATGCAATATTTCTCCATTATCCATAAATCAATTAATGTGATACACCACATTAACAAAAAGACAGATAAAAATTATATAATCATCAATAGATGCAGAAAAAGCTTTTGACAAAATCCAACATCTATTTATGATAAAAAAAAAAAGTCTTAGAAAAATGAGAATAGAGGGAACATACCTCAACATAATAAAGATCATATTTGGTAAAAATCACAGCTAATGTAATACTCACCAGGGAAAAGCTAAAACTATTTTTTCTTAAAATCAGGAACAAATCAAAGATGTCCACTTTCACCATTCTTATTCAACATAATATAATAACTCCTAGCCACAACATTTACACAGGAAAAAGAATTAAAAGGCAGCCAACTAGGAAATGAAGAAGTAAAACTGTCATTATTTGCAGATGACATGATACTGTATAGAGAGAATCCTAAAGATTCCATTAAAAAAACTTGTTAGAACTGATAAATGGATTCAGTAAAGTAGCAGGATACAAATTAATATTCAGAAATTGTTTGCATTTTCATACGTAAATAATGAACTCTCAGAAAGAGAAATTAAGAAAATAATTTCATTTTCAATCACATCAAAATATACCCAGAAATATGTTTAATTGAGGATATAAAAGAACTGTACTCAGAATATTATAAGACACTGAAGAAAAAATTGAAGACAATACAAAGAAATGGAAACATATATCATGCTTATGAATAGGAAAAATTAACATCATTACAATGTCCATACTACTCAAAGCAATGTACAGACTCAATGTAATTCCTATCAAAATAACAATGGCATTTTTCACGGAACTAGAACAAGTAATCCAACATTTAAATGGAGACACAAAAGACCCTAAATAGTCATGACAGTTTTAAGAAAGAAGAACAAAGTTAGAGATATCACAATACCTGATATCAAACTATACTGCAAGGCTACCGTAATCAAAACAGCATGATAATAACATAAAAACAGACTCATAGGTTAATGGGATAGAATAGAGAACCCAGAAATATATCCATGCCTATACTGTTATTTAATCTATGCCATAGAAGTCAAGAGTATACAAGAGGATAAAGACAGTCTATTCAATAAATGGTATCAGGGAAACTACCTATACGTGCAAAAAAAAAATTAAATTAGATCACTTTTTTACATCATATGCAAGAATAAACTGAAAATGGATTAAAGAGGTAAATATAAGATCCAACACCATAAAACTCCCAGAAGAAAACATAGGCAGCAAACTCTTTGACATTGTTCTTGGTAATATTTCTTTCTGACATATCTTCTCAGGCAAGAAAAACAAACAAAAAGAGAAACAAATGCGACTACATCAAACTAAAAATATTTTTGCACAGTAAAGGAAACTGTCGACAAAATAAAAAGACAACCTACTAAATAAGAGAAGATATCCACCAATGCTACAACAGATAAAAGGCAAATATTCAAAATTTATAAAGAACTCATACAACTCAAAACCAAAAAATCAAGCGAACCAATTAAAAAATGGTCACAGAACCTACATAGGCATTTCTTCAAAGAGGACATACAGATAGCAGATAGACATATGAAAAGATGCTCAATGTCAATTATCATTATAAAAATTCATATTAAAACTACAGTGAGATATCACCTCGCATCTGTTAGAATGACTATCATCAATAAATCCAAAAACAAGTGTTGGTGAGGATGTGGAAAAAAGGAAACCCTTGTACACTGCTGGTGGGTGTGCAAATTTGTACAGCCACTATGGAAAACAGTTTGAAGATTCCTCGAAAAATTGGAAATAGAACTACATTATGACCCAGCAATTCTACTCTGGGTATTTGTCCAAAGAAATCCAAAACACTAACTTGATATATGTACCCCTATGTTCACTGCATCTCCGCAATAGTGAAGACATGGAAGCTACTTAATTGTCCATCAATAGATGATTCTTTAAAGAATACATGGTACATATATACAATGGAATATTATTCAGCCATAAGAAAAAAAATAAAATCTTAACATTTACAACAACAGAATTGGATCTAGAGAGTACTATGCTAAGTAAAATAAGTCAGACAAAAACAATACTATATGAGCCCACTTATATGTGGAATCTAAAGAACAAAATCAGTGAACAACAAAATGGAAACAGAGTCATAGATACAGAGAAAAAAATGATTTTCCAGATGGGAGTGAGAATGAGGGGCTGGGTGAAAAAGGTGAAAGAATGAAGTACACATTGGTAATTACAAAATAGTCACAGGGATGTGAAGTACAGCAAATGGAATATAGTCAATAATATAGTCAATAGTAATAGGTGGGTACTAGACTAATTGAAATTACTTTTTAAATTATAGAAATATCTAACTGCTATGCTATATATCTGAAACTATTATAAGATAATCTTAAGTGCCAACTCTAATTGAACAAAAAAAAAGACCCACATGTTCAAATCAGTATTGTCCTTGATATATTGCATTCTTGTGTCCTGTGGCTTGGCAGTTTTCTGCTATTCTCGACTGTGTTTGAGGGGCATGCTTTCTTTGCTTGACACACATGATATGTACTGCAGTCCTGGTAGTAGGATATCCTAAGGTTCTCACCAGACACTGAACCTGCCAACACCATGAGCTTGAATTTTCCAGTATCTGGAACTCTGAGAAATAAATTTCTGTTGTTCATAAGCCATCCAGTTTGTGATTTTTTGCTATAGCATCCTGAGCAAACTAAGACCTTTCTTCCTTTTCTCCTTCTTTACTCTTTCCTCTTCTCCTTGCTTGCTTCGTTGAATATTTAAAGCATTTTCTACTTAGGCTTCTCTTTGTTCATTACAGTGACCTGATTTGGCAACTTGCAAAATTTTCAAGCATTTTTCAATCCTACATTAAAACCTATGCCAAATACTGGCTGAATTTTACAGCTCTAGATCGAATGAATGCTATTGACCTTGTTTACTAAGTACAGGAAATTCCCAGATACTGTAGCTGCAGTGGATCTTGCATTCACATCAGAATGAGCTAAAGTCCAAAAATAGATTATGTTCTGTTAGTGAATTTCTTTCCTAGTGCTTTTCAACCTCTGTTTCTCAGAAACGGTTGATGAAACTCAGATGCAGAAAAAAAAAAAAATGAGAATAACTCCATAATTCACAGTGGAAGGAAGTTATATTAAAATTCTAATGAGTTCTAATACACATATAGTCATAAAGTGTTACAGGTCATAGTAACATTTTTATGATTAACCTTGTTTAAAGTTATATATTCAAACTTCATATATGTGATTATGATTTATATATGTATAGTTCATGATTCAGGTTCTGCCTTTTAAATCTATTTTACAGACACACAAACCCACACGTGATGGTTTTTAATATTTTGGGGAAGACATCTTTTAAAATACCCTAAAATTTTCATTATGTAACCTAATTCTACTTTAATTACCTTTTTTCCCTCTTAACTAGGATGATGTCTTCCGATTAAAAAAAAAATTAACAAAATGAAAATGAATTTGCCTTTGTCTTCCACAAGGTGTGCCGTGATTTTGCTCAGTACATCAGTAGTTGTTTTGTAAAGCAATAGCTGTACACCACTTTACTTAAGGTTTCAGATTAAATTGGCTGGGTGGGGGCACAGTAAGATCTCAATTAATGGTTCTTATCTGTGTACTTTCAGATCTCTACCATTGCACAAAATGTGTCATACTATTTGTGTGTCTGCCTTGTCTATCTGTGTTTCAGCAGCTAGAGAAGAGCAATCATGTTATATTCAGTCCTGTATTCCCATCAATGCCTCTTGTGATGCTGGACATGTATTTTCAAACCTCATGGTAGAGAAGAAATAATGTGTGAACTGGGGAGAGCTAATGTTGTAGTTTGTAGAGTTGTGTTACAACCACAGCACTCTTGTGAAGTGTTTCAGAAATTCATTTGGCCTTGGATTGTTTACAATTAAATATACAAGCTGCTTACTTGAATTAAAAAAAAAGGGATTTGCTTTAAATTATGTGATGTTAAATAAAATTTACATGCCAGAATATGTGCCGTGTTCTCCTTGAGATACATGATGATAGATACCTAATTAGAGTGTGTTGAATTGAATTGAACTTAGCAATCTAGTTTCAGAAAGCCAGTAATAAAGATAATCCAGCTGAAGTCTAGTAGATATCGTTTTTAATCCTCTGCCTCTCTTCCAATATTCTACATCCCTTTTTGCTCTTGTTTCCTCATATCTATGTCTTCGTTACTTCTAATAGTCTTTATATCACCTCCACTGTCAACATTTATACCAGATCTCAGGGGAGGGACTTAACAATGATTATTACACAGTGGCTCCACGTTCACATTGTCTTTGCTGAAGGGTATATAGCTCAGCTGAAGGGCTATAGAAGCAAACAATTGTGCCAAACTGTGCTGCTCTAATGATTGAATTCTGTTTTTGTTGTTGTTGTTTTATTAATTATAACCAGTGTAGCATAATATGGGCAGTGGGATCTGACAAAGCCAGATTCAAATCCTCATTCTCTATGTGCTGATTCCATACTCTTGAGCAGATTATTTAAGCTTTCTATGACTGGCATTGCTGTGATCCATTTATTTGAGTTAATTTATTCCTCATTGCCGCTCCACTAGGTTGTTCTTTTTATCTTCATTGCACATGTAAAAGGGTACCTTGTCTTTGAGGTAAGAAATTTTGCTGATTTACATATCTACAAAGTGGCAGAGGTGGAATTGAAGACCATCAGCCTAATGTTAAAACATTTTTCATGCGACGATCTATCATCTGGAATGACTAAACAAGGTCTTAGAGAAAATTATTCCAATTATTGTAGTGCTATAGACTTCATTTTTTAGAACAGCATTATATTTACAGAAAAAATTGAAAAGATAGTAAAGAGCATTTCCATGTATCTAATACCCAATATACCCTATTATTCACATCTTAGATTAATATGGAACATTTACTGAAATTAATGAACCAATATTGATACATTATTATTAACTAAAGTCTGTAGTTTATTCAGATTTTTTGTTTTTACCTTATTTCCTTTATCTGTTCTAGGATCCCATCTAATATATCATATTAATATTTAATTGTCATTCTCCTTAGCATCCTTAGGCTGTGACTGTTTCTCAAATTTCTCATATCTAATCATTTTGGCAGTTTTCAAAAAAAAAACAGTAAAGTTTCTTGTAGGATTCTCCTCTACTGGAATTTTTCAGATGTTTTTCTTATGTTTAGATTTGGGTTACGGGACTTGGCAATGAAGATCTGAGACAAAAAGTGCTGTCTTCATTATATTATCCTAGCAACATGATTCATGGCTCTTGATGAGTAGTATTTGTCATATTTCTCTACTGTAGAGTACTCTTTTCCCCACTTTTCCATATTGTACTCTTTGTACAATAAGAGTCAGTATGAGCAGCCCACATTTATCGAGTGAGGATTTATTCTTTCCCTCCTTGAGAGAGCAGTAGATAGAGATAGAGATAGAGATAGAGATAGAGATAGAGATAGAGATAGAGATAGAGATAGAGATAGAGATAGAGATAAAGATAGAGATAGAGATAGAGATAAAGATAGAGATAGAGATAGATAGAAATAGAGATAGAGATAAACTTATAAATATTCATTTTATATTTTAGGTTATAATCTAAGTTTATTTATCTTCCTGCTCAAATATTCCCAGCTTTAGCCATTAAAACCTCTTTCAATTGGTTCTTGTATCCCTTTTTCATAGCCCCACATATTTCTAACAATATTTTGTGTATGTATGTGTGCTTTAGTTTGTCCTTAATTTCTCGCAGTACAAGATGTTCCAAGCCCATCTTGTATAATTCCTGCCCCAGTCCGAGAATCAGCCATTTCTCCAAGGAACTGGTTCCACTTATGGGAGGATGGTATTAGAAACCAAAATCTATGCTCTTTGCTTGCACCTCTCAGCTGACAGAACAAAGAAATGTACATGTGTATACTAACTCGTGTATATACACATATCTATAAATATTTTTATTTGTGACCATATGTAATATATTAAACTAAGTATGAGTTCTTACTAATGTCTCCAATTCTAACCCATTACTACATGAATCATTCTAGCCTCTTCTCCTTGCTTATTGTTGTATGTTTCTAATATAACATGGGTGTAAATCTTTTCTAACTAGTGATGATAAAGATAGCATTTCTTGATAGCTTACTATGTTTCAGATATTTTTAGAACTTTATTTGAATTACATTATTCAATTCTCACATCTGGACTGGTAGACAGATGTTACTTTTTTTTTAAAAAAAGTTTCATTTTGAACAACTTAATATTTACATATTTAAAACTACGCATTTACAAAGAGAAAGAAATAAACTCAGAGATACTCAAAACTTGGCCAACACTGTGTGGTAGTGAACACGACAGCTTATGTATCCTGCAGACTGGTTCCCAGCTCCCAATCTTCCTTGGTTTTCCATGGTTGAGCTTCCTGGGGTGAATGTAGCTTTGGCACCCACAGGAAGATGGTAAAAGTTGAGGCATTTATGTGACCAAGTACTTGAAAGATGCCCACTATTTTTATTGTTTTAAGGTACTACCAGTGCACATCTATCTATCTGATAAAAATGATGGCCAAGAGACTGAAGAGGAATTTAATACATTAGTGTTTAGAGAAGCCTCTGTTTGTTATATATTTTCACACAAACCTTCCTTTTGATAGCTGCTATATTCCTTTAAAATGTTCAGCTTTTGGCTTTTGGGTGTATGTGGGCTAAGAAAATATAAAAGTAATGTTTTATAGGCTAGCAGGAGCAGCCAGAACTGCTTTTTCCAACATCATGAGTGTTAACAAATGGTTATGCAAAATTCTTCAGGACATTTAATGTCTAGTACTTATATGAATATCATGACTTTGATTCCTAAGTTCTGTGAATAAGTAAAATTTCTGAGAAAATTATTCTTGGCCAGAAAAATATATAAATTTCCAAGAGGAAATGTATGTTGACAGATTGAATTGGGGAAACAATTGTCACTCTACGATCACTAGCAGTACTCTGCCTATATGATATATCCATGGCTAGATAGATGTAGACTCACTTAGGGTTAGGTGTAAACATCCTGAATTTTCTCAACTTAATTTTAAAAAGTGAGTATCACTATTTTTTTAGAGATATACCTGCACGTAGAGAAACAAATGGCCAATGCAGTTGTTATTCTCTGCTTTGGCCCTAACCTGCTGTCCCTAAGAACTTCGCAAGTTATTCATGAATATTTAACTTTTATCATCAACACTTGCATAAACCCTGAGCTCCAGATTCATAACATAAAAATAATAAGTAGGTATAGAGCCTCTATTGAATACAAAGCATTTTTAAGAGCATTTTACATGTAACCTTTCATTTGATCTTCATGATAGGTAGATATAGTTTTATGAAATGAGCACTATTATTTATCCCCATTTTATAAATAATGTGAAAGATATTAAAAAACTTACCTGAACTCACACATTTCATATATAGCAGATTTGGTATTTAAACCTAGGTGACTTGACTTTTAACTTATACCTCTAATTACCACTCAGTAAGGTGTAGATCCAGGTAAGTCGCAATAACAAGCAATCCCAAAATGTACCCTGGATAAACTAAAAATAAGTTTTTTTAATCACATTTATTTTCCATACAGTTTGGCAAGAGGGCTGTGATCTGTAGTCTCTCGGAGATCCAGGATGATGGAGTCTCCACCACCATGTATTGCACAATCTGGAGTACAAAGCCTCCTTAGTTACTGTGACAGAAGAAAAGACTGCTAGAAAGTTCTGCTTTATTTTTTGCTTAGATCCCAAAGTGACAATCTTGTGGGCTAGAATTACTCATTGTCCCTGCCTAACAGCAATGGGTCTAGGAAATATGTGGGTATAGGCAGAGGAATTGGATAGTGTTACGGACTGAATTATGCCACCCCATCCCCCCAAATGTTTATGTTGAAACCCTAACCCACAATGTGACTGTATTGGAAATAGGCCCTTTAGGAAGGTAATTAAAGTTAAATAAGGTCATAAAGTTGGGGCATTAACACCACAGGGTAGGTGCCCTTATAAGAAGAAACACCAGAGCTGGGTGGCCACCTACAAGTCATGAAAAGAACTCTCCCAGAAACCAAATTTGCCAGCACTTTGATCACAGATAACTAGCCCCCAGAACTGTGAGAAAACAAATATCTGTTGTATAAGCCACCCAGTCTGTGTTATTTTGCTATGGCAGCCTGAGCAGACCGATACAGATAGCACCACTATCTCTGTTATAGCAATATAATACATATTTCAAGGGGTCGTTAGAAGAATTAAGCTGAAAGATGTAAAAAAAATTTAATTGAATTACTAAAAATAGAGTCGATGTTTAATAAATGTCAATAATCTTAAGGCTTTCTACTTACCTTGCCTAAGACTAAGCGCTTCTACGTTGTTGCTGTTCAGTGCTTTTCATGCTTAGTTGTTTTGATCAGCATTCCCTTATAGCATACCTTTATAGCAATTTATCATTAAAGACTGTTTTAGTCAGAGTTCTGGAGAAAAACAGAACAGTAGTTAAGTTGCTGCATGAAAGTAACCATTATAAAGTGGAAACATAAACTTTTAAGGAGAAAATTATTAATGAATTTTGTAATTGTGAAATCATCAAACTCTAAAAGAATCTCCTTGAAGGTCAGCATGAGAGTTGTTTAAATAAGGAAGTATAAATATTTTAATATTTATCTCTCAGTGTATTCACAAATACTCCCGAATATTTCAATATATCTTAGGCTGATTATAAAATGTAGAAATAAAATTATTTATGTGAACATTTACATATATGTTCTGTGGTAATTAAATTTTATGTGACTTATGTGTAAGATTCAGTGATTTACCTTTTTACAAATTAGTATTTTGAAATACAGCAAATATATTTTTTTAAATTTATAAATACTAAGCAATAAGTTACAACATATTTTTGAGTAATCTCTATATATATATATATATATATATATATATCTCTCTCTCTCTCTCTATATATATATAATCAAATGGGATTGTTTTGATTCTCTGAAAGTCAGAACACAAATGTAGCTTTATATTTGCCTTTTAAAACTGTACATACATAGTTAAATCGATATGTGCCCTAGTTGTATGTATTTTGTACAGTAAATATTGATATGTATATTTCCTTCTTCACACCCTTACTTTCCCCATCCAGGTTTAAATTCATCGTGGTTGAATGATTATATTTAAATGCTATAAAACTTTTTTTCCCAGTGAAATTGTTTCTATTTGAGTTCCCAAAAGTTTTTAAAAAAATATTCAGAAATTTTTTTATTACAGATAAGTGTATTTGTATGTATGTTTAGAATGGTTGTGTATGGGAATGGATTTATAAGACTTTCTCTTTCTCATCATGCATTTTTAAAAATAATTTCATCTAACTTCATGTTCTTTGTTAGTAGCAGTGGTGACATATCCTAGCAGGATCACTGAAGCAAGAACCAAGATGAAGAAAATTATATAAATAAAATCACAGTTAATAAACTTCAAAAATATTATCCCAACCAATGGGTAAGAAATTCTATTGATTGTCAACCTCTCATACTTCATATTGTTTGACTTTTTAAGTATTGACAATCAAGTAAGTAAAAGTTTTCATCATGAACTTCATTCACCTTTATATGATAATAAGTTTGAACAAAATATCATATCTTATTGGCACTTTGGATCCTCTCTTCAGAGAAATGACTATTCAAGTCTCTATTCCACCATGCTATTTTTTACTTAGCATTTTACTTTCACTAAGATATCTTTTGATGAACAGGCATTCTTGTTTATTATACAATTTTTAAATCATATGCAAAGTGGAGAACATAGTAGAATAAACCTGAAATATCTATCACCCAATTTCAAATGATAATCAATACATAACTAAATTTGTTCCATTTATGACCACTCACAATTCAACTACCAACATATACTTTGAAATAAATTCCAGATGTCACATAATTTCAACTGTAGATATTATAGTGTCTATCTCAAAAATTAAGGGTTCTTTAGAAAAATCATAACCACAAACTGATTGCCCTTTTTTGTGATGTTGAAACCATTGATATTTACTATTATCTTTTATTTCATCATACTTATTGATAATATGATAAATGGATTCCCTCTTATTCCATGTTGGCCCAAAGTAGAAATCTTAGTATTTTGTTTGTTTGTTTGTTTTACTTATAATGTTTTAGATATTTGATCTTAACTTGCATTTTTAAATTTACATTTATATTTGACTTCAATTATTTCCCTTTCTTTCTTTACTGATATGCCTTGACACAAAGAGTATATCTTTCTGTAATAAATATAGAAAAACATATTTTTATGTTCTAGGAAAGTGGGATTCTGTAGCTAAATATGTATCCATGAAGAAAAACCCATGCTTATATGTGCCAAGACATGTGTACAAGGGTTTTTATATAAGCACTCTTCATATTATCAAAAATTCCCAGATGCCAGTCTGCAGGAAACTATAGTATATTTCCACCATGAAAATTGATACAATAGTAGCAATGAATGAACCTTGAATACGTGAAATAGCATGGTCAAATCTTGGTACCAAAATGTTTAATGATTAAATTTAAATCTTAGAAAACTACATACTCCTTGATGTTCTTTAAGAAACTCTAGATGTAACTTAAACTAAACCATGCACACAGACACACACACACACACATACTTGCACACATCTACGCACATATAACCATCATTAAAATAAGAATAGAAATTACTTCTGGTTGTAGACAGAATGACAGGATAGAGAAAAGCATATGAGACACGTGGGTACATGTAAATTAATTTTACATATATGGTTATTGGATATGGTACTAAATTTACAAGTATTCATTAAATTCTTAAAAATACATAAACACATGTAGAAATAAATAGAATATAAATAGGCTAGATATGTATAAATAATTTCAATGTATCATGAACTAGGTTTTGTGAGTAATCTCTATATTCCTGTGTACCATTAAAAATGTGTTACCTGATAAAATGATCACTCATATAAAAAATTATATTTGTATGATAATTATATGGAACAAATATTTATTACAGGAATATAGTTCTGATGGTTTATGAAGAGGGAGCAACTACATTCTAGTAGAAATAGCTCTGGGCTTGGATTATAAAATAGAATATTATTACATAGTAGTCACAAACAAAATGGTATTATGCTTTATCATGTTGTGTGTGATTTAAATAAATCAATGTTAACAACTATACTGCTTGTATAAGCTATTCAATATGACTTAAATATATTACATTGATGTAATTAAGAACCAGAATGAAATCCCTAGCTTCTCTCTACTTGTATTTGTATTTTTATTTTTTAATTTTTATTTAAAATTAAATTTTTAATTTAAGTATAGCTGTTATATAATATTATATTGGTTATTAGTTTCAGGTGTACAATATAATGATTTGACATTTTTATACCTTACAATGTGACCACTCTACTAATTCTAGTAATAATCTATCAACAAGCAAACATCACAGTATTATAGACTATATTCCCCTTTACTTTTTTCACCTGTCCCCCCTAGCAACCATCCTGTTGGCCTTCATAGATTAGTAATAAACAAGATGTGATAAATATATATATACATACATATATATGTACACATACACACACACACATATATATACACACACTCACACATATATATGTATCTATATTTGTCTATATATACATATGTATATGATGGACTATTACACAGCAGTAAAAAAGAAGGAAATATTGCCATTTGCAGCAACACGAATGGACCTAGATGATATTATGCTAAGTGAAATAAGTCAAACAGAGAAAGACAAATACCATATGGTTTCATTTACATGTGGGATCTAAAAAACAAAACAAACCAACAAAATAAAAACAGAGTCTATTTGTATTTTTAAAACCAAGTTTCTAGTGCCAACAAAAATGAAGGTAAGGTTGAGCATATTCACTCTAAGCAAATAAACTGGCAATGTGAAGAGAACTGAGAATTAAGTGTGGGAAATAACATGGGATGGCAATTTGGCAAGAAAGCTATTATTGATGAACCATTCAGTCAAAAGGACTGAGGTTTTCTTATATGTTCTCTCAATCCTCAGAGCAAGCTTGCAAAGCAGGTATTTTGTTTTATTTTTATCAATAATTAAAATGTGAAAGAAGTTAAGAAACTCAACCAAGACCACATGTTTGGGATCCACCAAAATGAAGTTCATTGAAAGTTACACCTGTGGTTACTACACTGGCCCATAATGGTAATATTTCAATGTCATATCATTGTAGAAAAAAAGGGGACATATACTAAACCTGACAAGCTTAGTGGAGGCCAGCATGGTAAGCCGTACAAACTCAGAGACTTCAATTAACCACATAAGATGGTCTGAACACAAAAATTTCTAACTAAAAGCAGGTCATGGCAGGTAGTCACATCCTGGGCCTGTAGGTTTTTTGATAAAGGTCAGTCTTTACCTTAAGTAAAACTGTCTATTGTCTTTTTGCATCTAAAATAACATACCCTTGGAATGTCAGAGTAATCCCTGTTTCCGGACCCCTCAGGGCACAATCCATATCACCAGAGCATGAAACCACAGAACCCCTCATTATTATCCTGTTCCCCACATACTATCCATGTGTTATAAGTGTTAATTATTAACTACCCTGTACCCACCAATGTAAAAAAAGTATGTGTCCCTCCGTTTTACTTTTTATCCAATCCCAGAGATTTTCCTGCTTTGCTTTCTCCCACCCTTTTAATCTACCACCAAAGAAGTTCATGTAATCCTCCTTACAGCTCCTCTTTTGATTGTAATGTATAAAATAAGCTGCAAAACTGTCATTCTCTGGAGCATTTTCTTAATCCATTGAGTTTTTGGCTCAAAGTTCTCTGCAGTTTTGGACATTTCTTTTGTTGATGTTAGAAATGCTAACTGTTGTCTATTCTAGTTCTTATTAGAAATAAATAAAACAATTTTGTTGTAAGCCAATCTTTGAAGTTATGAAACTGATTTTTCCTCACTTTTACATCTGAAGGTCTATCAGTAGAAAAGTTTACTTTAACCGAAACATTTTAAACAGTTACTCATAACCTTTGTTTAATTAAGTCTCTATGTATGTATGGAAAGAAATTGTTTCAATTTTACACTTAACTGAGCATCTCGAACAAAATTGAACTCATCAAGTTTAGAGGAAATCAGAGCTCATCTGAATATGTCAACAAGCTCAATTGATCCTCAGCAGAGTCATGCAATATTAAATATGTACTAGCAGTCACCTAAGATATAATTCATAATGTTAACATAAATAAGTTTAAAGCACATGATGTTTTAAAAGAACTGTTAATATTAAAAGTTTACTATAGAATTTCCTTAGGTTGCTACATGGATATTGCTTATCAGTTTCTCTAAACTGCTTAAACTGATTGAACCAATTAGTTGGTCTTTTATGATCATTTGATTCTTTATGGTAGAGGCTGTTAAGTTTTCCAAAATCCCTTTCCTTTTATTCCTCTGCACAAAAAGCTAGAGTACATTTCCCAGATAGATGTGACTATGTGACAAGTTCTTATTAATGGCATGTGCATGTAAATAATGTGTTCCATTTCTGGGTAAAGGATTTTCACCTCATCCCAGGTACTGGATGACAATGGCAAGAAGGTCCTAGAAGATGACAACAGTGCCTTAAAATGAATGATATTGAGCATATATGATAGCAGTTATATATTTATTTAATTTTGATAAAATTAGAGATACTTTCTTAGAAAGCTTATAAAAATAAGCTTCCTTAGGGAATTAAGTGGAGGTTAGAATTTTCTTGAGTTTTTGTTTGTTTGCTTGCTTATTTGTTTGTCTTGCTTTTAATCCTTATGACAAAGGGTAAATTTACCCTAAGGAGAATTAGAATGTGCATGTCTTTGAGGAAGCAGGAACTCAGAGTTTCTTTTTTCTCAAACAGTTTCAAAAGTGTTAATAATATCACTGTTTTAATTGAGTACTAAAAGTTCTTTCTACATGATTTAAAAGGAATGTATTCAGTTAATGCAACAAGAAGATGAAGGTAAGAATGTAGGAGAGTTTATTCTAATTTGCTCATTGGTTGATGGGCACCTTCAGTATGTTTACTTGACCAGTGCTCCTGCAGGGAGGCCCAAATTAAGGAAATAGCCAACATCACATGGCCCCACACAGGTTTTTGTTGTAACTTGTCTAGATAGATAAAACAGAATAGAGTGAACTTACTGCTTGAGTGGACACATCTTACTGGCTAAATGGTTCATTTCCACCAACCACTGATGCATTACTTCTTGCCTCTGAGCATTCTCAAGCTGTGTTTTATTGAAACCTCTCTAACAGCTTTAGAGAAACAAAAGGTATATAACTTTCTTATGTAAATATGCATAATTTTATGACTATAAATTCCACCCACATGTTAGGTGGAGCAGGTTCTTAGGGAATCACCAGACAGGGTGAACAGGGTGTTTGCCAGGTTGATGAAGATTTAGGTATGGTACTCTGTGTAGGCTGGATGTGAGGAAGGCTAAAAACCAACCAACCAACCAACCAAACAAACAAACAAAAACTATAGCTTCTGCCAGCACTTCTGTCTGGAAGAAAGCTGCCCCTCTAACTTTACCCTGAAGCCAGATACTTCAGTTCTTCCTCATATATCACTGGCAACTTTTAAGCTCCCGCCTCAGTGCTGGAACTCAGAGTGAGCATTTGTCAGCAAGTAAGTTTGTGTAAGGCCCCTTTAATAAGAATGTCTGGGACTCTGAGAGTACTCTGTCTCACTCAAGGACAACCTTTGCTGGTTCTAACAACCAGAAGTTGTGAGAACTTCTCTTCCTGGTACTGGAGGCCTGGACTGAGGAGCCTGATGTGGGGCTGGGACCTCTCACTCCTCAGGAGGACTTCTGCAGCCCAGATATCCCTTCCAATTTTTAAACATCACATGTGGATGTGGTGGCAACTTGCTCAGTGTCTCTGCCCTTCCTGTGAGTCTCGACCTGGCTTTTTCTCTATATCCTTAATTATAGTATTTCTGTTAAGGTAAATTTCAGGTAATTCTCATTGATGGTATTCTGTAATTTGGTTGTTATTTTTATGTGGTCATGAAAGGAGAGAAGCACTGAGTTTACCTACTCAACCATGTTGACCAGAACTCTAAAATTTGTCACTTTTTAAAATGCTCCTCACAGAGAAATATGTTCAAGATTATATCAAAGGATGCCAGTGGTTGGACTTTACGCCAAATTTTATGGAAGTTTTTGTTATAGCCTTAAGCATTTCCAGAAATAGTACCACTGTTGTTTATTGGGCTTAGGTCTTTTTCTTCAATACTACTTTTTAAACATTTATAAATTACCAGGATGTCTTCCACAAGCAGTAATTGATTCAATTCAATTGGGAGTCACATTGACAACTATGTTCAATGTCCTTTTGATGCTGGATAATTGTGAATAGTGCCTGAGCTAGCAACATATTAGAACACTGTGCAAATGTGAAAGACTTCTCTTGAACCAACATCTCTTTATAATGGGAAGTAGCAAAGAGTTGTAATATAAAATATTTTAAAAAAAACATTTTTACTAAAGCAATGTTTATGCTTTTTAGTTGCTCTGTGTTTCTTTCTTTATCAAAAAGCAATGTGGTATGATGGAAAATATTTTAGGCTACAAATTAAAAACAAATAAAAACTTGGATTCTTGGCTCAGTCTACCAGTTACTCAGCCTTCAGCAATAATATAACCACTGGGAGATTTAGCTGTTAATATTTAAATGGGAGAAATAAGCTTCACTTACCATAACATTTGCTGTGAAAATCAGGTAATATTTAATTGAACTTGGGAAATTTCCTTTTTTCCAAGAGGAAATTAATAAGAAAATGATCTGAAATGATATAATTTTTATTAAAAATAAAATTATTACTAATTCCCTCCTGCATAAATTTGCTCTTCTAAGAGTGATCTGTGCATATTAATAATTATAATTCTATTAATAATTTCTTACCTACAGATGACATTTAGTGAAGAATCAAAGACTATCATGTAGAATGTTTACTGTAACAAAGTAAACCGGCTGTGGACCTTTGTTTAATACATCATCAATTAGACTTCTTAGCTTCTGTTTCTGTTAAATTCTGCCAGTCAAGGCTCTTTATACAAATATGTGAGAAAGGGAACAGCTTAGTAACACATTTATATGTCATTCCGATAAACTTTAGAATGCTTAATATCATTTTGTTTAATTTCATGTTTCATTAAAAATTCTCAGTTGCAGGATCAATTACTCTCAGTCTCTACATCAATCAGTCCAGATGGTTCTCATTATTTACTAAGGATTGCTGCAAATTGAAATTTTGAACCCTTGTTACATATTGTGTTAATCTTTGATATGTAAGGGTCCTTCTGGAGAATAATAAATAGAGCTGAAAAAGGTGTGTTTTACATTCACAAACTGAATAATATGTAAAGATTGATAGAGACTCTAAAATATTATTTTCAGATGAATACTAAAAATAGAGTATTCAGAAACTCCAGTCAGTTCACTTATGTATTCATTACTGAAATAAGAACATCATTTTATTTCTGATTCTAATTTGAATTTTGATTTGAAGTTAAAAAACCTTCAAGATTGTTTTATAATACAGAATAAGCTATAACTTGTTCTATAAATACAATTTGTATTAGACTAAAAATGTGAGTTATATTTCTTTGTGTATAATACAATCCCTTTATTGTCAATTTTTCTTGAACTTAACTCCCAGGTAGAATATATTCCAATTTTAATCATTTGAAAAATAATAGTACTAATATAGGATAATAATTCTACTTTTCTGACTGATTTGATTAAAAAAGTAATTTTTAATAATATGTGTTCCATTTGGTTGCATTTTCAAAAGCAAGTATAAAGATTAACTTACATTTTACCTAAATTATATAACAATATGTTAAATCTGGAGGGGAATCAAGCCTACATCCATTCTAAAGTTTATTTATAAATTTATTAGAGAAAGAGTATAATTTTTATGAACGTTAAAATGACTAAAGGCAATTCACAAGAGACAGAAGTAATAATTCAAGTATTAATTAATTAAGAGGATATGACAATCGTAGTATATATTCATTCTAACATTGTAGGGCCTAAATATTTAAATGAATATTAACAGAACTGAAGTGAGATATAGAAAACAATACAATAATAGTAGGGAATTTCAGTAACCTACTTTCATAGATCGAAAGGTTATTCAGACAGAAAATTAATAAAAAACAAAGAACCTGGAAAAACAAATAAATCTAACAGACACATACAGAACATTCCACCTAACAGCCCCAGAATACACATGGAAAAATTTTCAGGATGGATTCTATGCTGAGCTTCAAATCAGCCTTAAAAAGTTGAAAAGGATTAAAATCATGTCTAGTATCTTTTCCCATCATAATGAGATGAAACTAGAAATCAGTAACAGAGGAAAACCTGAAATATCACAAATACAGAGAAATTAAACAACACCAAACAACCTAAGAACCAAAGAAGAAATTAAAATGGAAAAGTATCCTGAGACAAACAAAACAAAAACACAATATACCAAAATTAATGGGATATAACAACAGCAGTTCTAAGAGGAAAGTTTAAGCTATAAATACATACATAAAGAAAATAGAAATATCTCAAATAAATAATCTTTATATTTAAGGAACTAGAAAAAGAAGAAATTCTTTAGCTAGACTAACTAAAAAAAAGAGAGAACTCAAATAAACAACATTGTAAATGAAAATGACACCTTACAACTGATAACACACACACACACACACACACACACACACACACAATCATAGGGAGCTACTACGAGCAATTACTACATCAACAAATTGGGTAACCTAGAAGATATGGATAAATTCCTAGAAACATGCAACCTTCTAAGACTGAATCATGAAGAAATAGAAAATCTGCACAGACTAATAATGGCTAAGGAGATTGAAGCAGTAGTTAAAAACTTCCTCTTAAAAGAAAAGCTCAGGATCATTTGGTTTCATTGGTGAATTCTACCAAGCATTTAAAGAAGAATAATTCACTCTTTCTCAAATTCTCCAAAAAATTGATGAAGAGGATCTCATTTTATGAAATCAGCATCACCCTGATACTAAAGTCAAAGAAGCAAAGAAAACTACAGGCCAATATCTCTGATAAATATAGACACAAAAATTATCAACAAAATTCTAGCAAATCAAATTTAATAGCTCACTAAAGGATTATACACCATAATCAAGTGGGGTTTATCCCTGAAATGCTAGGATACAAGAATGGTTTCGCATACACAAATCAATAAACATGACACACTACCTTGATAGAATGATAAATAAACACGATTCATATGATAAATGCAGAAAAAAAATTCGACAAAATTCAATGCCCTTTGATCAAGAAAACTCTCACCAAATTGGGTATAGAAGGGACAAACTTCAACATATTAAAGGTCATATATGACCAACCCACAGATATCATTCTACTCAAGAGTAAAAAGGTAAAGCCTTTTTCTCCAAAACCAGGATCAAGATAAGGGTACTCACTCTCACCACTCTAATTCAACATAGTACTGCAATTCTTAGCCAAAGTGACTAGGAAAAAAAAAAAGAGAGAGAGAGAGAGAAAGAAAAGAAATAAAAGGCATTCAACTTTGAAAGGAAGAAGTAAAATCATCTCTGTTTGCAAATGACATGATCGTCCATGAAGAAAAGCCTAAAAGATTCTAACACAAAAAAATCTTAGAACTAATAAATAAATTCAGTAAATTTGCAGGATACAAAATCAACATACAGAATACAGTTGTGTTTCTATACAATAACAACAAAAAATCTGAAAAGGAAATAAAGCAAACAATCCTACTTGCAATAGCACCAAAATCAAAAAATTACTTAGGGATAAATTTAATCAAAAAGGTGAAAGGTTTATACACTGTAAACTATAAGTTATTGATGAAAGAAATTAACGAAGATACGAATAAATGAAAGGATATCTGTATTCATAGATTGGAAAGATTAATATCGGTAAAATGTCCATACTACCCAAAGAGGTCAATATATTCAATGCAATTTATATCAAAATTTCAATGGCATTTTTCACTGCTATAGAAAATTAATCCTGAAATTTGTATGGAACCACAAAAGACCCCAAATTGCCAAAGTGATTTTGAGAAAGAATAACAAATTGGCAGCATTATTTTTCCTAATTTTGAACAATATCGTAAAGCTATAGTAATCAAAACAATATAATACTGAAATAGAATCAGACACATAAACCAATACAAGAGAATAAAGAGCTCAGAAACAATCCTTTGCACATAGTCAATTAATATTTACCAAGAAAGCCAAGAATATTCAATAAGGATGGGATAGTCTCTTTAATAAATGTTGTTTGGAGAACTTGTTAATCACATTATCAAGAATGAAACTACACCTCCGTATTAACATCATTCACAAAATCAACTTGAAATGGATTAAAGACTTAAATGTTAAGATCATCAAACCTTAAAAGTCTTAGAAGAAAGCATAGTAAAAAAGCTCCATGACATCGGTCTTACCCATGATTTTTGGGATTATGACACCAAAAGCATAACAACAAAAGAAAAAAATTAAAAAAAAAAAACATGGCCACATCAAACTAAAGAGCTCTGCACAGCTAAAGAAACAATCAACGGAATAAAGAGGCAACTTACAGAAAATATTTGCAAACCATATGATGAATAAGAGATTATTATCCAAAACATATAAAGAACTAATACAACTCATTAGCAAAAATTCAAACAAACAGACCAAAACAAATAAACTAATCAATCAAACTGGGCAGAAGAACTTAATAGATATTTTCCCAAAGAAAACATACAATGGGCAATAAATACAAGAAAAGATGCTTAACATTATTAATCATCAGGAAAATGGAAGTCAACACCAGAATGAGATATCATGTAGCATCTGTTAGAATAGTTATTATTAAAAAGACAAGAGTGACAAGTGTTGGTAAGTATGTGGAGAAAAATGAACCCTTGTGCATTGTTGGTAGAACTGTAATTGGTACAGCCATTATGGAAAACAATACGGTAGTTCCTCAAAAAATTAAAAATTGAGATATTGCATGATTCAACAATCTGGAAATATATCCAAAGACAATGAAATCACTATCTCAAAGATATCTGCACTCCCATGTTCAACAACATTGTTCACAATAGCCAAGACATAGAAACAATGTAAATGTTCATGGATGGGTGAATGTTTAAAAAAAGTGATTATATATAAATGGAATATTACTAAACTATTAAAAGAAAATTCTATTATTTTCAACAACATAGTTGGATCTTGAGGGCATTATAGTAAAAAAACTTAAAGAAAGGTATATATTGTATGATTTCAATTATAGAAACAATGTGGAATGATGGTCGTTAGGATCTGGTCAGTGGGGGAAACAAGGATATGTAATTTAATGGATTCAAACTTCCAGCTATGAGATGAATAAGTTCTGGGTGTCTAATATTCAGCATTATGACTACAGTTAGCATTACTCTATTGTATACTGGAATGTACTAAGTAGATATTAAATGTCTCACCACAAAGAAAAATTATACTCATGTGAGATCATAGATGTGTTAACTAACCATATGTGATAATGATTTTACAGTATATATACGTATCGAATTCACATTGCACACTGTAAACTTACACAACGTTATTTATCAATTATATCTCAATAAAGGTAAAAAAAAAAGAAAAATTAAAAATCCTTATCACATTATATTGATATTCCCTCTTTGTTTCTGTCCTCTACACTAGAACTCTTGAAGACAATGGCCAGGTATTATGTTCATTAATTAAACCAATCATTACAAAGAATTTATGCTGTGAATAACTGTATGACTTAATTTGTCTTTTAACTATGGATACTATTTAGACGACTGGAGGGAAGGATAAGGGGCCTAAGAGTAAAATAGTTGTGTAAAACATTTTGAGACTTGGAATCTTTGTGGAATTATTTTACACATAATGACCTGGGTATAAAAGCAGAACCTGCTAAATGAAGAAATTCTACATTTTCAGCGAACTACCAACACATAGCAATAGGTGACACTGAAGTTCCTCAATGAATTTCCTCCTCTGTGGTAATGGGTGAACTTAGTTCATTCATGCAGAATACATATAGTAAAAGACTAGGTGATTTGGAAAGGAATATACCTAGCATTTTAAAGGGGAAAAAGAGTGAGTAAGTCTATCTGACTAATGTGAAGAGTTTTTCTAGAAAATAGACAAAATTGGTTAAGCTAAGTAATGTGGTAGTTAAAGAAGATATATCTGGGGTGATTGGGTGGTAGACATAACAGCATCAGTCCCTTTTCCTTTATCAAGTTCTTTCTGTCTTCTGAGCTGATAACCATCAAGTACTATATGACTAGTTACTCTCATTATGGTGATTGTAACCCCAGAAATATTGTAACTAAAATAAGCTTTTCAGGTGGTGATGTTAGAAGCATGGCAGCTAGAAGCATGGCTGTGTGAGGAGTCCCCTTGATCTCTCCCCTTGAAATTACAACAAATTAAACAACTTTAATCCAACAGAAGATTTCCAGACTAATACACAAACACTTCTGAAAGCTCTGTACATCAAAGCATCTAAAGTTGGGCAAATTGGGTGAGCAAGGGAGAAGAGCAGAGACAGCTGCTACAGACTTGGGCAAAGGTGAGGAATTAGGCCAAGGTATGCACTCTCTGTAGCCCCAAACATTCCCTCCTGAGTGATCAGCATATACTGGTATGGAACCCGGGAACAGAGCAGAGACAAATTTCAGAGGTGTCAGAGCAGTCCTCTAGGAAGTGGAGTCATGGAACCTGGCCACCTGCCAGCACTCTCCCAGAGTTAGCAGTGGGCCCCAGGGTAAACTGCAGCAGCCAAGTGTCAGGCTAAAGAACAAGAAGTGTCTTCAGCCTCGGGAACTTAACATACAGCTTCTAAGTGGCAGGCACATATTGCTGCTGGTCCCAGTGACAGGGGTAGAGATACAGAGGCAAGAGAGCTGATGCCTGGTGTTCGCCATTACTGGGAGAAGAAAGCCACAGGCACACCTGCAGCCTTTCTCAACCCATCTTACCCCCATCCACCCAGGCTGATCCTGGCAAAGGTACTAGAATGCCTGAGGTGGCACGACACTGCATCAGGTTGCTGGGGCAGCACCAGGATTGCAAGGGCTCTTCATTACCCACCACATTCTCCTAAGGAGGTGGGGAACCCTGAGACCAAGGTGACCTACTCACAGAGGAGACACACAGCTCTCCAGTGGATAAAGGGCATTTTCCCCCACTGCCACACAACAGGGATCCTGGAGCCCTGGGTAGTGCAGGAAGCCTTGTGCCAGCTACTAGAAAACCACAGAAAAATATCTTCTTATCAACCTACTAAAGAGGAATCACTCTTAATATTAATATATATTTTAAGTGGAGTTTGTTAGCACAAATGCCTAGGAGGAGAGATAATCTACACCATGAATAACCAAGGTGACAAGGAAGCTCAGAGAGAAAATTAAAATTTTCTAAAAAATAAACTTAAAATACATATAAATATTTAATTTAAATGACAGAGAATTCAAAATTGCAGTTCTGAAAGAACTTAACAAGATGCAAAATAACTCAGAGAGGCAGTTTAATGAACAACAGGAATACTTTAACAAAGAGATTGAAACAAAGAACCAAATAGAACTTCTAGAGCTGAAGAACTCGATGAAAGAAATGAAGAATGAAATAGTAAGTTTAGAAAATAGAGCAGACCAGATGGAGCAAAGAATTAGTGGTACTGAAGAGAGAAACCTGAAATAATACAGATGGAAAAAGACAGAAACTTGAGAGTAAAAGAATAAAAATAAAAGAACTCTACAAGAACTGACACCATTGGAAAGAGCAATATAAAAATGAGTATACCAGAAGGAGAAGAGTGGAAGAAAGGAATAGAGAACACCTAATTATCTCAGTCAAAAAGGTCTTCTCCAAGACATATTATATTAAAACTGTCAAAAATTAATAACAAAAGAAGAATTCTCAAGATTGCCAGAGAAAAGAGAACTACAACTTGTAAAGAAAAACCCATTAGGTTATCATAGGATTTTTTAGCAGAAATTTGATAAGATAGGAGGGAGTAGAATCAAATATTCGAACTATTGAAAGAGAGAAATTAACAGCCAAGAATAATATATCCAGCCAAGTTCTCCTTTAGACATGAAGGAAAAATAAAGACCTTTTCAGACATATAAAAGCTGAGGGAAGTTTTCACCACAGGGCCTGTATTACAGGAAATACTGAAAGAGGTCATTGTACATGAAACAAAAAGATAAAAAATAAATTATGAGTAAGATGACTAACAGACAGAAACAGGAAATTGCAACTTTTATTTAGAATAAAGTATTATAAATTTAAATGTTAGATAATGATTAAAGAAGGTAAAAACATTTTTAAAAGAGAGATGATAGCTACTGCAACTCAGAAATAAACTCACAGAATAAATAGACAGAAACATAAGAAGGAAACAATAGTGACATTAAGCTACCAGAAAACAAAAGATAAAATGGTTATAGGAAAACGTCATATATCAATAATCACCCTAAGTGGAAATGGACTGAACTCACTAATAAAAAGACAGAGTTGCAGAATGGATCAAAAAACAAAACCCAATCATATGCTGCTTTCAAGAGACACATTTTAGCTGCAAGGACAAATAAAAACTCAAAGTGAAAGGGTGGAAAATAATACTCCAAGCAAATGACATCTATAAGAAGTGGATGTAACTGTACTTATATGTGATGAAATAGACTTCAAGATAAAAAAGGTAAAGAGAGACAAAGATGGACACTCTATAATAATAAAGGGAATCATACATCAAGAAGACCTAACACATCAATACTTATGCTCCCAATCAGGTAGCACCAAAATATACAAAGCAACTACTAATAGAACTAAAGGGAGAAACTGACATAAACACAATTATAGTAGGGGCTCTAAGTATCTTACTGTCAGCTATGGATAGATCATTCAAATGGAAAAGCAAAAAGGAAATATCAACCTTAAATGACACATTACCAATTGGACATAATTGACATTTATAGAGCCCTTCATTCCCAAAGAACAGCTTATACATTCTTCTCTAGTGCACATAGAACATTCTCAAGGATAGACCATATGTTGAGACATACAACTAGCCTCAACAAATTTAAGAAGATTGAAATAATACTAAGCATATTCTCCAATCACCATGCTTTGAAATTAGAGATCAACTGCAAAAAAAAAAAAAAAAAAAAAAGAGGCAGGAAAAACCACAAATATGTGTACACTAAACAACATGCTACTAAAGAAAGACTGAGTCACAGAAGAAACAAAAAGAGAGATCATGATGTTCATAGAAACAAATGAGAATAAAAGTAGAAAATATCAAAACATTTTGGATATCGCGAAAGTGATAAAGCAAAGTTCATATTATTACAGGCTTATCTCAAAAAACAAGAAAAATTCCAAATAAACAACCCAACATTACATCTTACAAAACTAGAAAAAGAACAAATGAAGCCCAAACTCTGCAGAAGGAAAAAATTAATAAAAATTAGAGCATAATTAAATGAAATTGAGAACAAAAAGACAATAGAAAAAATAAATGCAACAAAGAGCTGTTTTTTTGAGAAGATTAATGAAATTGAAAAATCCCTGGCTAGACTCACTAAAGAAAAAAGAGAAAGGACACAAATAAACAAAATCTGGAATGAAAGAGCAGTTACAGTAGATATCACCAAGATACAAAGTATTATACAAGAATACTATGAGAGATGATACATCACTAAATTCAATCACCTAGAATAAATGTACAAGTTCTTATAAATATACGACTTTCCTAGACTGAATCACAAAGAACTAGAAAATCTAAATAGACCCATCAATAGTAAGTAGGTTGAAATAATTATCAAAGACTTTCAAAAAGAAAAGGTCCAGGACCAGAGGGCTTCACTAGTAAATTTTACCAAACATTCAAAGATGGTTTAATACCTGTTCTTCTCAAACTTTTCCAAAATTTGAAGAAGAGGAAATACTTAGTAACTCATTTCATGAGGTCAACATTATCCTAATACCAAAATCTAGTAAGGCTAACACACACAAAAAAGAAACCTATTGACCAATACTTCTGATGACTACAGATACAAAAATTCTAAACAAAATTCTATCTAATTGAATACAACAATACATTAAAAAGATCATACATCACAATCAAATAGAATTCATTCCAGGACACTGGGATGGTTCAACATATACAAATTGATCTAGAAGATACACCATATAAACAAAAGAGAAAAATCAAATAATCATATCAATAGATGCAGAAAAAAGCATTTGACAAGATACAAAATCTATTTATGATAAAAATACTTAATAAATAGGTATAGAAGGAAAATACTTCAATGTAGTAAAGGCCATATACGACAAACCCTCAGCTAACATTATGTTTAATGGTGAAAAACTAAAAACTTTTTCTCTAAAATTAAGAACAAGATAGGCTACATGCTCTCACCACTCTTATTCAATATAATATTGTAAGTCATCGCTAGAGCAATCAGGAGAGAAAAAAAATCTAAATAGGGAATGAAGAAGTCAAATTGTCACTTTTTGCAGATGACATGATTCTCTATGTAGAAAACCCCAAAGACTGCACCAAAAAAAACCCCATTAGAAACAATAAACAAATACAGTAAGTTTGTATGATGCAAAATCAATGTACAAAAATCTGTTGTGTTTCTATACACTAACAATGAAACTTCAGAAAAAGAAATGAAAAAAATTCTTTTTGCAATTGCAACTAAAGAATAAAATAGCTAGAAATAAACTTAGCAAATCATGTGAAGGACCTGCACACTGAAAACTATAAGACATTATTAAAAAAATAGAAGAGACACAAAGAAATGGAAAAATACTTTATGTTTATGGATTGGAAAAATCGACATAGTTAAAATGGCCACATTACCCAAAGCAATATATAGATTTAATACAATTTCCATCAAAATCTCAATGGCATTTTTTATAGAAATAGAACAAAAAAAAAATCATCAGATTTGTGTGAAATCACAAAAGACCTCAAATAGTGAAAGTAATCCTGAGAAAAAAGAATAAACCTTGAGGCATCACACTGCCTGACTTCAATCAAAACAGCATGGTATTGACAGAAAAACAAACAAATGGACCAATGGAACAAAATTGAGAGCCCAGAAATAAACTCCCATATATATGGGCAAACAATTTTTGACAAAGGGGCCAAAAACAAACAATGGAGAAAGGGAAGCCTCTTCAATAAATGGTTCTGGAAAATTGGAAACCCACTTGCAAAAGAACGACACTAAACTGCTCTCTTTCACTATATACCAAAATTAACTCAAAATGAATCAAAGACTTACATATAAGACCTGAAACAATAAAATGCATAGAAAGAACATAGGTACTAAACTCATAGACCTTGGATTAAGAGAGAATTTTATGAATTTAAGTTCAAAGAGAAGGGAAGTAAAAGCAAAAATAAATGAATGAACCTATATAAAACTAAAAAGCTTCTACACAGCAAAAGAAACCAACAAAATATACAGGTAACCAACCAAATGAGAGAAGATATTTACAAAGAACACCTCCGATAAGGAGCTAATATTCAAAATATACAAAGAACTTATACGACCCAATAACAACAACAACAAAATAATAATAAACAATCCAATTAAAAAATAGGCAGAGAACTTAAACAGATACTTCTCCCAAGAAGATATACCAATGTCCAGCAGACGTATGAGAAATGCTCAATTTCACGAGCTATTAAGGCAATGCAAATGAAAACCACAAGGAGATGCCACCCATTCACACCTGTTTAGAATGGCAATCACCAAGAAGACAACTATTAACAAGTGTTGGAGAGATTGTGAAGAAAAAGAAACCCTTATACACTGCTGATGAGAATGTAAATTGGTACAACCACCATGGAAATCAATATGGAGGTTCCTCAAAATATTAAGAATAGAATTACTATATGACCCAGCAATCCCTCTTCTTGAGTATTTACCTCCAAAATTGAGAACATTTATCTGTAAAGATATATGCACCCTGACATTTATTGCAGCATTATTCATGATGGCCAAGACATGGAAATGATCAAAGTGCCGTCAATAGATGATTGAATAAAGATGTGGCATATATATACAATGGAATATTACTCAGCCATATGAAAAAATGAAATACTGCCATTTGCAACAACCTGAATGGATCCTGAGATAATCAAGCTAAGTGAAATAAATCAGATATAAGAAGTTGAAAACCATATGATTTCACTCGTGTGTGGAATATAAAACTGAAAGCAACAAACAAATATGACAAACTAACAGAGACTTATGGACATGGACAACAGCTTAGTGGTTACCAAAAGGAACAAGGTAAAGGGAGGAGGTGGGTAAAGGGGTTAAATGTAAGCTGATGGAAGGAAACTTAACTTTGGGTGGTGAAAACGCAGTGCAATATACATATGATGTATTGTTGAACTGCATATTTGAAACCTATGTAATTTTATTAAACAATGTCAACCCTAATAAATTTAATTAAGAACAAATAAATAAATAATAAATAATAAATAAAATAAGCTTTCCAAAAGTGTGGAAAATTTCTCTTAGAAAGTTTATTCAGTGAACTGAGAATTGAATTTCAGAATAGCTGCTCCACAGCTTGACTTTTTCCCCTTCATTCTCAACATGGATAAGACTCTATAGTCAATAAAGTGGAACAGAGAGGATGTGAAAAGTCAACCTGTTTGTTCAAAAGGTAGTACGATGTCTTCTCCCTTGAGTAAATATACCTTTTTTAAATATATATATTTATTCATTCATTTATTCCTTCAAGAATTTTTTTTTTTTTGAAAAATACTATAGTGTGATTTTTTGGATCGAGATTGCTTGGATTAAAATCATGGCTCCTCTCCATGCTAGCTGGGTGATCTTGGGCAAACCACTGAGTTATAAATTAGGGATAATAATAGTATCCATATGATCTTGTCATTATTGATATGTGTTAATTTATATAAAGCATTTACATATACTTGGATATGGTAAACACTGTCGAAATTTAGCTATTTCTATTTTTATTTACTGAACATAAAATATTTTTATATTTTTATTTTGAAATAATTATAGATTCACAGGAAATTTCAAATATAGTTCAGAGAGGTCCCAGTTTTCACCCAGTTTTCTCCAATAGTTATATCTTATGTAATTATCGTACACTAACAAAACCAAGAATTTGACGTCACAACATATATATATATATATAGTTCTTTATCAGTATATTCATATTCATATGTGTAAGTTCACACGATCACCACTGCAGTCAAGATACAGCAGTATTTCATCACCATAGATCTCTCTTTCATGCTTTATAGGAACATCTATCCCATATCTTTCACTATCGCTAATGTGTGGAAATCATTAATCTGTGTTTTATCTCTATGTCACTTTAAGAAAGTTATATAAATGAAATCATATACTATGTGACATTTTAAGATTTTTTCCTCAGCATAATGCTTTTGATATCCATACAAAGTATTGCATGGGTCAATTGTTTATGCCTTTTTGTTGCTGAGTAGCAGTCCATCATATAGATGTACCACAGTTTGTTTAAAAATGTACATACACAATATTTTGGTTGTTTCCAGTGTTTAGCTTCTAAAAACAAAGCTGTAATGAAAGATTGTGCATGGATTTTCATTTCTCTGACATAAATCCTCAGAAGTGCAATTTCTGGGTCATAAGGTGGTGTATGTTTAGTTTTCTTAAAAAAATGCCAAACTGCTGTACCATTTTTTATTTTCACTGCCTTCTTTCCAGTATTCACTGTTGGGATCATTTTTTATTTTAGCTGGTATACTAGGTGTGTAGTCACCTAACATTTTGATAAGAGCTGAGGATATAAATTTGAATATGATCTTGACCTAAGGGAGACACAATAAATAAGAAAACAAATAGAAAGTAAATATTGAAGATTATGAGAAAAATAAACAAAGCGAGGCATTAGCTTAGTAGCCAGGGAAGCAATTTTCATTAATTAAGGTGTATCAGGAAACTTTCAACTGAGATTTCAAAGAAAGAATAATCTAACTACTTGAAGAATATTTGAAAGATTATTCCAGAAAGAGAGAACAAGCGCACAATCCCAGAGGCATAAAAGCGGTTGGCATACTCAAAGGTTGCAAAAATGACCAACACAGTTTGGTGTATGATAAGTGTTATGGATTAAATGTGTCTCCCCAAATTTCATATGTTGAAATCCTAACCCCCATACAATGGTATTAGGTGGGGACTTTGAGAGGTAATTAGGTCAAGAGGGTGGAGCCTTCATGAATGAGATTAGTAACTTTATTATAAGAAACACAAAAGAGGTTGTTTTCTTTTTGCTCTCTCTTCATTAAGTGAGGACTCAATGAGAAGAGGACCATCTGCAAACAAGGAAACGGCTTCTCACCAGAAACCAACCATGCTGGCAATCCAATCTCAGGCTTTCCAGACTTTAGGACTATGAAAAATAAATTTCTGTTTTTTTGTCACTCTGTCTATGGTAATTTGTTATAACAATGAAAATTGTCTAAGACAATAGGGAAAAACGGTATAGTATGAGGTGTGGTTGGAGAGGTATACATGAAAATGTCAAACCTGGATCTGTCACCATAGAAGAGTAAACATTTTATTCTATTAGTAAAGGAAAGTTAATCAAGAAATCAAAGTAGGGTGTGGAAAGTGAAGAATCAAGATTTTGTGAGCTCTTTTTCAAAATGTCATTCTGATGATATTTCATATACTAGGAAAATAGATCACTCGAGGAGGAGTTGACATGTAGGGGAGCAGACAGGTGGATCTGGATCACGTTGTCATATTCTAAAGAACAGATGGGGTGGCTTTGATTAGAGTTAACAGTAGAAAAAAAGGAAGATGAAAATTTTGTGACATGGAGAGTGATGGAAAGAATGGACTCTATGTTGACCTCTAGGTTTATGGCCGGAATTTCATAGACACACTGTGGTGCCATTTATTGAGATGAGAAAAAAGATCTAAGGGATTTTGTTTTGTTTTATTTGTTTTAGTGAGCTGTGTTCAGCAGTCAACTGATTTTAAAGATACTAAGTTTAAGATTTCTGTTAGATACCCAAGAGATTTCAAGTAGGAAATTGGATATATAGCTAAAGTATTAAATTCACAACTCCTTTTCTTTAATTGATTTTAGATGAATATTAAATAAATGAATTGAGATATGGTAGGAAGAGCCCATAAAACTTAGGTCTATCTGGGTTTATATTGTGGTCTTTCCTCTTTCTTAACTATGTGACTAGAGTGAATGTTAAAAATAACTGATATTTAGTTTGCTCATCTGTGCAATGGTAATAATAATACCTATTCGATATGCATAGTGTGAACATTAAGTAAAATTATTCATACAGAGAAGCTCCAACACTGAAGGTCATAAAATTAAAACTGTTTAGAGTCTAAATATTTATGCATTGACTTCCATTTAATTTTTCCATCTTTGAATGCATAGACATAGAAAGATATTCTATATCCACTTGTCTATCTTATAATGTTTTCATAGATGTCTCAGTGTATACATACTACTGTTTTGTTTTTTAATAATTTATCTTGAATGATACTCTTAGGCCGATGTAACCAATTTTCAAAAGTGGATAATTCTGGTATTTTGCTTGGTATGAAGCTATCAATTCATTTCACATATGTGACTCTATTTCTTTTGATATTAGTAAAAAAAATATTGCAAAGTTATCTCTGTGAAAGCAATTTTATTCACTTCCTCAATTTTAAATATAGTACTCTGGGAGTTAATAACTAGGTCACAAGTCCTAGAGCCAGGTAAAGTCTCACCCACAAATCTGAGTCATAAAACTATGTTACACTGACTTAAAAATTTAGACATTTATAAACACTTCTTAACCTATTTCTATTCTGCATGGATATGAATATATTATGTACTCTAGGACAGGGGTTCCCACTTCCCTGGCCATAGACCGGTATCAGTCTGTGGTCTGTTAGGAACTGGGCCACACAGCAGGAGATGAGCGGTGGATGAGTGAACCAAGCTTCATCTGTATTTGCAGCCACTCCCCAGTGCTAGCATCACCACCTCACCACCATCTCAGCTCCACCTCAGATCAGTAGGTTTTACATTCTCATAGGAGTACCAGTCCCTGGTGCCAAAAAAAGTTGGGGACCGCTGCTCTAGAAGACAGACATTTTGTAGTTATTTGCTATAGTGCTTCTGTAAAAAGAACAAAATATATTTTAACAGTCACAAAGAATAAAGTTGAGGAGTTCTCTTGATCCTTGATGGTTTGTTTAAGATGCTACTGAGAAAAAAAACTTAAAGGATAAAATAAAAATAACCTATTTCATAAACTAAAAGAATAATTTATGTTAGTCAACATTACCTGAAAGAACAGAAGTTTCAGTAGAAATGACAGTTCATAATCAAATTCAGTGAAGAGAGAAGAGTTTGAAAACAGACTCTGTAATGAATGAATGTTTTCTTTTCTGAATCTAAGAGACTTGTCCTTGTGAAAACACTGGAGCCCACCTGATTTTTACTCAATTTATAACTCACAATTTCAAATTAATAGTATGAGGTCTCATGCATTTTTATCCAGACAGCAGATGACATTTTCTGTTATATAGAATTAAGGTTTTAAAAGGGATGTCATTAATTATGTGTGGTATTTCCTGTAAGTAAGACCACCTCTCTGTAATTCAAAGGGTTTTAAATTTATTTGGATTAAATCATGCCACATGCTAGAGTTCTCTAAGTTTTATTAAAAATGCATTATTAAGATGAATAATTCTCTTCCATAACATTTGATATATTTTATATAAAATAGTACTAGATTTTCTGCTAAGTATGTGATGTTTTTGGTTACCCATATTTGAAAACAAATGAAGAAGACTATTCTTTTTGTAGAACAACATTCCAGGACACTGTATATCGACATAATTCTTCAGCAGTCAAAATATTACTAGTATTAGGTAGTCTTTTTCCTTTCCCAGAAATCCAAGGGGTAAGTAAAAGTTTATACAAGCAGTCATGCACCTCTCTCCAGAAATGAGAAGGAACAACTTCAAGTATTTTGACATTACTTAAAATTAAGTGATTTGGTTCCATAATTAAGACTGGGTATATTAATTGCTTTCTCCTGGCTACCACTTCTTCTGAATCCCTAAATTTCTCAGTAATCTGTGCAAACCCTAAAACATTTCTGTACTTTCAGAACTAAAGTTCTAGGTGATTTTGGAATGAATACCCTACAACCTGTGATGAGGTTGAATCATCTGTTCATTAAAAAGTCTTGTGAGGTTTTTCCATTTTCATAAAGAGAAAGGATGAGAAAATGTCCAGATTTGCCTGAGGATAGACTCAAAGCAGTCATCAGTCATGTTCAATGTAATTGTCCTACCTAACTAGATATAAAAGAACTCTTGGGCACCCTTTTGCTTATTCAGATTATAAAGAGTGAAAGATAGTTTTTCAAACAAAGTGGGGCATTTGAAATGTCAAGTCATTACCTTTGGCATTCTACAATGCCTCAAAGGTTTTAAAGTTTTATGAATAATCCTCTATGCAATTAGTTGGAATGAGAAGTAGATTATTCATTTACCTTGATAAAATTCAGATATATCCCATGGATATGATTATATAGACACATTTGTTTGAATTTTTCTCAATCAGCCATTATCTGCATCAGATATAATTCCACTTTGGCCCATTCATACAACTGTATGCTCTCAACTTCCAACTCTCCTTTATTTCTGCCCAGTTTCTGCTTTAATAACTTCTTTTAACTTGCTCATCTGCATCCTGCTTTGCCTTTTGGATCACTGCTTTTCTTCTTCTTGTTAGAAAACTTAACTAAATAACTTGTATTTTAGCTTCATTTGGCCTTAAGAATCTCTTGCAAATGTTCCCTTGGGCATCTGATATAAATGGTAGTTAATATTTCTGAGCACCAACCTTGCTCACTCCTGTTTTTCTTATTCCTCTCCATTGGTGTGATAATGGAAGGAGAGTCTAGACATTTTTTCTGCTTTAGAATAAATGACCTAAAATTTGCTCTAGGTCTACAATATTTTAATTAATAGTGACCTCTAGGTGATCTAGAAAATGATGGTAAACCGTGTGTGTTTGTGTGTGTGTATGTTCTTTTTGTAGCTCTCCGATCATTGATATAGACAGATTTGTTAAATATCTAAGTAAATATCATTTTTTTATGAATGAAGTAGGTTAAAATCTAGTGAACAAAATACAAATATACATTCATGATGCTTCTCTACACAATTTCTCGAAGAATTGCTTAATTGCTAATTGTTTCTGCCTTCTCTGTCAAAGACACTAATATTTAGACTTAAAATGGAAAAGAAAAACTTGGTAATGAAAAGTAGAATTTCTTTAGGGACTAACTATGGAGGGCCCAACAAGGAGAGTGAATCCGATTAAAATAATCACCATAGGAATTTCCTTGTTAGAGAATATCCAGCCTGGCCTTGGAGAAAATGTATCTCTCACTTGCTGTTTTGTTCCTTATCTCTTGGACTAAGTCAATTTCTCCTTTAGTAAAACTATTATTCCTTTGAGAAATGCATCTCATAGGTGCAGCCATATGTTGTTATTGATTTTCCTGGTTCAATTATATTGGATTTGGATTCTTCCTTTGCTTTCACAATAATTCTCTGAAACAGAATGTATATATTTATGCCTGGGTCCAAAAGTGGTCTTCATTTAGGGCAACTATAATTTCTCTCCTAGGTCTGACAACTGGCTTTTATAAAATATAGTCATTTCCTGATTTCCTTTTGGATCAGAACTCTTTATCTAGAATTCATGGCTCTAGCCTTAAATTTAGATTTCCATCTCTGCAATGCCTCTCAAGTCAATCTTGAAATCTGAGATAGATAAAGGGATAATGAAATTTTTAGTACTCAAGACTTGTGCTAGGTTTAATTATATTCCAGGAATCTGCTAGTCTACAAATAGAATTGTAAAATTTTTGTCAGTTATTTCTGAAGAAATGTAGAGAATAGAAAATGTAACTGGGTTGACCATTATATCAAATACTCCCAGTGAACTAAGCTTCTTCATATCCACACGTTTTATTGTGCTCTCCTATAGTGACTTTCTAGAAACTTGATAAGTAATAATGAATCAGGGTTTGCCAAATTGAAATGGTGCCACTGCCATGAAAAATGGCACCATTAGCGAGAGCCCAAATGGAGAGAAAATAAGGCCTCCCAGATGGTAACATCGGTGAACTGCCAGACATTTGAGTGATGTCATTTTGAACCATATAGACCTAATACTATAGCCATATTAATAAACCTAGGCAAGACTCAGAACATCATCCTACCAAATCTAGCCCAAATTGAGAGTTTTTGTTTGAAGTGACTATGTTTTATGGTTGTTTATTAAACAATAACAGATAATTGAAATAATAACCAAATTTAAGGATAGGAATAAAATATTCCATTTAAAAAAATGAGCACATAGTATTTCATAAAATATAGACTAATATCTTGATGGTATTATAAGCTAAATCTTTCTGGGAATTATTAGAATAAATTATTCAGGCATTGATAAGGAAGTTGCGATCATTGGAGGCCAATATACATTTACTTTAACATGACCTTTCACATTATCTCATGTACTTCTTTGTTTTAATTGTTCTGCTTTCAATGGTATATCTTAGTTACTTTACAAGGGCTCTCAGATTATTTTCATGTATCACGTAAAAGTACATGGATTGGAGGCAAAGTCAAAAAGCTACACTGCTCTCAAATTGAATAATTGTACTTAAATGTGTTTAATAGTAAATTGAGATTAACTTGAAATATGCTTATTCTAGTGTGTGACAAAAAATTCTTCCTATAGCCCTTTCTTTCCCTTTTTAAAATCATTAATATAGATCAAGACAGACTGTTGTACATATCAAATGTATGGATAATACAGAGAGAACAGTAAATATTACATATGAGAGTACTACAACCTTAAAATATTATTGTAGATTGGAGCAATGACTGAATATTGAATGATAAAATCTAATAGAATGGGGAACATATAAAATCCTGCATTTCTTTATGAAATGTTACTTAGGAGCTACACATATTAAAGATGTATCAGTTTTTTACCACAGTGGGATATGTGAGTCAGTGATTGCTGTAGTTCCCAACAAGCTAGTCTGAACTTGGAATAGTGTGATGATAATTTTTATGTGTCAACCTGAGTGTGCCAAAGGATGACTATTTGTCTGGTCAAACATTATTTTTGGGTGTATCTGAGGCTGTTTCTGGAAGTGATTAACATTTGTGATTATGATGAGTAAAGTAGATGGCCCTCCCCATATGGGTGGGCATTGTCCAACTGTCTAATCCTTGGACAGCCTGAATAGAACCAAAAGGCAGAGGAAGATTGACTTCTCTCTCTTTTCTTGACTTCTTTAGCTAAACATTCATCTTCTCCTGCCTTTACTGAAACTTACACTATCAACACCCCTGGTTCTCAGCACTTTGGACTCAGCTAGGAAGTTACACCACTGGCTTGCTATTACAGATGGCAAACACAGATTATGAGTCTTTTAGGCCTCCATAATTGAATATTCCAATTCTTTATAATAATTTAAAAAATCTTGTTCTAGATCTTATTCTAGAAACTATATATATAGTCATAACATACATATCTCCTATTGGTTTTGTTTCTATGGAGAACTCTGACTGATAGAGATACATCGTCATAGTTGAGGAAGGGATTAGCATTTCTGTTCTTCTCTGCTCATGTCAGATGATATCAAGAATTATAGAGTTAAATTTTATTTAATGAAAGATTATAATAATATTTATCCTATAAGTTCAAAGTCATTTAAAATAAAAATTGCACTTGAAAATTTCTTAATCAAAAGTCATCGTGTGGTTTACAAAGACATATAATGTAAAGTGATTAATATCTGTTTGGAATCACTTGCCATTTTCAATAGGCTAAATTATAACTTGCATTTAGGTCTATATAAAGAGAATGACATACTTTTTAAAGGTAAGCTTAGGTGCAGCAAAGATATTTACTTAATATTATTAATGCTTAAGAACTAGTGTGCTGAGTTCAGTTTAGGGACAATGTTGTAGGAAATATTGCATAGGACAGTTTATGCTCTGATTGTAGAGAAAAATAATTATGAACATAATATAAGAAATGATATTCTTGACAACTATCTCTGGGGATATTTCACTCTGTTGAGAAGTACAAATTTTCCTATACCTGAAGAGATTCATGAATCAGAAAGGATGTGGACTCTTTGAGTGTTCAAAGACCTTCAAACTTTAGAGATTGCAGTCTGTGATGGTAATTATCATCTCGCAAGAGTATAATTAGCTTTTTTTTGGTATAGTAGAGTCCCTTTGAGTCATCCCCAGACACAAATTACCCTAATTGCCTGCAGAAATGTTTTTCAATCCACACAAAATTACCCTCAGTGAGGCTTAGAGAAAACATTCTTATAAGTGTTCAAAGAACAGTAGAACTGAAGAAAATATATTAGAATTTGGAGCTTGGTTTATTCTGCTTCTGCTATTCAAAGACTCAGATCACAGTCTATGTCATTCGGATAGAATGTTCACCAGAACCATAACAATTAAGAGAAATATGATAAAGTCTTTGCTCTGAAACTGTGAGACACCAGTTCTGTCCAAGTCCCCCTAAGTCAGATTGTTTGTTTTATTTTTACTGATTTGAATTTCATTTTTGTCAGACTTATTTATAGAGCACCTTTGCTGAATAACAAAGTTATCACTTTGTTATTGAAATGCTCTCTCGTATTAGAAAGAATAAATTACACATATCCATTGCCAACTCTGCTCTCAACCCCAGTGGAATCCCAATGCTATGGGTAGCGATATGACTAAATTAAGCAGTTTTGAGATTAAGTCAGAAGGTCTTAATTATTGGTTGATTGTCCAGTTTTTAAACTGTGCTTTAACTAAATGTATGGCATGTCATTAATAATCGCTTTGACAGATCTCAAATTCCAAGGGTTCATAGGGCAAATATTAAGGTGTTATATAGTTGATGGTATGAAGACATATATTAAATAGAAAAATAATCCCAAGATAAAATGTAGAGTCCAGTAAGACATACTTGGGTGCACTTTCAAACAGCAATAAATAAATAAATAAATAAATAAATAAATAAATAAAGACACATTTTTATTCCCTCAAATTGCACAGACTTGATATAGAATTCAGTAAGTATCCACCCATTAGGAAAGGATTTAAAAAGCTGAGACTGTGTCTTTACTTTCAATCTCCCTACTAAAAAAGATAGCATTCCTTTTTTTCATCCCAGTACCACTGCCTGACATAATGGCTAGAATTCTCACATTAAAAAGAAAAAAAAAATCCCTTTGGATCAAGATTTTGAAAGGATCTGATAGATGCTAATGATATCATAAAAGATATGAAATAGTAAATTTCTTTCAATTGTACATATTTCTTTATTCTAATATTTTAATTCAGTTCCCAAGAAGTAAATCCTATTAGTTTTTAGTGTATTCTTCCAGACTATTTTCAAAGTTTCTTTGTTGTTTTTAAACAAACATAAGATCATATTATATATTTGTTCTTAAATTTTCTTATCTCACTTATCAACACATCATGGACTTTTTCCATGGAAGCAAAAAGCATGTTATTATTTTTAATAGCTTCACAGAATTCCATAGTATGGATACACTAGGATATATTAAAGCACTTTCTAACAAACACTTAGGTGATTCCAATTTTCTACTATTGAAAACAATGGTCCAAGGAACATATCTGTATAAAAATCTTTGTATAGTTCGATATTTTTGTATTATAATTCCCAAGAGGGAAACTCTTATTATTATTATTTTTTGCTTTGTTATTTTTTTAAATTAGGTTTATTGGGTAACATTAGTTAATATAATTATTAGAGTATAGGAAAGCTATACTCTAGACTTTACTGTATTTGCTTATTGTTTCTAGTAGTGTTCTTGTGGAGTCTTTACCATCTTACACCTGTTAAAATAGCTATAATCAATAGGACAAGTAATAATAAGTGTTGGAGAGGGTGCAGAGAAAAAGGAGCCCTCATACACTGCTGGTGGGATTGCCGATTGGAACAGCCACTAAGGAAAACTGTATGGAGGGCGGTTCCTCAAAAGACTAAGAATGGATCTACCTTATGATCCAGCAATCCCTCTACTGAGTATTTACCCCAAAGACTTGAAAAGCCATATCTAAAAAGATGTTTACATACCGATGTTCATAGCAATATTATTCACAGTGTCCAGGACATGGAAGCAACCGAAGTGTCATATGATAGATGATTGGCTAAAGAGGCTGTGGTACATATATACAGTGGAATATTACTCAGCCATAAGAAGAGATTAAATACTGCCATTTGCAACAACCTGGACAGACCTCGAGATAATCATGCTAAGCAAAATAGCCAGATAGAAAATATTGAAAATCACATGATATCACTTATATGTGAGATATAAACCCAAAAGCAACAAATGAGCAGGACAAACAAACAGAGACTCATAGACATGGACAATAGACTAGTGGTTACCAGAGGATTATATAGACTAGTGGTTACTAGTCAGGTGGGAAAAGAGCAGGGAGGTATATGGGGTAAAGGAGGTCAAATATAGGGAGATATTGGGAGAGCGAAGTGGATAAAGAGGTTCAAATATATGGTAGCTGAAGGAAACTGGACTTTGGGCGGTAAACACATGATATAATACACAGATATCAAATTATAATGTACACCTGAAAATTATATAGGGTTTTCTATATAGAGAATCATGTCATCCGCAAATAGTGAAAGTTTGACTTCGTCATTTCCTATTTGGATGCCTTTTATATCTTTCTCTGGTCTGATTGCACTTGCTAGGACTTCCAATGTTATATCAAATAACAGTGGCAATATCGGACAGCCTTGCTTTGTACCTGATCTTAGAGGAAAGGTTTTTAGTTTTTCACCATTAAGTATAATATTGGCTGAGTGTTTGTCATAGGTGGTCTTTATTATGTTAAGGTACTTTCCTTCTATACCGATTTTGTTAAGTGTTTTGATCATAAATGGATGCTGTATCTTGTCAAAGGCTTTTTTAAATTTGTTAATGAGGTGTATCACATTAATCGATTTGCTTATGTTGAACCATCCCTGTGCTCCTGGAATGAAGCCCACTCGATCATGGCATATGATCTTTTTAATATGTTGTTGCGTTTGGTTTGCTAGTATCTTATTTAGGATTTTTGCATCTGTGTTCAATCTGTGTTCAATATCTGTGTGAGATATTGGTCTGTAGTTTTCTTTTTTTGTGTTATGTTTACCAGGTTTTGGTATCAGAGTAATATGGGCTTCATAAAAGGAGTTGGGAAGTATTGCTTCCTCTTCGACTTTTGTGGAATAGTTTGAGGAGAATGGGTATTAAATCTTCTTTGAATGTTTGGTAGAATTCACTAATGAAGGCATCTAGTCCTGGACTTTTATTTTTTGGTATGTTTTTGATGATTTTTTCAATTTCCATACTATTGATCAGTCTGTTTAGATTTTACAGATCTTGATTCAGTCTAGGAAGATTGTAAGTCCATTTCTTCTAGGTTATTAAATTTGGTTTTTACATAGTTTTTCATAGTATTCTTGTATAATCCTTTGTATTTCTGTGATGTCAGTTGTAATTTCCCCTCTTTCCTCCCTGATTTTGTTTATATGTATTCTTTCTCTTTTTTCTTAGTAAATTTAGCCAGGGGGTTGTCAATTTTATTAACCTTTTCGAAGAACCAGCTCTTTGTTGAATTTATTTTTTCTATTTGTTTTGTTTTCAATTTCATTTATTTCTGCCCTAATTTTGATTATTTCTTTCCTTCTGCTGACTTTAGCCTTCATTTTTAATTCCTTTCTAGTTTTTTAAGATGAACCATTAGGCCGTTTATTTGGGCTCAGTTTTCTTTTTGGAAATAGGCCTGAAATGATATGAACTTTCCTCTTAATAACGGCTTTTTCCATGTCCCAAATGTTTTGATATGTTATACTATCATTATCATTCATTGCTATGTATCTCTTGACCTCTCTTTTTATTTCTTCTGTGACCCAGTTATTCTTCAGTAGCATGTTGTTTAATCTCCATGTATTTGTGGTTCTTCCTGATTTCCGTTTCCACTCGATCTTTAGTTTCAAAACATTATGATCAGAAAATATGGTTGGTATGATTTCCACCCTCTTTTATTTGTTGAGACTATCTCTGTGTCCCAATATGTGGTCAATCCTTGAGAATGTTCCATGTTCACTAGAGAAGAATGTATAAACAGCTATTTTGGGATGGAAGGCACTGTAAATGTCAATAATGTCCAGTTGGTCTAATGTGTCATTTAAGGATGCTATTTCCTTATTGATTTTCTGTTTGGATGATCTGTGCGACAGTGGGGTATTTAAGACCTATACTACGATAGCGGTTTGGTCTGTTTCTTTCTTTAGTTCTGTTAGTAATTGCTTTATATATTTCATGGATCCATGATTGGGAGCATAGATATTAATAAGTGTTATGTCTTCTTGGTGCACGATTCCCTTTATCATTAAGAAGTCTCCCTCAGGGGGTGGTTCCATAGTGTAATGGTTACACTATGTGTATGGTTACATAGTGTATGGTTAGCAGGTCTGCTATGCATGCAGAAAGTCCTGGGTTCCTGCCCCTGGTGGAGCCATGGATCATACCTCTGGTGTGCCAGGCCCCAGGTGCGCAATACTAGGCCACGGTTTTATACCACGAACATGTGGGAGGGGATGCCCCAGTTTCAGAGACCCAGTTCTTAAGAGGAAGCAGCAATATTCATGAGTCAGGGGTGGAAGTGGGTGGGGGGAAATTAGAAAGAGAGGAAAGAAAAAAAAGTGTTTCTCAGTATCTTTCTTTCCCTTTTTTATTTTGAAGTCTATTTTGTCTGATATTAGTACTGCTACTCCCTCTTCTCTGAATGTCATTTGCTTGAAATATCATTTCCCCCCCTTTCACATGGAATCCATATTTGTCTTTGGAGCTGAGATGTGTCACCTGAAGGCAGCATATGGTTGGGTTTTTTTTTTTTTTTTGATCCATTCTGCAAATCTGTGCTTTTTTTATTGGTGAGTTCGGTCCATTTACATTTAGGGTGATTATTGATATATGAAGTATTCTTATAATCAATTTATCTTTTGCTTTTTGGTAGCTCAGTGTTTCTATTGCTTCCTTGTCCTTGTGTTTCTGTTTTCTTCATTTTGCTTGGCTTTTGTGTGTTTTGCCTCTGGTTCTTCTTGTATATTGTCATATACTTCGATTCCGAATCTTTGGTGCATGCTTACCATTATATATATATATATATATATATATATATATATATATATATATGGTCATCTATTTTCTTATGCACGTGTCTTATCTCTATTCCCCTTTGCAAAGTTGGATCATTGAATCTTCCCCTTTTCAGTCATTGTTATCTCAATTTGTCCATATGTATGCTGAGCGTTTATTATTATCTTATTGTAACAATTCTCTTCTTATTATTTAAGCTTATAATGCCTTGTTTTTAGTAAGGGTTGCACTCCTCTGTTTCTATTTACCTGATAGTCACTTTACTTCTAATTATTATTATTATTATTATTATCATCATCATCATTTTGTTTTAGGTAAACTGACCTCTTTCAGTATTTCCTGTAGTGCAGGCCTCGTAGTGGAGAATTCCCTCAATTTTTGTATGTTTGGAAAAGTCTAAAGTTTTCCTTCATATCCAAAGGAGACCTTAGCTGGATACATTGTTCTAGACGGGTAGTTCCTCTCACTTAATATTTTGAATATTTGATTCCATTCTTTTCTGGCTTGTAAGGTTTGCGCTGAGAAGTCCAAGGATAATCTAATTGGTTTACCTATATGTTACCATTTTTTTTCTCCCTGATTGCCTTAAGAATTTTTTTGACATTGATTTTTGATAATTGTAATATAATGTGTCATGGAGAAACCTTTTTGGGTTGAGATAATTGGGCATTCTGTTGACTTCTTGAATTCCAAGCTCCAGCTCATTTCCTAGATTTGGGAAATTCTCGTCAACTATTTGTCTGAAAATGCTTTCTAATCTCTGTTCCTTTTCTTGGCCTTTGATAATGCCCATTATTCTTATGTTTCCTCTCCTGATGGTATAAGCTAGTTCTTGAATTTCTCTTTCTTATTTTTTATTATTTGTTTTCTCTCTTCTTCATTATGATTTATTTCTAGATTTTTATCTTTGATATCACTGATCCTTTCCTCCATTTGGTCGACTCTATTTCCCAAGCTTGCTATTTTATTTTTCAACTCTTGCAGTGTGGTTTTTTTTAACCTCCAGAAGATCTATTCTGTTCTTTTTGAGAGTTTCAATCTCCTTGCTCTGCTCATCTAGTTGTTTTTTCAATTCCTGAAATTGTTGCTATGACTCATTTCGGAACTCACTGAGTTTTTTCAGAAGTACCATCCTGAATTTTTTGTCTTTAAGTTGCATATTTCTATGATGGTTAGTTTATTTTCTGGAGATTTTTCCTTTTCTTTCTGAGATGCCTTGTCGCCTTGGTTGTTCATGGTGTTTAATGGACTATTTCTGTACCTGGGCATTAATGGAAATGTATTCTGCTGCTTTTTCAGAAAGATTTCTTATATAAGGTCTCTCTTTAGCCTACTGCAAATAAGGCACCTTTCTTTTGGTTTCCAGTAGGTAGTGTCTAAGCCTTTTGGATCTGCTTTATATAAAGCTTTAAAAATGTCTTTTTATTTTCTGATAAATATTTAATCATGCTTGCTACCCTCAATTTCAGTCTCTGTCAGTATTAGCAACAGTTTTGGTAGCATTTGCTCCAATTACCCTGGGGCTCCACGATGTTCCATCTTGGAGGGTATGGTGGGAGGGGCCCTCTAATTTGGGGGTTGGGGGCTGTGACTCAGGCTCAGTTTTGCAACCACTTTTGGTAAAAATCAACTGTTGTTTCTTTGCCAACCGCTTCTCTGCTTTCTGTCCTCATAACTGGGCCATGCAGCCAGCCAGCCACAGGGACCTCACAACTTTCCCAGGCAGAGCAGTGCAGGGAACTCACTACAGGAGCTCGCAGCTCCTTTCTTCTTCTCCTCCTTCTGCAGGGAGCTTTGGTGGCTGCGAGAGGCGGCCTCTTTATTTCTCCCAGTGCACTTCCTGACACCCAGGCCTCTGACCTGTGGTAGCTCTTCTGCGCAGGTCCCACGCTCAAATGTGCTCGTGTGCAGTTTGGGTGTTTTTTTTTGTTGAATTTTAGAGTTCAGCTTGTTGTTTTAAGAGGAGAGATCTGGGGGCATTTTTCACTCCGCTATGTTTCCAAAGATCTGTGAAATAGTAATTGATATTTCTGACCATTGCTGGACATTTTTCATAGCATAACATACTCTGATCAGGACTCTCTGTCATTTAAAGTAGTAATTCTTAAGTATAGGCTGAAGGTAAAGAGGACAACCCCAATCCCAGACAGAAAGATGTCCCAGGTGGTCATATAAGCTATGATTAATACTCAGGGAAAGTTATCTTTTTATTTTTATGGACTTTTCCTAATAAGGCAAGGTGGTTTGGAATTAAAAAATAATTTTTACTAGTTAGGTAACATGTTAGTAATATAATGCAAGCAGGTGTAACAAACAAACTCCAATGCATATACTGCCTCAAATCACAAATGAATTCACCCAAAGTTCAAAATGGGTGTTTCTCATGGCAGGATGTTTTTCCTGTGGTGTTCAACTGATGTTCCCAGCCTTCTTTTCTCTTGTGGTTCCTACCATAATCTTGTGGATCATCATGTTCATTTGTATTAAGGGAGGGGAAAAGAAAAAGAGAAAGCACAACAAGTTACATGGGATGGTATTTATGGGTAAGACCTGGAAGTAATGCTTATCATTGTAATTCACATTCTGTTGGTTAGAATTTGAGCTCATGACTGCAAGTGCAAAGGAGATTGGTAAATATTGCCTAACAATTTGCCCAGGAAAATGATGAAATAGGGTTGATGAGCTGCTAGCAGTTGCTGCTATATGGAATAACTTGAACATTGTACCTCAACATCTTTACTTCCGATGAAGGAAAGTGTAAAGTAAGGGGGGGAAAGGAGTAAATTAAGTTTATTCTCTATAGTTATTGCACAGAATTCTCAGATTTTCAAAAATTATGAATTGCACACTGTACTCAAAATATAAGTTGCTGTTCTTGTTTACCAGCAACTTTGCCTTTGAAATTTTATTACTTTCCCTAATACCTAAATAATCTCAACTCAATTTGGCAACTTGATAACTCTTGGTAACTCTCAACCTATATTATATTTAATACATGATAATGGCAGTGAGTTAGAAGGGTGACAGATGAGGTTGATTACTAGATTATAGAAAGAAGATACTATAAACTCTGGAAAAGAAGGCTTTTTTTTTTTCCTGAATGAATTTGCCATCACAAGGTATCCACTCACCACCAATTAAACATTTTAGACTCTAAAATTTACTCACACTTGCAGCTGAGAAACAGCTGTGCTCTCTCTAATATTGCTGTGTTACTTTAAGCAAGTCATTTCACCTCCCTGGCTTTCGTATCTTTATAAGATACAAGAAAGACTAGATAGCAAGTCTTTTTGTTTGTTTGTTCAGATTTTCATTCAGAGTCCTGTAAAATATTCTTTTTGAAATCTATTTCTAAATATACTTTAAGAATTCTTGAATGACCTTAGAAAATTACTTTTTAATATGAAGGCTATGTAGGGATCTTTGTAAACCTTTTCTTGTTAGAATTAAAATTATAACTTCACTGCATGGAGTAAAGATAAAAGGATAATGCCTCTTTACCGATGTTTGAAATCCAGAAACAGTTTGAGATATGAGATTATATTTTTTTGGCAAAAGTGTTGATAAACTTTTTTAATCCAGAAAGTGAAATGTTTTCATCACATTTCTAAATGGACATGAATGTTTTATTTAAAAAATATATATTTCTATTACTTAAAAATATATCATAAATATATATTCCATGACCGGGCTGTCTTTTTAAATGAAAAGGAATTTTCGCTATGGCACCGTAACAGCTTTTGATCCTATCCTGCTGAGCTGCCAGCTACTGAGGTTATTAAGCATGAAGCTGGCAAGCGAACTCTTTTTTATGCAGCCCAGTGGGAAGAATTGGCTCTTGATGTGGGACAAGTAAGAATGAACCCTGAACATATTTGACTCTTTTCTTTGAAGTCTTTCCCTAAGTAATTTGTGTGTGTGTGTGTGTGTGTGTGTGTGCGCGCGCACGCTCGTGCGCACACACACACATCAATCTTACTGTCTACCCTTTTACATTAGTTCAAGTACTAGGTATTTTTTAAACTGACCATGCACCATTTAGTGTTTTTTGAAATTATGTTGGAAATTTCTTAACATGCTTTGGGAAATGCAGACAGTACTGGTAGAATGAGCACAAATTTCTTTATGGTTTATTCATGCAAACTGAGTCAGCAAGGGCACCCCACACCAGCTGTGGCCATGGAGAGAGAGCAAAGTAAAAACAACATTGGTATGCAGCACACGTGAAGTTGCAAGTTTTAAATGATTTGGTCTCTCTACTGGAGCAGCGGATTTTTCTCCATAGGAAGTTTGGGTTCCCTACTGCAGAGGGAAGATTGGGTTATATAAAGGTAAACAAACATTGCCAAATTCAGATATTCTGATGCTTCAATGAAATCAAATTTCAGACCTTAGTATTATTGGCTCTTAACAAGGGAAGTCTAGGCACCAGGGTATTTCAGAAGAAAGAGACAAATATATGAATATCTCCTAAGTTACATGCCCTGTGCTATATTTTCCGCACACACACAAAAATGAAAGATCTTGATAACTGTGCATAAAGTAATGAAAATCTTCTTGTCTGCACAATCAGTTCCAGGAAAGAGTTTTTGAAATTGATTCATAAGAGGCTTTAAGATCATCCTGCTACTTTATTGGTAGAGAAAGAAAAGACTAAATAGGTTGCGTAACTAGTCCAAGTTTACATATGGAGTCACCTATATTGAGGTTTGACAGTTCTTCTGACTCTCCTTACAATGTTCTTTAATATTAAATAAATATGTAACAGCAGGAAATTATTTTAAAACCAACATTCATTTTTGCAACCTAAAACAAGTGATATTTTTCAATAGCTATAAAAATGTATTAATTGAAAAAGGAATGAAGTTTATTTCTGCTAACTGAATTTAAAAAGTGAAAAAGAAAGCCATATATTGAAATTACTGAATACTGATCTGGAATTACTCACTGTAATTTTGCACAGACACTTATGAAATAAGGACTTAATGGACAGTGAAAGTTCACTGAAAATCATCTGAGTGAAAAAAAAAAAATTAACCTTACAGTTAGTTGTAAAAAAAAGATAAAGCCAAAAAAAAAGAAAACAAGACAATGGAGAATTTCACCATGTCATTATTTAAGTCTCACTATGGCATAAAGAAGACAAGATGAGGAAAGACTAACAACATCTTCTGAAAGCACCTAGTAGCATTTTTTTTTTCTCTTGTGAATGTATGCAAGTCTGAGGGAAATTTTTTTTTGGATCCTGGCAGTATTCTTATAGTAACTAGCTGCAATGGGAATGTTTGTGGGTACATCTTTACACAAATTAAACTGAGAACAGACAAATTAGGTGAATAGTTGTTATAGCTGAATTAGGGGAAAATACAAAAGATGGAAAGAGGGTGGACTTTCTGATCTGCACACTCAAAGTCTTGGTCAATGATGATACATTGGCTAGAATAACTAATTGTATATGATAAATTAACTTGTTTGAAGTTCATCAGGATATTATTATAGAAAATAATCATATAGAAAAAAAGCAATATAAAGATGACTTGCTACAGTGTGAGCTTTATCACTATAAAACATTAAGGAAGAATATATAAGGCAAAAAATGCTTAACATTATAAAGCACATATTAAACCCATGTCAGTGCAGTGGACTGCTTCAGTATTTCTTACCAATAGACATCAAACTTAGGTGTCTAGATATAAATAGTTTAACAGAAATAAAATTCTGTATCTTTAAATTCTATAAAATACATATGTAAATTGAATCTAAGAATAGGTCAATTGCATACCATAAAAACCGTTGTTTCACTTTACACAAAAAAGGGATTGCTCTCCCATTCCGTATGTTACTACAGTACATTATCTGAAATGCAAAAATCTGTGGGGGAATCAAACGAGTTGACAAGTCAATATATTGATTTCAGGTATCCTCTCTTAATCAATGTTAATTTGTTTTATATATATATATATATGTATTTAAAATCATTTAAGGAGATGCTTAAATCGGATATATTATACAGTGGGGCAATGCAAGTGATGATAATTTTTATTTAATGATATGTTCTCTTCAATCTTATAAATACTGTCAAATAAGTTTTTCTGAGAGAAAAATCTATTAAAGAAAAGAAAAAGGAACATTCAAGATAAATTTTGAAAACTGATTTGTTAATTCATTTATAAAACAAATTCATGAAAAGACTACATATCTCAGCTAGCTATATATTTGTCTAAGTATTGGATTTCATAAATGAGATAAGTGCCAAGGGGTCACACTTAAATATCTACACTTAAATTAAAAAAAAAATTATATTGAACTTTTTTGGGGCAGGGAGAATAAGTCTGATTACATAAATTTACTGCACAATATGATTTGAGTTTGTTAATTAGGTTATGTATTATGTATTTTCTGCAAAATGAATGACAAATTTGTAGCTCCAAGGCTTTGCTATTAATATATTTAGAGTACATAAAGATATTAAAATGTTTTATTAAAATATGATACTGGTAGAAGTGTATTAAAAGTAATCAATATTTTTGTTTTCCTAATTCCTTCTTATTGAGTTTAATAAAGTTCCTCCAAGTTAAAAAGGAGCATGTACAAGTAATACACATTTGAAAAGTCTTGGTAAAATATTTTTTATTGTTGCATAACAAATTACCATAAAGTTAGTGGCTTAAAACATACCCATCTCCTACCTCACATTTTTCATAATTCAGCAATTTTGACATAGTCTAGCTGTTTGCTCAGGGTCTCACAAGCTGAAATTAAAAATTAATTAAATTTGGATAATTATATATAGTTAAAAATCTATAGATTAAATTATTGACCAAGGCTGCAAACTCATTTGAGGCTTATTGGAAGTCCTCTACCAAACTCATTAATTGTTGAAAACATAAATTTCCTTGCAGTTGTATGACTGAAATGATCAGTTTTTTGTTAACTGTAGAGCAGAACTCATCTCAGCTCCTAGAGTGCACCCTTTGGTCCTTGACATATCCTACCTGTCTCTCAAAACATGGCAGCTTATTTCCTGAAGGCCGGCAGGAGAACGTATTTCCAGAAAGAGCTCAGTCCCTTTTCAAAAGCTTTCGCAAAGTAAAACATACTCACCTGGAATAATCTTCATTTTTATTAACTCAAAGACAACTAGTTTGGGATCTTAATTCCATGTGCAGAATGCCTTTGTCTTTGTTGTTTAATGTAACTTATTAATGGGAGTGAAACCCATCATATTCACATCTCACTGAAGAGATTAACAGGGTGTATACTCCGGAGGATGGGAATATGGAGGTCATATTAGAATTTCGCCAGCACAGTATACTTCCCAGAAATTGAGAAATAAAAAAATAATCTCTCGTGATTGATAATAAACTATAATGTCAGTCAGGTGTTTAGACATTTCTCTTTTATCTAAATCCTCACTATCTATATTGAAAAAAAATAATTATGCTTGGATAGATTTTGTGAGATAGGGCTAGCTCTCCCCTTCATGGTGTCTCACAAGAATGTATTATAAATGGGTCACAGAACCTAAATGTTAGATCTGTTTGACTGAACACACCAGTTTCCTAAGAAACATCAAAGAATAAATATTATTAAATATGTTTCAATCAAAATTCCTAATGTGGGAAGACACTGTGAATTGGTCAATTGGTTTATCACATTTTTTCCAAATTCTTTCAAATTTCTTGAATTGCAGAAGTTAGAAAAGTGAAAAATAGTTGTTAGATTCCTTTGCAGGTTAAGGTTTCAGAGTGATTTAGAAATATTTGCATGCATTTTGGAAAGTAGAAAGTGAGGCTGCAGTTGGACATTTGCTATTTCTGAGGATTCTGTTGGGAAGCAATATTGTGCAGGCTTATTCATTTTATTATTTAACAATGTATTTATTTATTTTATAGGACAATTAGCAGAGGCACCAATGTCCAGAATCACAGGCATCAGGAGGATTAAGTGGAACATCCATTTTGATTATGACCATTATCACATGGTTCTGAAGCTATTGATAGCAGCAGTAGCAGCTTCTCAGTCATGGAAAGGGCTTTCTAATCACAGTATGGATTCAAGAGGAAACACCTCTAAGGTCAGCCTCTCAATTCACTGGATGGCTTTCTGATAATAAAAGAAATGGCTCTTTGGTGGCTTATTCTCTGTTGTAGCTTTGGGAGGCTATCCTTAAGCACAATTTGATTCTTTTTTTTTTTTTCCTTTCAGCACCCTCAATAATTCTGTAAAGCATCTTTTTTGGACTTAACAAGATTGAACATGTCTTAGTACAGGCAGTACTTCCTTATCTTTCCCAATCCTCTCTATTTCTGGAAATAGAGAGTCACACTGTGGAGCAGAATAATAATTTTAATTGCTTTCTTACACTACTCTCAGGATCTTTGGGTATGAGTGGAGCAATTCTACTCCTTATTGATGCTCCTTTTCTTCCAATGTGAGAAATTTGAAAATGACCCTTATAGTGTAGACTTAATTACATTTGTACCTAAGGGTATTTGTTTTCAAATCTACTTGGTGGAAGGAAAGATGATAGCTTGTTCTTAAATTTTAATATCTATAATTTTTTTTTTTATAAATCTCACTAATAGCATGTAGATCATGCATTATTGCCAGTTATAGATTCACCAGGAGTTTTCAAATTTAATGATCCATTCTTTTAAATGTAATGTTTGATGTTTCCAGGACCACAACCAAGAATGTCATTGGATAAGGCTGGAAAAGTTCTGAAGAATATTCTTCTATACCCTCCAGGCATCATCATATCATAAGATGTGCTGGCCAAAGAAGGAAGAGAAAATGACCTTTTTATATATAGTTAAAATCTATAGATTAAATTGGCCACCTGTCCAAGGTTATTTTTCCTGCAGGCAAATTAATTTTCTTCTCCCCACTCCCTCTGCTCCCACTGCTACTTTAAAAGTTTGGTCCCATAACCCCTCCTCCCCCCAAAAATTGCTATAAAAAGAGATTAATTATCATAGTATTTGAGAAATAAAGTTGAATCATGGTTTCTTCTTGTTTTGACAGTGTTAACATCATATTCTGTCTCCAAAGTCCATACTAGAGAAAATAAACTCAATGTAGCAGAAGAGACATTTGAGTTTAATATAACAAAGACTTCTTGGCAGAGAGGCTGTTTTGGCATGGTGCCTACCTTAATGTCACATCATGAACAGAGCATAATTTAGTCCTCGGAGAATATCCAAGGTTTAAATTTTGATAAAAGTGTGAGCAATTGGGTGAATTTTTTACCTTTTACCTTAAAATATGTTTCTTTCAACCATATCTTGTATCTGCCAACAGTACTCTTTGTGCTTCCTTTTCACAGCATTCATTATTCTTATAACTCTTTGTGTAACATCTGTTTCTGCCACTAACCTTTAACTTCTATGAATTTCACACTTTTTTTGCATCAATTCAATGTGCTACTATTTATCTAGCTCATTACATTAAATAAATGCCTAAATAGATGTTTAGAAAAATATCTCAATTGTGTTTAAACATAACATGGTAGAACATAAAGTTTATGGAATTTTAACACCTCATGTGAAATTAAGTCAATTTGAATTAATCTCCCATTTTATTTAACAAATAAATAGTTAGCACTTCGTGTCAGTCATGATTCTAAGTAAAATTTAGTATCCGTTTATCATTTTGAGGAAAGTGTTATTATTAACCGTTACCACACAAGGAAGTTGAAGCAAGTAAAAGTTTGCCTAAGGTAACTCAGGGAGAAAGGGGCTGAGCTAGGATCCAAATCCAGTAAGTCTGGGTCACAAGCCTGTTTCTTAACCACTAAAAGGGGCCAGTTTCCTAGCTTCACCCATCTGGGATCAGTGGTAAACAAGGATACAAAAATGTTACATTAATCTGCATTTTATGAGTTTATGATAAATAATTATGATTTATGGCACATTTTATAAAACTATTATAAACAAATATATCAATGAGAATCCAACAACAATAATAACCATTTATCAAATTTAAAAAATCATTTGAGGTTTCAAAAAGCAGCAAGAACAACAAAAGTAAAAAAAAAAAATATTTAGTTGAAGAACTTATTTGCCAGAGCTTTATCTTTACAGTCTGTTTTTTCTCTCTATTTGATTCTATTCCTTCTTATTCAGATACTTTCACTGATGAAAAATCGAGGTGGCAGGACTCTTGGTGGGGGTTATAATGACAATATCGTTAAGTAGCAATTATAGACTAAAGTTTTTTGAAGTGGCTTAACTAGAGAAGAATTCTAAAGTATTAACACTGAACTAAAATATTTTCTCTTATAATGCATTGGCTCAGATGGACAAATTTAGGTACATTACAGGTGATTCTAATTACATAATAGTGTCTATCACTGTTTTTTAAATAGTGTGGCAAATAATTCAACACTTTAAAAAAAGTTGAGGAAAAGTTTCCTGATCGCTAGAACATGAATGCGATACATGTTATAAAGCCTATGACACATATAAAATGTTATTATTCTCAGATCATTCAACTCAATACCTAAAAACCTAAAATGACTTTTTTTTTTTGCTTTTGATGGTAGAACTCAATCGTATCTCCTATTCTTACCTCCATAAGAACTCAAAAAGTTCCAGCAATATATCCTTCTAGGCACAGAGATATGATTTTCCCATAAACCTCCTTGACTAGTCATGTCTATGTTTTTCCTATTATAACATTAATCATAGCATATACTAATGTTCTCTTTACTCATCCCTGTTCTTCTTAGGCTGTGAGGTCCTTGAGAGCACTGATTATGGCATATTTTCCTAAAGGAACAAGAATGTCACTTGGGACAGAGTAACAATTTGACAAGTACAGGTTGACTAAACAGAGGTGCATACTCTTTGTTTCCTGTGTCAGTTTTCTATCACGGCTGTAAAAAGTGACCACTTCTTAGTGACTTAGAACAATGTAAATTTATTGTCTGCAAATACTATAGGTTAGAATTCAAACATGGATTTCACTGGGCTAAAGTCAGGAGGTCGACAGAGCAGCATTCCTTCTGGAGGATTTTGGGAAGAATCCATTACTTTGCTTTCTCCAGTTTGTAAAGGCCAATCATTTTTCTTGGCTCATGGCTCCTTTCTCGATCTTCAAAGTCAGGTGCATAGCACCTCTGAGCAGTGTTTTATAGTTATCTCCCTAGAGTTTCTTCTGCTGCTTCCCTGTTCTACTTTTAAGGACACTTATAATTACTTTGGACCCACCTAAGTATCAAAGATAATCTTCCTATTTTAAGGTCAGCAACTTTAATTTTATCTGCAAACTTAATTTAACTTTGCCATAAACATAACGTATTCATATACTCCAGGCATTGGAATGTGTGCGTCTCTGGAAAGGGGGCACATTTTTCTACTTACCACACTTTCGATATTCTATTCCAAAGTTAGCCACGTACTTGATAGTAAAAATGGAATGGACTATGGCTCATGCAATGGACATTCTAACCTCCAACCCTATCTATGTTTCTTTCTGTATTGTAGAAGCTGGGCAGCTAGAACTGTGTATCCCAAATTCTGCTGCAGCTAGTTTTCCAGATGTGTTTAGGTATGAGGATTAGACACACTGCAAGGAGACTTGAATACCAAAATATAGAAAGAAGGGACTAGATCTTTATTTTTCTGATGTATGATGTGTCTGAGGATTTCACAGTTCTGCATTCACCACTTCTATGGTTCTACAGCTTTCTACAATCAAGGTGGCATTTACCCAATTACGGCAGAGGCAATGCAGTGTTATGTTTACCAGTTTTCTGATTTGGGAACTATAGTTTTCCTGGATAGGGGCTGGATGCTTCTAAAGGCTGATGTTTTGTTGGGAAGCTCCTCCAGCACTTGCAACCTATTTATAAGCAATGTGATATATTGGGATACTTTATTCCATCAATTCTAAGTATATTTTCCCACTTTTAACTGGCAGTAAGTTTATCCTTCTTAGTAGTACCTAAGATAATGATATGTCTTATAGTCAATACTGTTAGGTATATGAAGCGTTATAAATTTCTTTCTGGGAAAACTATTTAGCATGGTTTTTGCAACTCATTCCAACTAAGTTGCTGTTGCTTCTGTCTTAGGTCAACAGTTTATGATATGATGAAAATGAGTTTCTGACCTTTAAATTTCTACTCTAAGACATAGACAAATGTAAATATGTTGTTTTATAATCTCTGTGTTCGGACCACCAATGAAAAAACTGGGCATTTGCTCAGAAAACAATACAGCTATAAATATATATATATGTATATATACATATATATCTACATAAGATGTACGTGATAGCTTTTAAAAGGCTGATTTATTGTAATTTACTTATTAGACATTACACCTTATCAACTAGCAATCCCTGAAAAATAAAAAAAAAATTCTGATTATTTGGCTACAATTTATCACATGCCAAGGATTTTGTTAGATTCTCCAGATCATATTGCCTTTTGTCTACTTCATATTATGTATGAAACTTCAAGATAATTTTAAGGAAGCAGGAATAATGTTTTAAAATAATTTATCTTTTGCCTCAACTTTCAATATTAATTTATATCTTCAACTTGTAAACCAAAATATTCAGATTCTGAATGCGAAATGTAATGATATAAGATACCCATTATAAAACATTCAACCTTGTGTTAACAATAAAGTTGTCATTGTAATTTTACTTTTGTACTTTTAAAAGTAAAATATGAAAAAAAAATTGACATGCCAATTAGTTGATGTTTAAGCCTTTACATTCCAGGCTTTAAAGAATTCTGTTCTGATAGAATGTTCCTAAAATATCTCTTATACTTCCTTGCTTTAAACAAAAACAAAACTATATCAAGCTTTTCTTACAATACTTACTTAAATTATAACTATCAAACATTATGGTCAGGTGCGGATGTAGGTGGAATAGAATATATTACTGATGGGGCATTTATAACCACATTGGCTCTGAAGATAATCTTCGAAAAAATTTCAGTGCTAGAATATTTGTTCTTATATCTTTCTTTTCCAAGGAATGTTGAGTTTAGAATTAGCATCTTCATGACTTCCTAAGCAGAGCTCAAAAGCTGCATTTCTGTAAAAAGAATTCGTGCATAAAAGGCTGAAGTTGAAAATGATTATCGAGTAAAAAATTAACTTATTATTACCTCTTTTCATCAGTATCAATAACTTACATTGACATTTCAATACTTTTATTTCTGTACCACTAATGCAATGAATCAGAGTGCACTTAATTTTCTTTCTTATCATATAAGGCGGAATTTCTTTCAGTATTTCAAATACTTATAAAAGTGAATTTCTGAAAGACTCAGTGAAAGTATATATATATATATATTTTATTGGATAACTTTTGCTTATTTGATACCAGACTGCAATTTTTACTAAGATTTACTTTAAAGAACAACACAGACACAAATAAATTTATAATTGCATTTTTATTCTAAGAATATTAAAAATTCTCTAATGGATCTTTTATGTGATAATATCAGATTTAGAGGCTGAATATCACAGCTCATAGGTTGAATATAAGAATTAAAACTGAAAATTCAGGTAGATAATAAAAAATATTATTCCAAGCTTATGCCTACTTCCTTAAAAGTTTCTTGGTGTTCCATATGCAACAGAATACTTGGATTCTTACCATCTGTCAGACATTGTGTTAGATCTACAAAAAGAAAAATTTAGTAGCAAAGGCATTGCTATCTCAGGACTGCATCTATTTTATTGAAAATACACAAGAAGGATAAAACTAATTAGAATGTGTTTTCATTTATACATAACTAGTTTCTCTTCTGTCAGCAACAACTGTGTTTAACAAACACTGTGGTATCTAGTTTACGTAGTGCCACAGTGTAGTCTTGGATGATAGCTATTTTATAGAAAACAGATAGCTATTAAATCTGATTTCAGACCTCTGACTTCATATAGAAATAGTGTTTCAAAACTTTTAAGAATACTACATGTAATCAGTAATAAATATTAAATATACTTTTATAATAAGATGATAATTAATAACAGTATACTACTTCAAGGTGAAATTGGTTTTATTTAAACAATTCCTTTTTAAGTGGGGCCAATTTTTGATCCAGTAAAACTTAATCTGCAATGAGCTTCTATGTATAAAACCTTGATATGTTTTTTTCTGATTACATTCTTTAGATATATTCCACAAATGGCAAGAAAAGACCAAAGGATTTGTACATTTTAAAAGTTTTTTCCTATATATATTATTAAAAGCTTCACAATATTTTAATGTTATTTTATTCTTTTTAATTTTTTTAGGAGAAGAAGATTATAATACATAAAAATAGGTGTTTTCGTACATGTCTATTTTTTGCTCCATTGCTTGAGTTAGCACTATTGTTTAGCCAACAGCACTCACTATATTATTATTTATTTGTCTTAGTACTGTCTACTTTTCCCTCAGTGAGTAAACTTCTTTTTTCTAATGCTCTAGGATATCGACTATTGACAAATATTATTTTGAGACACACAATAATGTCTTCAATTGATACAAGCACTGGGCCTGTGGCTATAACTCTCCCTTCTTGTTGCAGATGACTCTTAGGAGCTAGTTAGAAGAATACTTTCAATGCACCCTAACTGATTCATGTGGTGACATAATACTGAGCACTTAACTCCAGGATGTTAAACAACAGAAAGATTCTAATATTGGGTGTAGACAGCAAATAAGGATAATACATTCCTCAAGCTGAGGTGTTATTTGATTCATTTCCAGTAAACAAGTCAATATATCATATGATTTTATATGTTTTCTTTTGTCTTTTGCCATAAAATTTTGGTATAGCCATACTAGAGGTTTCAACTGATCTTAGTATTGTTTTGATAAGAGAATCAAATGAAATAGATCTAGATTGAGTCCATCAATAAGTCTGAGTGCTCAAGAGTAGTAGAGAATCCATCAGTGTCAGGCATTGTGAAGTCAGTGAATTAAAATGTAAGAACATTAAAGGAAAATTTAAGAACCTAAGACTGGAAACGTTGATCTATAATATGGTAATTGACCATCATGTGGCTTCTCAACATATTTTATTTGCTGAATTATTAAGTGATTTATCAGAAAACAAGCAATGCATCACATTCCTACTTAAAAAAAAAGTTCTAAAGAAGTTTCCCATACAGGTATCTTATAGGAAGGTATCCTGTTTCTAATACGTTTCCTGAATTCCCCCACCCAGCACTGAATTCACAATGGTGCAGTGGGGGAAGAAAACTAAAATAAAAACTTCACTTGCAAATGAGAAGAATGGAAGACACCCAGATGTCATTAGTCCATAGCAATCCTGGACTCTCATAGAGCAAATATTATCTCTGGGAGTAATTCTCTTTTCTATTGTTTGCTATGTTCCCTTACTGTCTTCTGTGTTCATTATCCTCCACGACACTTCTTGAGTATGGAAGATTATTCCCTTCTTGGGGGTTCTCAGCTTAAAAATCATTTTACTGCTTATGTAAGATTATCTCAAGCAGGACTAATAACAGCTTCATTTGGCTCATCATTTCTTTGGTAATAAAATTCTCAAAAACAATAAAATTCTTCTTCTTCTCTTCCTCCTTCTCCTCTTCCTCTTCCTTCCTACTACTATTTTCAAATCCATTCCATATAACAATAAGTACATTTAATTTTTTTCTATATATAGTTTTCAGATTTGCTTTATAATGTCATGTTTAATTGAATATTCAAGTACAAGAAAGATAGAGTGATGTCAGCAATATGTCTGCATAAGATGTTCCTCGGTTAACAATACTCTATTGTATATTCAAAAGTTGCTAAGCAAGTAAATCATAAATATTCTCACCACACATACACCCACTAAAGGTAACTATATGAAATGACAGATGTGTTAACTATTCTTATCATGATAATCATTTAATAATATACATGTATATAAAAACATCATATTGTATCCTTAAACTTACATAAAGTTTTATATCAATTATATCTTAATAAAGCTAAAGAAAGGAAAAAGAAAGCCCACTGGTGGTGCTTTCTATTAAACCTTCACTAAATTATTTTCTTAAATTATATATATGAATAAATGATTTACTGATAAAACCTGTTAGAACTTGCTTCATTTGTCCATTATTAGTGTTTGTTAATGTGGATAATCATTGCTGTCTAAATTTTGTTTTTTCAAATAGATGCAAAGAAGCAAGTTAAAACAGGGTTGTTGCAAAAAACATAAGACTGGGAACACTGGAGGGTCAAGATGGCAGAATAGGTGAAGGCTGTGCTTGCCTCCTCTCACAAACACATTAAAATTACAACCAAACTACACAATAGCCATCATTGGGCATCACCTGAAGTTTAGCTGTACAAAAGTCTTACAAGTGGGGACAGACACACAAAAGAGGCCCCTTTGAGACTGGTAAAAGGGACAAAGACTCTAAATGGGCTGAAATGGTCCCACTCCCACATGTGGCAGTTGAGAACCAAGATAATTATCTCGGGTGTGAAGGTCCCTCCATAGGAACAAAGGGTCCCAGCCCCACACTGGGCTCCCCAGCCCAGGCTTCCAGTACTGGGAAGAGAAGTCCCCACAGCTTCTGACTGTGAAAACTAGCAGAAATGTGGCTGAGTGAGATGGAAAGCTGGGGGAGTCCCAGGCACTCTTCCTAAGGGGCCCTGTACAAACTTACTCAGTAATGCACTCACTCTCTCTGAGCTCTAGCAGCAACTTAAAAGCACTCAGGCAGCAACTCAAAAAGTGCCAGGGACATATGAGGAGGAACTGAACTGTCTGGCTTCAGGGTGAGGGCTGGAAGGGCAGCCTTCTCCGTGACAGAAGTGATGGCAGAGGGCATTGCTCTTTTGTTGAGCTCCCCTACACCTGGCTTTCAGACCCAGGTGGCCACCATATATGACTCTCTGACAAAATACCTAGCACAGGTCGACTTACCTTGGTGAGTCCACAAGACCCAAGCCCTCCCAATTTGCAAACGTGCCCAAGACACCTCCAGTGGATTTTCCATACCAATGCTCTGTCTTGCTCATGCTGCAAACTTTCCTAAAATCTCTCAAAGGTTGACAAACCCCAAATAAATATTATCTGGCCTCAGTCTGTTCCGTATGTCTGGCTGAGCAGCTACAAGCCTGGCACTAGAGGCAGCCAGCCTTCGTTTGTAGCTTGGCCTCTTGAGGCACTTCCAAGCCTAGCTTGCAGTGTGGCCATCTTGGATTGCTTTGTGGCTGATGTCAGGTGGCCCTGGGCAGGGCACAGGGTGCAACGGAACTTGGCCTTGGGCAGGGCTCCTTCCAAGAGGCCCCATGGCTGGCAGCAGTCTAAGAGGGAGCATCATCTGGGGTTACATTTGAGGACAACACACCCAAAGAGCCAACAGGGCAGGCACTAGATCCCTGCCAAAGCAAATTTTGCTCTGTAGGCTCAGCCTCTGCAAAATAGCTCCTCCACTGATCAGAGCAAGTCATCCCAATCAATCATCCCAAGGGCCAATTCCTCTCATTGAGAGCAAATAGCAGTCAAGGCTCAATTATAACAGAAGGGTACACTTAATCCATATGAGGGACATACCTAGAGCACTCAGCTCATGTGACCAGGGAAGACTGTGCCACTGGGCCCCACAGCACATTTACTATATAGGCCACTCCTCTAAGACTAGGAGACATAGCAGCCCTACCTAATGCATAGAAACAAACACAGGGAGGCAGCAAAAAGAAATTGTCTCAAATGAAAGAACAGAAGAAAGATCCAGAAAAAGAACTAAACGAAATAGAGACAAGTAATCTAGCAGATGCTGAATTCAAAACATCAGTTATAAGGATGCTCACTGAAGTTAGGGGAAGAGCAGACATTCTGTGAGAACTTTAAGAAACAAATAGAAAACATAAAAGGGTAGATAGAGAACATAAGAACCAGTCAAAAATGAAGAATACAATAACTGAAATGAAGACTACCTCAGGAGGAACTAACAGTAAGTAGATTAGATGAAGCAGAGGATCAAATCAGCAAGTTAGAAGATATATAGCAGAAAACATCCAATCATAATAGCAACAACAAAAACAACAAAACCAAAAAGATGAGGATAGTTTAAGGGGCCTCTGGAACAGCATCAAACATCAATATTTGCATCATAGGGATACCAGAAAAAGAAGAGAGAGAGCAAGGAATTGAAAACATATTTTAAAAATAATGACTGAAAACTACCCTAACCTGGTGAAGGACACAGAACATACAACCCTAGGAAGCTCAGAGTCCTAAACAAGGTGAACGCAAAGAAGCCTACAAAAGACTCATCATAATTAAACTGCCAAAGCTTAAAGACAAAGAGAGAACCTTAAAAGCAGCAAGAGAAAAGCAGTTAGTTACCTACAAGGGTACTCCCATATGAATGTCAGCTGATTTCTCTACAGAAACTTTGGAGGCCAAAAGAGATTGGTAGAAAATATTCAATGGGATGAAAAGCAAGGACCTACAACCAAGATTACTCTACCAAGCAAAGGTATCGAATTCAGAATTGAAGGATAGAGAAAGAGCTTGTATTACAAGGCAAGAAAAAGCTAGCAACTCAATACTACAAGAAATGTTAGAGAGACTTCTTTAAGAAGAAGGAAAAAGAAGAAAAAGATAAAAAATATGGATAATAAAATGGCGATAAGTACTTTAATCCATTACTTTAAATGTAATGGATTAAATGCTTCAATCAAAAGATAGGGTGGCCAAATGGATAAGAAAACAAGAACCTTACATATGGTACCTACAAGAGACTCACTTCAGATTGAAAGACACACATAGATTGAAAGCAAAGAGATGAAAAAAGATGTTTCATAAAAATGGAAACTAACAAACAAAAAAGCTGGGGTAAGAGTACTTACACCAGATAAAATAGACTTTAAAACTAAAGCTATTACAAGGACAAAGAAAGACTCAATTATTTGAAGAAACCCAAAACACTACTATGAAGGGACATGTGAATCCATATGTTCATTGCAACATTATTTACAATAACCAAGATGCAGAGGCCACTTGGGTGTCCATCAATAGATAAATGGTTAAAGAAGAGGTGGTACATATATACAATGAAATATTTCTCAGCCTTACCAAAAACAAATTCTTGCTATCTGCAAAAACATGGATGTACCTAGAGGATATTGTGCTGAGTGGAGTAAATCAGACAAAGACCAATGCCATATGTGGAATGTAGAGTACAGGATAAACAAACAAAAGAAACAATGTCATAGATAGAGAAAGAATTTTGATGTCCATTTGGGGATGGGGAGATTGATGAAGGGGGGAGGAGATTAAGAGATACAAATCAATAGCTACAAAATAGTCATGAATATGCAGAGTATAGATAGCATGGGGAATATAGTCATTAGTATATAAATAATTATGTATGGTGCCAGACGGGTACTGGATTTATTGTAGTGATCACTTTATAAGTTATATAAATGTCTAATCATTGTGCTGTACATCTGAAATTAATATAATATTGTATGTCAACTATAATTTTTAAAAAAAACACGTAAGATTGATCGATCTCTGGTTCAAAGATGACATATAATGAGAAAAATGTAAATACATTTCAAGTCCAAATTAAACCAAGGACATGATACCAAGCAATCTAAGTCATTTAGTAAATACAAATAACTGTAAATATTACTATAGCTGTGCGTGATATAATAAAGAATAATATTCAAAGTTATTTAAGCTGAAAAGTGGTGATTTATAGTAGTTACAAGTACAGGTTCTTAAATCAGAAAAAAACTCTCTACCACTAACTACTTTTGTGTTGTTGCACAAGTTATTTCAATATTTTATGCTTTTTTAAGTTTTCGAAAATTGACTGTTACCTATTTATAACTGCATCAAAAAAAAAAAAAATCTTAATTACTGCCTTACATGCCTGGCGTCGGAAAACTCACTTTTGCTCTGAAGTCAAAACATCAACTAGATCCATATAAATGCCTATAAGTTGATAACTCATGATATTTCTTGTAATAGATTCCTGACCTTTGTCAAAACAAAATCCCAGGTTTAAATTTAAATAGAGATATACCACTGAAAATATGTTTTTAATAAAAAAGGAAAACTAAATGGCAGGAAGTATTTTCAACAGTCTCTTCCACGGAATTCTCTCATATTAATTCCCAGTGCACCCAAAACTTTCTAACTCTCGATACGTTCTGGTCATCCCCTAAATTTTTAGCTTATAAGACACGGCAGGAGAATGTGTAAAAAATAGAATCCTCGTATTTTGTTGTTTTTGATACAGCTAAAACAGAATGATTAAAAAAAAAAAAAAACATGTCTTTAAAAATTAAGGTAGAGAAGGAATGACTTTTTTAAAAAAGCAAATCTATTTGCAATGTTTAAAATGGAAACTTATAATTGGCAGAAATTCAAATGTCACATCCTCAGAGAGTATAAGATGATTTGATATATGTAAATACTATGAAATGATTTTTACAATCAAGTTAATTAACATATTCATCACTTTAAATAGTTCCTTTTTGTGTGTGTGAGATTGCTTAAGGTCTACTTTCTTAACAATTTTAAGAAGACAAAACAATATCACTAACTGTAGTCACGATGCTGTAAATTTATTCATCTTTTAATTGAAAATTTATGCCTTTTGACCAATTTCTCTCCATTTTCCCCCAGTCTTTCAGTCCCTGGCAACCACCATTCTACTCTCTGTCCCTATGAGTTCAACATTTTCTTTTTAGATTTTACATATAAGTGACACTACACAGTATTTTTTTTTCCCCTCTGTTAGGCTTATTTCATTTAGTATACCTTCAGGTAGAATTTCTATCTTATATATGGATGATTTTTTTTAAATTTATATCTTTACCTATTCCTATATCTATATCACATTTTCCTTTCTCCACTTATTAACTTTGGATATATTCCCAGAAGTGGGATTCCTGGATCATACGATAGTTCTATTTTTAATTTTTTGAAAAACCATACTTTTTAAAGAAATCATAATGGCTGTACCAACTTATGGTCCCACCAACAGTATACAAGGGTTCTCTTTTCTCCATATTCTTATTAGATCTTATTTCCTATTTATTTATTTATTATTTATTTGATAATAGCTATTTTAACAGTTGTGAGATGATAGCTCATTGTGGTTTCAAATTGCATTTCCCTGGTGATTAACACATTTTCTAATTAGGGAAGTTAAGTATCTTTACATGAACCTGTTGACCATCTGCATATCTTCTTTGGAAAAATATTTATTTAGGTTCTTTGTGCATTTTTAAGTGGATTTTTCTTACTAGTACTACTGTTGCTGCTGCTACTACTACTACTATTACTACTACTACTACTACTACTACTTATTGCTAATGAGCTATGAAAATTCCTTATATATTTTGGATATTAACCCTTTATTGGTATATGGAATGCAAATATTTTCTCCCATTCTGTAGGTTGCCTTTTCTTTTTGTTGATTGCTTCTTTAACTGTGCAGAAATTTCTTAGGTTGATATAGTTGCAGTCCTACTTGTTAATTTTTCCTTTTGTTGCTGATGCTTTCAGTGTCATATGCAAAACAAAAAACAAAAAAAAAATCGTTGCCAAAACCAACCCAAGGAGGTTTCTCCTGCGTTTTTTTCTAAGATGTTTACAGTTTCAGATTTTATGGTTTGAGGGCTTTGAATTTAGAAAGGTCTGAATTTATATCCTGATTCAGTATGGAATATCTTGTGGACATTTGTCACTTACAAACTTTTTTTGTGTCAGATTCTTTATCGTGTCAAAGTTAAAAGTACTAATACTAAATGCAAAGTCCTTTGTTTAATAAGCACACCAAATTGTTGTTTCAGTACTTTACAGGGTAAGTTTTCAAAAATGTTCTTAGTACTATAATTAGCATTGTGATTTTAAATGTCATTTTGACCTAAAGGTGTATATTCAGCTACATTCTTTGGCAAAGTATATTGTTACAGTTATACTACTATTTTATCACAGATTGGCATAATTTTTAGTCAACATTATTAAGCTATAATTTACATACAATAAAACACCTCAATTTTAAATGTACATTTTTCTGAGTTTTGAGAAATTTGTGTACCAGGGGAACTGCCACTGTAATTAAAGTGTAGAACATTTCCATTATACCTAGAAGTTCTCTTCCTAGTCATATATCTAGCCCCAGGAAACCTGTGATTTGCTGCCATAAGAGATTAATTTTCAGTTTCCTATTGGACTTGCACATTATTTAATCTGTTGCGACTAGCTTCTGTCTCTCAGCATAATTTAAAACCACATGTAGTAGTAGTTTATTCTTTTTTATTATTGAATAATATTTTATTGTATTAGTATATCATGATTTAAAAAAATCTGTTCACTTTATGATGGAAATTTGGATTGCTTCTTATTTGGAGTATTAGAAGTAAAGCTGCTAGCAATAGTTGTATACATATCATTGCAAGAAAATGTGTTTTTATTTCTCTTGGGAAAAATACTAAGAACTAGTATTGCTAGATTCTAAAAGTATCTTTAACTTCATAAGAAAATGCCACACTTTTTTTTTTAATGGTTATGCTTTAAATTTATAGCTTCAATGTATGAGATTTCTAGTTGTTTTACATATTGCTATCACATGAGTTAAGATTAGGGATGATCTGGCAGTCACCAGGCCACCATGTTCATTAGACATTTCTGACCCTGAATCAATTCCACAGATTTTGCCACATTTGGAATCAGTTGTTAAATGAAACAAAACATTGTTGAAAACGTAAATGGTACCTCTTAAAGATTTTTGCTATTCATTAGCTTTTTGTATTGGAAAATACCATACGTTTGCCTCACAGAGGCTGAAATAATTCAGTATTCAAACATGAGGGTACTATTTATTTAAAAAAAGATACAAATATTCCACAAACTTTTTCATTTGTTTTTTATATCTCTATAATATGATATATACAATAAACTATATAAATTATTTGTATAAATTATCAGAGGTACTTTCTTCTCCCTTGCTTTTTCATTTTAGAAAATGAATTATAGTCTAATTTCAATAGATGTTAGGCTTTATTTATCCTTGACAAGCTTATTGTTTAGAGTTCCCTGAGGTATGTTAAACACAAAAGGTAATACCAGTTTTTAATTATATTTCTACCACTGAGGTATTTCAATTCATTACTTTAGAATTTCACCAGGCTAAAATTCTGTAAATCAGTTTCTCTAGAGATCAATAACTTGAAACTATTGTTTATTCTTTTAAGTGGCATTCAATTTACATGTTACTCATGCAAATCAAAAGATAGCAAGTATCTTATTTCACCTTAATTGTGGAACTATATACTTTCATTTCTTCATTCATTCTTTCAGCGAAAATATAGGAAAAGTCATTACTTACTAGATACATATCAGTCTTTGCCTAAAATGGCTCACCATCTACCAGTAGAAAAAAAAAGTTCATAGGTTATTGTTAAGCTTTTAAATAGTCCATTTATACTATTGTATTTTTTTTTGAAATTTAGTACACTTATATGGATTTACATGAGTCTTCTTAAGACATCAATATTCATGAGAAACAGGGTATCACACACTCAATTACATTAATCAGGTAAGATATTTCATGTTAATAAATATATGCATAATACATAAATAAATCTAAAGACAGAAAATGGAGAACACATTTAGAGTTGGACTTTTACATACCTTACAAACAAAATTAGTTGAAAAGGAGCCAACAGTAAAGAAGAAATGTTTTTCTACATAGTTTATTATAAATATATTTGGCAACTATGAGGAATATAATAGGATTTATATGAGAATCACTCAATCTTCAAATCTAAATGACGTGCATAAACAGTTAGTATAGTTGAGAGGATACTATTTTATTTGGCTGAGTCTTAATTTTTTTCTAGATCTTTAGAAACCTCTTTAATATCTTATATGTATTTATTATATGCTGGATTGATGTGGGATGCTGCTTTCTAGCCAGAGCTCTATCTTTTCTTATGCACTGATCCAGAAATTCTTATTAAAGCAGAAATTGTTTTGTTATCATGAATTCTCTTATGCAGAATTTCATTATATACAAATTAATTTTTGTATGCATTTTGAGAAATGTAATAATTTGTGTTCTAATATATTTAAAACAGAAGTTGCTGTTGTAAATATTTTTCAAGTCATTATTGGAATAAGGCAAGAAATAAGTAAATTAAAAGTTAAATATGAACCTAAAAATAGGAGTGAAATAGAGTAGAGACACATGCCATTTTTGCTGAAGAGAGGAAGAGGTAACTGAGAGAAAGTCATCTCCAGTGTTAGCTTGAATTGCCCTGTGTGGTGAAGGGCAAATCAACATTTGCTTAAAATGAATTACATAATCTGTGCTGGAATTAAAATGGTCTATGGGTGCAGTTAAATTTCCCAACAGGGTGGAATCTGATAATTGTTTAATCAGATTTTCTAAGTAGTATAAACAAAGGATGCTCAATGTTTTCTTTTTCTTTTTTCTTTTTCCTCTCTTTTTTTCTTTTTTCTTTTTTATTTTTTTTGCATTCGAATTTTCTGTGGACCAGAGTTAAATCAGGGAGGTAGTATTAGAAATTCTAAGTGATAAGATTGGTGATTCTTTAAAATTATTTATGTTACCCCTCCACATACCAGGTAATCTTATAATAATATATCTTAGATGTTCTCAAACATCCAGTTTTGAATTTCTATCAGAATAAATAGAAAAGCATACAGCTAGGTTTAATTCTATTTATAAAATTTAATATTTGAAAAAATGTTAATGTTTCTAAAAAGATTGCTCTGCCATGTTATTAAGATTAAATTGTCTTTTGCTGGAAAAGGTTTTACTCCAAGAATATCAGAAGCATAGCATAATTTTGCTTAAGACCTACATATTTATCATTTTAAGATGTGATAGACCCATCAACATACTTTCAAGTTCAGGGTAGAGGTAAGATATTCAATTGCTTACTATCAATATTGTTTCTAAGTGAATTTGTGCTGTCTAATATTTACTTCTTTTTTAAAAATTTCGTCTTAACATAATAGATATAAGAAAAGTCATATTATATGGCTCATAGTATAGGATAAGCAATTTCACAATAATTTAGTTCATTAATGTCACAAAGATATTTTTAAACACAACTAAATTCCTGGCAATTGTATATTGAATATCTCGATAATAGCAACCTTGACTTATATGACATTGCTCTTAGCAAAATCAACATTACAATATGTTTATTTTTTATAGTAGCAAATATTATTTGTTTGTGCTAGTCTGCATTCTCCTGTGTTTTGGTTTTCCTTTTTTAAAAATATATATTAGGCTAGTTATTCCTTTTTTAGTTCCCTCACTGATTCCTCAAGTCATCTATTCTTTCTCTAGGTGATATTTATTACACTGAATTTCAAGTGTGCCATTACATCTTGGAAAGTTTATATATCTTTGCTCTGGTAGTTGTTACCAAGAAAGCTAGAATCAAAGACTTGGTTCTTTGGATTTATGTGTGCTTAAATGTTAAGCATCTAGAAGTGAGATTGAAAAACTCTTTAATATTATAAATTGGATCTATTTCCATGTTATTGCCACAGAAATCTTGAGAAAGAAGAATGAAGTTGGAGATATCGCAATACTTGATATCAAACTATGCTATAAGCTGTAGTAAAACAGCATGGCACTGACATAAAAACAATACACTGATCAATGGAACAGAATAGAGATCCTAGAAATAAACTCATGCCTATATAGTCGATTAATCTATGACAGAGGAGGCAAGAATATACAATGGGGTAAAAACAGTCTATTCAATAAATAGGTGTTGAGGAAGTTGGACAGATAACATGCAAAGAAATAAAAAAAGAAAAAGAAACTGGACCACTTTTTTACACCATATACAAAAATAAACTCAAAATGGATTAAAGACATAAATTAAGACTCGAAACCATAAAACTCCTAGAAGAAAACACAGGCAGTAAACTCTCTGACATTTCTTTTACTAATTTTTTTTTTTTTTCTGATGGATAAGTAGAGGTCCTGGGATAAAGGTTTTAATCTTCAGTTGAAGTCAAAGAATGGAGCATATCGGATTTCTTATCAACTTGCTCAGATGAAGGTCTGATGGATAAGAAGAAGGGATGTAGCTTAAAAACTGTTAGCTAACTTCAAAAATGGAAATTCTTTATTGTACATCCAAAAATAAATAGATATGTAATCTACCTTGAGTGTGAAATAAAATCTGTTTCAAGGCTTCCTCACCTTAAGTAATTTGTTTGTTTGTTTGTTTGTTTTAAGCCAAATTGAATGTGTACTTTGGTATATATGGTGGCACACTTAGATAAGAGATTTTCTTAATGTGGTAGATTATATTAATGTTTATCAAAAATTCATACTCTTCCTTAATTTAATGGAAAGAGGACACTACTCTCATTGATGTTAGACTTGATCATGCACTTTTGAATATGATAAAAAGTGACATAAAAGTAATATGTTCTAATTCTGAACCTTAGTCTTAAGGAAAGGCTTTATGCAATTTTATTCATCTCTCTGGGAGCTTGCAATCTCTATCTAAAAAAAACAAATCTTGCTTTGAGTAGCCTTTGATCTAAAATGGTTAATAATTGAAGCAAGTGTGGACTAAATACACAGTTTGGAGCCAATGCCAGCCGAACAGAGTCAACTATTCAAATTCCAGCAGACTCTTAAAGTTGCAATTTGAAACAGAGCTTCCTCCAACAAACCCAAATATTTCTGAGAAGATACTTATCATTGTTTGCCATGAAGTTTTGAGGTAGTTTGCTATACAATATTATTGTAAAAACAACTGATTGTTACACCTGATTTTTCCGTCTCTATAGATTTATATAGATATATAGAGATTTATATAATCACTGCTCTTATCCATGTTTTATTATGTAGTTATATATTCCCTAGACACTGATCTTATATTTTTTCTCTCTATTCATAGAACCACACTTTGAAATTATATGTCAAGGTTATTCATCCCTTTCTTGTCTTTACTATTTTATTTCTTCCTACTCATTGGCAATAATACATTTTGGAATTTCTATGATTTATTGGAATGTTAGCATCTGACAACCATTTTCTCTCAAATTTCTTTCTTACGAGTATCTTGTTTATAATAGCAAATTTTTCCCCCTTTCACTTTAATCCCCACTTTCTAAACTGTCTATAATAATACAAATTTTCATAGCTTTCCCAGGAAATAAGAAAAACAAATTTTGACTGTCCTGATGCCCTGATTTGTATATGTGTGTGTGTGGGAGTGGGGGGGCTATAGCAGCATATTAGAAAATTCATTCAACATATTAGAAAATTCATTCAACATCTAAAATAAGCTTGGTAATGGTCCTGGAACATATATGCACATAATTTGTGTTCAATTACATTTGTTGACTTAGTGGATGAATTAATAAATATTTCCATTCAGCTGAACCAAATTTTATTTATTAAAAAAAATGGGGTTTTCAATAAGGCTAAAGGATACCTCAAAAATTCAAAGCACAACACTGAGATTGCTTCTATGCGGTAGATCATTCCAGATTGAGCTAAGACTGGAATAGTGTTAATATTCAAAGATTATTAGAAAACCTGATAGCAAAGCCTCCATCTTGTAGCTGTATATGTATTATGATACATAAGAGTAAGGTAGCTAGCTACTTTTGACCCTTATAAGGGAAATTACTTTTTGAGTATTTTAAATAGAAAATTTCAAATTAATAGACTATTAAAATAGCCTTATGAGAAATTAGTTTTAGTATTATCATTTTACAGATGAGAAAATGGATTCTAGAAAGTTTCAATAACATGTGTCTGTCAGGTCAGGCTCTTGTTGGCTCCTGAGGAAGCAGAAAACTTGAGGAAAATTTAGGAAAAAGTGTATACTGAAATAATTAACATTCTAGGTTTTAATTCTGATTGACAAGCTTTGACTACCTAGACAACAAGTGTTTTGTAGGTAGGACTACATACTCATACTAACTATGATATTAAAAATGCATTCTGTGTCTCAGATGAAAGCCTTTGAAAATTGGATTCAGATAAACAATCTATATAGATACTTGGTATTCTGTCATATTGAAAAGGGAATCTCCTGAGATGTCTATCAACAGACGAGAACTTCTTTGTTAGAATAATAATAATAATAATAATAATAATAATAATAATAAAAGGTAATTAATGATCAATTGACCTGTTTAAATGCTAGTTGAGGTATACAGCTCACCCTTCTTGCATGGTCACTTGAGAATTCTCATTTCACTTTACCATAAAATGGTTTCATTAGTATTCTGCTTGTTTCATTGTTGCTATAGCTATGGATGTGGTTTTAGCTTTACTCTTACTGAGCAATGATATTTAATGATATTTTTATTTTGAAAGCAAAATGCTTTATATTCTCACATGGCACATAATGCCAGAGTATAGCTGCTAGACAGATAAAGCTCAAATAAAACAACCAGTCCAGAATCTAACTAGATTTATTTTACTTTATTTTTTTTAAAGAATAACCACATATGAGTCCAAAAATAGTTTAATTTAATTATTTCACTGAAATTTATATTTAAGTTTTATTTTTGAATTTTTTGAAAGCTGAGTTATTAAAAATATCAAAAAATTAAAACCTATTGGAAAACTATTTATAGTTACAATTATTTAAATTTTGTAGTCATATGAATAAGTGGAAAAAAATCATTGTCAAGTTGACTTGATTGGTAACGAGGCTATAAGTAATTTTGAAAGTCTATTGTTCTTATAATTTTATATGATAATAAATAAAATAATGAAGATATATTTAGGAATAAATCTGTAAAATATATATTCTTGTACATTTCAGCATTCACAAGGATAAAAATACAATTGAGAAGCACCTTTTCTAATTGGTATGTAGCAAGTGTTGATACTTAAAGAAACAAGTTATTACTATGACTGAAAAAAACACAGCATAGGAAAGGGTTATTTGAGAATAAGCTCACCTTCACTGTCAGCAGATATATTATCTAGTAATTTACCAAAACTCACATAAGAAGCATTAACCAATGCTTGAAGTCTTTCAGAAAAAGCCACGTACCTATCAAGATATGTTTTCCTGGATTAGTCACATGGATTAACTTTTCAATTAACACTTCTTCTTTCACATTAGGTTAATTTTTCCATAGGAAACTATAGACATATTGGTTTCTTAAAATTCATGAAACACCTGAACTAAGGTAAATATTTTGGCTTATTACTACTGTCAGGTAGCTAGTCAGATATGAGCAACAGGGGAACAAAGGAATAGGAGTCCAGCCTAGAGAGACGTCGAAGTAACATCTCAATGGTGGTAGAATTCTGGGTAAGTGCATACGCACTAGGCAAAGAGTTATATAGCATCTAAGTGTCAATCAAAATGACCTCACTTGCCAATCACCTAGAAATGCTTTTAAAACCACTCATTGTGGCCCAAGTGTAATGCAGACATTTTCACTTCTGGAGGTCTTTGTGGTCTTTGCTACAGCGCTCTGTTACAGCTCTTCACTAAAACCATGTGTCTCCTTAGGATGTGCTTTGTCTTTCTAAAATACACTTTTAATAAGTCTTTTCTAAATCTCACTGACCCGCTATTCTTCACTGCATCAATGAGGAAGAACTGAGCTTCGCTTCGCCTTTGGGGCGACATTGAAATTCAAATCGTGTCCAACAGTAACAGTACCACATACAAACAAAGAAAACATCAAAATGCAGTAGAATTTTGAAAATCTTAATTAGATTTGAAAATCACTACTAAATGCTTAAATTTGTGAAGTGCTTTTATAGGCTTATGTCTATTATGCTTACAATAGAAGTTCTGCATTTTGTCTTCTCGTCAATTCGTCTGATGGTACCAAAAAATGAATGCTTCTTAGTTGAAAAAAGAATAGACTAAAATGAAGAACTTTAAAAAATATGAATATAAAAGTATATGCAGACACACACAATTGATATTTTAAATTTGAAAATGTATGCTGATGAGTCATTAAAGCTCATTCTGTTTCTACTTCATTTTGTGGAGCCTTTATTGATGGAGTCTAAAAAATTAAATAAGACATATAAAAATGGTTTGTGAATAAGCATTTGACTTCTTTTCAAAATATATTTAATTACAGATTAAAGTTATTGAATCTATTTTTGGTTCTTTTTGGAACCAAAAAATGTCACAGTTGAAAACTGGTTTTCAGAAAAATAGCAGCAGATCTTTTAATATTTAGTGAAGATTTTATCTTCAATCTGTTTATGCATTTGCTCCATATTTTCTTTATGAGCTTAAGAAATGGTTTATTATAGGAAAATTATAGGACAATATTCATTAATCATGTGAGCTCTGTAACTTCAGTGATAGAATATGAAACAATATAGAACAAAAAAATACAGAAAAAATTGAATATGCGTCAGAAGAAAAATATAGTAGCCCTAGTTCTGATACATTTTGTCTCTGATACAGCCTGAATGTCCTGATATAAAATGCGTATATAACCCTTCTTGAGACTCTTTATTGTATCACAAAGAGCAAATAAGATAATATATGACAATCACTTTAAAAATTGAAAATTATAATACAAATTGCTACTCAACAGAATAACTCCACTGGAATCACATTATTTAAAACAATCTTCTCACTAAACTCTAGTAACCCCTACCCTTCACTTGAATTCCATGATAACCAGCAACATTGTTTTTTTTTTCCAGCTAATTCCTTGTTTTGAACAAGGCTTTTCTCATTTCCTTATTCCTATTTTTAAGCAGTTTATAACCCTAGTTAACTTCTATACCTGAGGGCATGCTAAGGAAATAGATTGAATAAGATTATCAAATAGTGAGAAATTCACAGTAAGCTGTTTGATGTTCTCTGTCTCATTTAAATAAAGCCTCTTTTATTCTTCTCTCTCTCTCTCTTTTTTTTTTTTGCTTTTGCTCCGTGATCCTTATCTTTTAAAATTGGAATTATAGAAAATATACTAATGCAGAGATTTTATCTACAACTACCAACATGTCTATTACCAGCACCATTTTGACATTTGTTTCTTCTGCTGCTACTGATACTACTTCTGGATATTGAGTGTATTTCAGGCCCTGATTTCAGCATTTTACATTCATTGTCTTGTAGGATCATCATAATAAACTCATATCCCCAATTTGCAGTCAACAAAACTGTAGTCAAGATAAATTTCCTAATTCAAAGTTAATATACATTGACCCACTGAGGTGAAATGGACATTCAAAGGACAGATCAGGGGCAGGAGACGAAGAAACGCCAGATAGAGCCTGACATGCTATGTGCATAGTGGACATACGTTCCAATAAAATTAATCTTCCTTACTTGTCATTCAGCAGAAACTAACAAGTGGGTAGCATGTAACATATAGGGTCTCAGAAAAATAATCAAGTGATCCTACCTGTAATGAGTACGCTAAAGTGGAAATTGCTGTGCAAGCATGAAATTTTCAATAAGTATAAAAGGTCTTTAGGTAAACTGGTGGGATAGTATAATGTTACTTCTCTTAATTATTCATCAATGATACATATTTAAAAATTCTGTCTTTGGTGGTACCTGAATTGGATTCACTTCTCAGATCTACCGCTAAGCTCTGAAACCTTTGTCATTAATTAACTTTTCTGTTTTTTTTTTCCTCTCCTCTATAAAATCAAGATAATAATAATATTTAATTATTTAGGGCTATTATGAGAACTGAATTTGACAATTTGACAATTTATATAACACATCTCACCAAGCATGGCCCATAATAACTTTTACACATGAATGTTATAATTACAGTATTTAGTGGTGATGACCAAAACTGTAAATCTTCTTTGTTATATAAAAAAAATATATATATACTCCAAAAAATTCATGGGCCTAAAAGCCAAAATCACTGTCAGTTTAATGTTTTAAAATACTTAAATGAAGACAAATCTAGTTCTCTCCCAAAATACCATTTCCATAGACTAATAGGAAACCAGCTGAGAACATGGGTCTTGTGGCTCCCCTTAAGATCAGTGAACCAGGGCTGAGACAGATTTTAGCATCTGAAGTCTTTCTTTAGATGAAATTCCATATTTGACTCTTTTTATGTGTGCTCAAGTGAATAGTTACAATTTATATGTGTCCTGTGGTGGTAATATGCTACAAATTCTACTCTCTGCAACAAGATTTAGCCAATTAACTAGCTTCAGGTGGGAAACTATAGGGCAATCTACTCAGCGGGAGCAATACCGACTACCTTGATAGTTAATAATGCATTCCTCCTTTACCCTCCACACAATTTTTGAACTATTTTATTACTTTTTTACTGATCAGCTGGATCTAGGAATTTAATTTTTAAAGTAAAAATCCAAGTGATTATATATATATATTTCTATATAAATATATATATATCTATATAAATATATATATGTATGTGTGTGTGTGTGTGTATAGTGTGTGTATGTGTGTGAGAAACAATGATCTTCCCCTGCTTAGAACATCACAAGAGATCGTCCCTTGAAGAATTTGAAATCAAATGATGTGTACCTCAAACTTAAAAACGAGCCTATAAAGAATTATTGTCTTACTTAACCTCCTCAGGCTAGAAGGTGTCATGCTGTGGTAAGTCAGTGGCAAAAAACACTTCGAAAGGAAAGTCAGCAAGGAATTACAATGAATAACAGCTTCCTCTGACACTTCAACTTGGAAATAGCTACAATTTCTATTACTGTGTATTAATCAGAAAATTCCCAAAGTAAATGATTTTAAAGATAAATACAAGTGAGTTATGATATTCAATGCAAAACAAAACGAAACAAACCTTAATAAATTTGAAACTGAAATTATCTTCTTTTTCCAGTTTAAAATAGTTTCCACGCATTTGATACCATTTGAAAATTTACAACGAGAGATTAAAAATACGTTAATATTTACGAAGAAAATTTATACATGTTATCTCACTTTTTTTTTCTAATGTTCCACATTTGCAATCTATTTTAGCTTCCTAGTTGAACTCTGGATTCAAAGTTTTTATATCTTCAAATGATTATATGTCAATCTCTGAATGTCTCAGAATCTCACGTTAGCTTACCTTTCTGCATGTTTCTTAAATATTAACTTAATCCTGAGAACACTGTGCATGTCCATGTTGTGTTTCATTCCATCTGCAATCAACAATTATTCTGATTTTTGGAATAAGATTTCTCTGTGTTCATGTTAATCATGCTAAACTGCTTTAACATTATGTAGTTACCTGTGGGAAAGTGTTTGGTTTTATTTATTTTAGGTCTTTTCTAATACTGACCTAAACATTAGCTTAACTCACAATGTAGGTTCAGCTCTTGTCTGATTGCTCCACTCTAGCTCTGGCATTTCCAAAGCCATTCTGGTGAGGCAGAGATTCGGACCAATGACTTTTAAATAATTTCTTATAATATTAATTGATTCTATACATCCTTTGTGTAATTATTCTTTTTTTACCACATACATAATTATCAAATTTAATTTATTTTTTATGTTATACATTTAGGCCTGCCTAATTTAAAAATATTTTATATTTGCCCATTTAATTGCCAAATGTGGGAGACTGCCTGCTTTTTTCTAGATTATTTTCTAAGTCTAACCTATACACTATCTCTTCTTGATTTCTGTACCCCTGATGTCTCTGTCAGTAAGATTATTGACATGTAAGATAATTTTTTCTAGCAAATTGTTCAAAATATAAACATGTTCCTATGGAAATTGTTTTAAGAAAATTGCTATTTAGGGTGGCCTGTAAGATCCTTTGGAGTGATTTCAGAACTCACTTATAATGGGGTCAGAATCAAGTGGTAGCAGTAATGAGTAGTACAGATTTCTCAAACATTCTTCCTATGAAATTCTCTCATGACAGGGTTAGAGAACTACCTTAATATGGCTATATCTCACTGTATCTGTCAGGGTTCTACAAAAAAAAAAAAAAAAAAAAAAAAAAGATCAATTTCCAATTGTGCACAGAGCAGGGGAAAGGAGAAAGAGAGACAGATGAGAGAGGAAAGGGGGGAGAAGAGAAAGGAGAAAGGAAAAAAAGAGAGAAAAGGGAGAGAAGTGGGCATAGAGGTGAAAGAATTATTTTCTTTTATGGAATTGTCTCAAATGATTATGAGAGCTGGTGAGTCCAAAATTCATAAACCAGGCTGGCAGGCTGGAACCTTGGACAACTGATGCTGCAGTCTTCAGGCGGAACTTATTTTCTGTGAAATCTCAGGTTCTGCTCTTAAGGCCTTCGCTTGGTTGCATAAGGCCCACCCACATTATGAGGTAAATTTCCTATACTTAATCACATTTACAAAATACTTCCTGGCAGCATCTACGTTAGTTTTTGAATAAATAATGAGTACTATATGTAGCCTAGCTAAATTGACACATGAAATTAACCATCACGTTCATCTTCCCTTCTCTTCTTTGAGAAGTTTTATGCACAGTTGAGAAGGGACATCATTTGTAAAATTCTTAATCTTTTAGCAGAAAATGAAATGGGACATCTCTTTGCAGAGTTAATCTTTTTAGTAAACCTAATTAAGCTTTCTTCCCTCTTTCCTTTGGGAAAGAGGTCCTCTCCCTCAAATTCTGATAATTGCCCTGGCGAATCAGATACTCTGGCTATTGATAAGGGTCATTAGCCCATTGTTAAGCAGAAATGGTGTGGGGACTTTAAGCCAAAGGTCTTTCTTTTTACTCTTTCAGAAATATATTAACCAAGCCTGTTTCCCTTTATTCACTTAATAGGCAAATCGATAATAGAAATGAATAGATGTATGATTTAAATAACGAGTTTGTATTTTATTTTCCTTGTCTAGGGGCTGAGGTGGTACCTCAGCTGGAAATCCAAGACCCCACCCTGACTGAGGCAGAAAGGAAAAAAGCCTCATGAAACCCCTGTAGGCAGGGACTATGGCCATTCTCAGCAGGAAGCAGATGCTAAAGAAGAGATCTCCCATCCCTCAATATCCATACTATTAAGGGGGTTGTGGCTCTTAGAAAAGAGGAGGCAGGAAAGTTAGGGTGTCTGCCTACAAAGACACTGAAGTCCATCCTATCTTAGAAGGGGTCCGCCCTAATCCACCCACAATTAAGCAAGCCAGAAGGCATTTTTTAACCCACACAAAGAAACCAATAGGCATAGATTTAGGTACCAGTTTAAGCCAGTCACTAGCACCTGGGCAGTGAAGATCCCAATGACTTTCAACTCACCTGAGTCTCATTATACCATCATTATAATGTAATGCATATATAGTTCATTAATATCATTATAACAGACTGGATTCTGGGAACAAACATGCGTAGAAAGCAAAATGATGAATCACTGAGTCCTCTCAATCTTAGTTTTAAATCAAGAAAGCCCACTCCTTTAAGAAAAGTAACACCCACAGCAAAAAGAGATAAAAACCCTGAGGTCTTTGTTACCAGGCTTTTTGACCCATGCTTCTCTTGCTCAGGCCCACTTCTGCTTCTGGAAGTATACTTTTCTTTCTAATAAAACTTTTTTTTTATACTGCATTTTGGTGTTTTGCTCAATTCTTTGTTCAAGACACCAAGAACCTGGACAACGCGCCGAGAGAGGACCCCACTCTCCCGTACCACAATGATATATTCAAATTTTATTGTCTTTTGGTATTTAATCATGAGTCATTAAATTATTGTCCTTTTAAGTATCATATTTGACTTTCAAAGAAATGTTATTGGCCGTAAGTTACTTTAGGCAATTTAAGCTCTGTAAAATTTAGTTACTTTTAATAAATGAGATAATCTAATTGTAAGGCCAGTGCTCCCAGAAAAGGCCCCAAGGCCGTCAGGTGCCCGCCTCTAGCTTCCGCCTGCCAGCCCATGGACCAATCCACGGATGCCAGGACTACGTTGTGGTGTCACATCGCTGCACCAATGAAAGAGCCCCATGCTATGCTTTTGCCTTTTTTGAATCCTCCCCTTTCTGGACGTGACCCGTAAAACCCTGCCCCAACCCCGTTCAGGTGCAACTTCTCTAGACCCTTTCCTCGGGTCTAGAGAACCTCCCCCGGGACCGCTTCCCTTTCAAAAAAGGATGCCTATTAATCATGAGTCAGACTCTGCTGTTGAGCGGCCGCACCTTACTTTTTTGGCGCCCAACGTAGGGCGGGAAAGAGTGCCCTCTCTCCTCACGGAGAGGAAGGGCCTATCCCGCCACCTCCAGAAAACCTCCGGCTGGCCACCAGGACCACCCTACCTGTCCAACAGGAAACGGGGTAAGACGTCCCAGACTCCATAGGGTCCGCTTGCCTTGGCTGGATAACGCTCTGTCTCTCTGGGAGTCCTCTGTTGAAAGTGCGGCTGCATCAGAGGCGTTCCTCTGGTAGGCAAGGCCTGTGGGGTGGGGTCTGGTGGACCGGAGACATCCGCACCAATTGATCCCACCCCTGTTCTGACCGTTTCCCTCTGTCACAGGGATGCCTGTGGCTGTTGGAAAAAGAGTTTCTGGGAGGGAGAGGCCTATTCAGCCATGGGGAACGCTCTCTCCAAATCCAAGGCAACCTGTCCTCTACAATGCCTCTTGTCTAACTTGGAAACTTTACGCTTAGATCAGGACATCTGCCCTAAATGGCTCATTTTCTTCTGCACCGAGGCCAGGCCTCAATATCCCCTCGATAATGATTCCAAATGGCTGTCCACTGGGATGTTTTATTTTAATATCCTCCATGATTTAGATAATTACTGTCGTAAGACGGAAAAGTGGTCTGAGGTCCACTAGGTTCAGGCGTTCTTTACTCTGCGGTCCCACCCTACCCTCTGTATCCGCTGTTCCCCTTCCCAAATCCTATTGACCATGGCTTCCCCCAAGTCCCTGCCACCCTCCACTGCATCCCCAGAACTCTCCGCGCCGCCAGTGCCTGAAGGTTCTTCATCCTCTCTTACCATTGCTCCTGAAGGGTTAGTTGCTCCTCCCAACCATCCTCCCCTGCCCTGTTCTCCTCCCCTAGCTTCTCCAGCCTCATCATCCTCCTCTGTCTCCACGCCCATCTCTGGCTCCTCTACCATCCACCCTGGCCCAGTCTCCTCCTTTACTCCCTTCCCCCACCTCCCCAGCTACACCTGACCCTCTGACAGTCTCCTCCCTCACCTCAACCACTTTCCCCGCCCCCATCCTTTCCCTCTGTCCACCAGACCCGCCCGACCTCCCAGCAACCGCCTCATGCTCCCCACCCATTCTTATCCTCCCCTCCCACCCATGACATCACCTATCAGCGCCCATATCTGCTCTCATGACACCACCCAAATTACCGCTCCCTCTACGGCCCCTCCTTCCCCGAGGCCCCGCCCTCGGCTTCCATCCTCTCCCTCCACCAGGTGGTGGGTGCTGAAGGCCTAGCACATGTTCATGTTCATTTTTCTCTTCAAGATCTCACACACATAGAACAAAAAGTTGGGTTCCTTTTCCACCAACCTCTCAAACTATGTCAAGCAATTTACCCGGCTCACCCTGGCTTATGCCCTCACCTTCCAAGATATTTGTTATAGGCTCTACCACCACCCCTGACGAACGACAGGCCATTTGGTCGGCAGCAAGAACCTTTGCTGACCAACAATATTTTGCCAACCCTGCGCCTGAGTGCCCTCGGGGCCCCACGGCAGTTCCCAACACAGACCCAAGCTAGAATTACCAAGGACAACGGGGACGAGACCAAGTAAAATACATGGTCGAGTGCCTCTTAGAAGGCATGGAGTCTGCGGCCCATAATGTCATGTCAGTCAATCCTTAATAGACTGACTAAGGCTATTGTTCTACATATGAGACTGACCCCCGAATTCCTGGCGGGAGCCACCAACTTAGCCAACTGATTCATTTCCCAATCGGCCCCAGATATTAGAAAGAAACTTTCCAAGACTGAAGACAGTCCCCAGACCCCCCTCCGAGATCTGGTTAAAATGGCCTTTAAAGTTTATAATGCCTGAGAGGAGACAGCCGAGGCTGACTGCAAGGCCAAACTAAAACAAAAGGTAGATCTCCAAATCCAAGCCCTTGTGGCTGCCCTGAGGCCGGCTCTCGAAAATCGTCCTCAAAAAGGGGGTCTCCAGAAGACTGCGGCTCTTCCCGGAGCTTGCTTCAAGTGCGGAAAGGAGGGCCACCGGGCTTGCCAATGCCTAAATCCACGACAGCCCACCTGGCCTTGCCCATTGTGCACCCAAATGGGCCACTGGAAAGTTGACTGCCCACAGTGGGGCCTGGCTCTTGCACCTCCACGCTGCAGCCCTACCACACCAAGCGCAGACACCAACCCCGCCCTCCAGCTACTTGGCTTCATGGATGACTGAAGACGCCTAGACTCGGGGACCCCCATCACCCAAGCCGAACCCAGGGTAACGCTCCAAGTGGCGGGTTAAGTCCATCTTTTTTTGGTGGACACAGGGGCTACCTTTTCTGTCTTGCCATCTCACTCAGGTCCTACAGTCCCCTTACCTATCTTGGTTATGGAGATTGATGGTTGATGGCACAGCCTCATGCCCACCTAAAACCCTCTCATGTTCTCCATAATCAGGAATTTTCTTCCACTTCACCCTTGGTTACAAATACTGATGATGGGGAAATATGAGTGTGTGCATGGCCTCTGATCTATATTTGTCTGTGTTATATGTAATATCGTAGTTCAGTTAAGAATTCTAATTATGATGGAAAGGAAAATATGTTTTTAGTAACAGAAGGTATAAAGTATGGAGATTTATTTTGAAGGGAATTGAAGGAAAGGTGGTTATTTCTGAGTGAGAAGAGGCAAACTGAAGGAATGAGGAAAGTGGTAGAAGGTTTGTGAAGAGAAATCCTGAGAGGAAAATAAAGGACAAGAACATAAGTGAACATATGAAGTTGTAAAGGAAAAGAGAAAGAGAAAATCTTGTTTTATACAGTCAAGTTGGCTAAAATTAAATGTATTTATCATAAGGTTTTAAAATGAACTTTAATATCAACAATGTACTGACACAAAACTAGAGTTTGGATTATTGGTCTGTAAAAGATTTTCCTTTACCTGTGAGCAATACACTAAAGAAACAAAATAATTATCAAAATAATTTATTTTACTTTATAGTCTTTATTATGTCTTCTCCGGCTCTTGTTAAACAGTATTTTTCTAAGCTACAAGATGCCCTGGCCTCGGCACCCTCTCTCACCCTACCTAACCCCGCTCGACCCTTCCACTTAAACTGATCAACTTACCCGTAATTCCCCCACCACTGATCTCTTATCTACTTTATCTCTCTCCGGAGCTTACTCAGGCAGCACGCAGACCCAGCTACTGGACCAGCTTCCTCAAATAGTGATCCCCTGTCTCCAGGGGACCAGGTCCTCAAGGAGCCTGGGGCACTAGAACCTCTGTGGCCAGGTTCACACACTGTCATCCTGACCACACTGACAGCTGCCAAACTCCTCGGTCATCAGTGCTGGTACCACCTCACTGGCCTGAAGCGTGCTCCACCCCATGATGCATGGAACACATCTGCAATGTCTCCCGGATCACAGTCAACAAGCTACTTTTACATCCATATGCTTGCCTCCTCACTGAAGTTGCGGCCTCAGACCGCCAAACACTTCACCCCTTCTCAGCAGGAAGTAGCTATAGATTGAGTCGGCGCCCTATTACACCAAACAGGGTGGGATGGAAGGCCAGTGCTCCTGGAAAAGGCCCCAAGGACTTCAGGTGCCCGCCCCTAGCTCCCGCCCACTAGACACCTGATGCCCATGGACCAATCCTTGGGTGCCAGGACTACGCTGTGGCACCACACTGCTGCACCAATGAAAGAGCCCCACGCTGTGCTTTTGCCTTTTTTGAATCTTCCGCTTCCTGGACACGAACCCATGACTTTTCTGGCCCCTTTCCTCAGGGCCAGAGAACCTCACCCAGAACCACTTGCCTTTCAATAAAGGCTGCCTATTCATCATGAGTCAGACTTTGTTGAGTGGCCGAACCTTACAATAATAAATATAAATATAAATATAATAGATGGAGATAGAACAGCATATCTTGTTCTTTATGATGTTTTATCTGAAAGAAAAAAGGAGAGGTATATGCAAGAAACTTCAAGATGGTATGTAAATATACAAAGTCACAAAATCTCTAGACTTTTTTTTTAATCTTTTTTTTTTTTGCTATGTTTTTGTTTGTTTTTCTCTTCGTTATGGCATTTTGTGGAGCCAGAAACTTGAAAGCAGCCTTTCTGCAACCTCACCTAAAGTCTTCCAGATCCCACACACAGTGCATGTTCATTACTGATATATAAGAAAATGATTGACTTTTATATATTAACTTTATATCCAATGATTAAGTTTGCTATAATCACTTATTAGTTTCAGGAATTTCCTTGTTAATTTGGGATTTTCTACATAGGTGATCATTATTACACCTGCAAACAAAGATAGTTTCATTTCTTCCTTCCCAATCTGCATTCCTTTTATTTCTTATCACATTAGCTGGTACTTTCAGTATTATGTTAAAAAGAAATAGAGGAGACATCCCTGTCTTGTATCGGATCTTAGTAGGAAAGCTTAGAGTTTCTCACCGCTAAGTATGATATTTGCTATAGGATTTTTGTAACTTTGTAAGATTGAGGATATCCCTCTCTATTAATATTTTGAGTTTTTATCATGAATAGATATTTTTTCAAATGCTTTATATCTATTGATAGAATCATGTGACTTCTATCATAGCCTATTAGTGTGGTCAGTTGCGTTAATAAATTTTGAGTGTTAAATGAGGCTTGTTTATTTGGCATAAATTCTACTTGCCCATGATATATAATTCTTTTTATACATTGTTGAATTTAGTTTGCTAATATTTTGTTGAAGGTTTTTGCATCTACCTTTATATTGTTTAGGATTCACTAATTTTCTCTGTCGATTTCCTGTTTTCAATTCCATTGATTTCTGCTCTAATTCTTACAAATTCTTTTGCTTACTTTGGATTTAACTTGTTCTTTTTCCCCCTGATTTCCTCATGTAGAAACTTGGATTATTAACTTTAAAAATCTTTTTAATATATGCATCCAATGCTATAAATTTCTCTCTAAGCTCTGCTTTTACTTCACCCCACGACTTTTGATAAGTCATCTTTTTATTTTCATTTAGTTCAAAGTATTTTTTAAAATTTCTCAAGATTTTTTTCTTTGATTCATGTTATTTAGAATTGGTCATTTAATCTTCATATATTTTGAGATTTTCCAGTAATCTTTTTATTATTGATTTCATTTCATTCCTTTGTGTTCTAAGTGTCTGCTATTGATTGATGCTGTTGTTGAATTTAACTATGTCCTTACTTATTTTCTACCTGCTAGATTTGTTCATTTCTGAGAAAGAGTTGTTGAAGTCTCCAACTATGATACTGGATTAGTCTATTTCTCTGCAATTCTATTATTTTTTTGCCTCACAAAGTTTGACATTCTGTTGTTAGGTGTTTTTGTTTGTTCGTTTGTTTGTTTTTTGTTTTTGTTTTTTTAAAGAAGCAATAGTTATATTAAACAATATATAAGTAAAGTGGGGAGAGTGCTAAAAATTATGCATGTTACTAGTTTAACAATTACTGTACCTATTTGAAGGTGATAAATACGGGTTAAAAGAACATACTTACACTCAACACCTTGAAATTTATAGAACTTTTTTGCCACCTTTAGCTCTCATCCACATGAAGAAGAACTGAACTTTTAAGACAAATCTAACAAAAATGAATCACCATATAAGGTACAAAAAGTACTGCAAAAAAAAGGTAGGGAAGAATACATACATTCAAATTATTAATACCATCAAGAAAAATGTGTTCCCACATGACAGATAAAAACTGACCAAAAATCTTGTCCAAAATAAAAACATAAAGGAGAAATAAAGTAATTTTTTTCCTAATATAAGAAGGCAAAGTAGACATAGAGAGGACAAAATAATAGATGGTTATGCAACAAAACAACCTTCTAAAAAAATGAAAGGTGAATTAAGGTACACATATGAGCATATATAAGAATTGATATGGCTGAACTTATAGTCCTGGAGTTTGTCTTAGTTCAGGTGCCCTAGAAAATAGAACCTTACTGGAAGACATGTTAATACCTTATTGAAATATGTATTCCAGAGTAGCAAGAAGACGTGCAGAGAATGAGAGAAAGCAAATACCTAATAGTGAATTACTGAGTTTTACAGAAGACATAGCTTGTCATGCAAATGTGTAGGTCACCTGCAGAAAGGCTATATGGGACAGCCATGACTCAGAGCAGTCAGTCAAGGAGAAAGAGGGAGGGAAATTTACATGCTAATTCTCCCAAATCTCCTTTACATTGGCCTAATCAGGCTCATGAGGTTTTTACTCCTTTATTTCTTATTTGGGCTGCATGACTCCAACAAGAAATCTCTGGGCAAGCTAAATTTCATGTCTTATGATGCAAGTCTTCATTTGTGTCTGGAATGGCTGAGAGGAACCAGAGCTTCCATGGTTTCAGTTGGTTAGGCTAGGATCCTGGGATGCCCTCAGCTCTTATTATGGTGGGAGAGAAGGAGAATAGCCATCCTCTTAGGGGATAGTGAAATAATAGAGGTAATAATGGATAAATCATGAGGCCAAACCCTGGAAGGCAAGTATAATCAGATAAATCTGGGAGACTCATAAATCGTGTCCAAAAAGTCAATCTCTTTCACTACTCATGTTAAGTATCCTTTATGATAATTGATCTTATATAAATTTGTGAAAATAAAATCTCATTTTATCCCTGAGAGGAACAGTAAAAATACAATGTTTTTTGGTGGTAGTAACTTGTAATATTGTCTTAAAAAAAAAAAAAGTCAGGTCCTCACTCTTGCAGCTCTCCCAGGCCAATAAATTATCATCTCTGACTCCATCCACCATTCCAGATTCTCCACCATGAACATAATTTCTCTAGGTTGTTTGTCTAGTGACAAAGTATGGATTTTCACAGCCAGAGTCCTGAAGCTTTATTTTTACCTTGCTCTTATAACATTGCAGTTGTTGAAATTGTCCCATTCACAATTATCACTGAAGCTGATGAATACCTTGAATTCCAGTTATTCATCTCCCTCCTCTCTACGTATTACTAACCCTAGTTTCTCATGATGATTGATGTCAATAATTCCAGCAGGAGCAATGACTACTTTCTTTACTTTCTGGTTCCTTGATGTTAGTTATAGATTAAGCTTCATTAATGTTCTTACTGTCTTATCTAAGTTATTCACCTCTCATACCCCACTATCATCAACAGGAACTAGAATCTTAAATCTATCAAATATTAAGATGTATGGGAGAAATGCACAAATAGAAAAGGTTAGGAAAGGGACACTCTTCTACTTGTTTCTATACCTGTATATTCTGGTGATACATCAGCACATTCTGATTATTGATCTAGTGATTATGTTGAATCCTTCAGAAGAATCCAATAATTCAGGATGTCCCTGAATTGTTCTTTATTTGGGCATTCTATATTCCATTCAGCCATTCTATCAGGTCAGCTGTCAGAGTGATGATACACATGGTAATGAGCATGTTGTTATATTTCTTGATCTGAAGCAATCTGTGTGAGATATTATATAAAAGCATCAAGGATTCTGCAAGCCCTTAGTAGTATTGTTCTTGTAAGTATTATGGGCAAAGAAGATAGATACTTGGAATCTGAATAATTTTGGTTTGAAAAATTACTGTCCTCTATTAAGGTAGAATGGTTCTGATGTAATCAACAAGGCTCCAAATGCTTGGTTTGAGAGTTCAGAATCAGTCCCTCTCTATAGTAAGTTTGACATTCAATAGTGGTAGTGGCTATATTAGCCTTCATGTGAAAGAGCCATGTTGTTGATCCTGCATATATTCCCAAACACCGCCACCATAACTATTCTCTTAATGTGTTAACTAAATGAACATTTCAGAGGTTGAAGACAAGCTGGCTAAGTCATTATCTTCACCTGGTCACTGAAAGCACCCTCTGAAATGCATGCTTTCTGAGAGACATTAACATGAGAAATAACGAACAATTCTTGTGGCCTCTGAATCTCATACTCCATGCTTCTAGTTTTTATATCTTCCTCCTTCTGGGCTTCTGACCAAGCACCCAGTCTATTTAATTGCCAACATTTGGTGCATCTAACTCACTCATCTCTTTTTTTAAGCAGAAACCACTGCTTCGTCTTTTATAAAGATTTTTCTTCTACACCTTTATTTAGGTATACTACTCAGTGGGACTATGATATGGCCGCAGTCCATTTTTCACCAGTGTACACATATCTTGTTTACTAATCTGAGAATTAGACCCACAACATTTTCTTGTCCACCAATTGGTCATCAAGAAAAAGCCCCTTGGCCCATGGGTGTGGGTTAGAGAGCGGTTTTATTGTATCAGCAATAGGTGTTACCAAATCTGAAACATCCTTTAGATCCCAACCCAAAATGCAATACTTCCCTTACACAATGTGTTATTACTGTATCTGACTTACTTTGTAAGTCAGTGGATCTAATGATGCCTACATCACTATGAGTAAGTTATGTTACCACCATCTTGTCCCACTGTCAGGTTTTTAATCTTTACTAGGGCATTGTACCAGGTCAAGAGCATTTTTTGTTTGTTTGTTTGTTTGTTTGTTTGTTTGTTTTTTAAACAGAGCATAGTTCTTGGTTATAGAAGGCATGGTTGTGCTATAAAACCCTAGAGATATGTGATGCAGCTATCACATTAGGGCTTAATAAAGACGTTACTCACGATTCTTATCCAACACAGATACATAAAATAACATTTTATTTGCTAAGCCATGTGACAAAAGAGACAAGATTTCACTAGAGCACGGACCTTCCACAATGCTCGTTTTCTTTGTTGTTTTTTTTTTTCTTCTTCTTTTTCTTTATTTTAAAGGCCTATAGCACTTGGTATTCCTAGGAGGTCTCCCATCTAAGTACTAACCAGGCCTGACCCTGTTTAGCTTCCAAGATCAGACAAGATCAGGAACATTCAGAGTGGCATGGCTGCAAGTTGTACTCTTTTGCTTTGGATCCTGCTTGAAACTAGTAGCCTTCTGCGTCGCCCAATAAATAAGAGATATTTCCAAATGCAGTATGTGTTTCCACTCTTACTGAGATCTTTGACTTTTTCATAGCAGTAGGAGATATGAGGCAGGGAGTGGGAATGGAGAGCGAGAACTTGTCTTTTGCCTTGGTGGGGGTGTCCCAGCATGTCTCAGATCACTGGGCCTCTAAAAACCTCACCAATGTCTCATGCATCTGAATCACAAACTGAATTTATTTCTTAAACTCTGGTTACATACATCTAGCTTCATAGAAAAAGAGATAAATGATCAAAATAGAGTGCTAAAAATACAAATATCTTTTAAGCATGAAAAAATTTTCAGCCTCATTTACAAGAATATAAATGCAAATTAAAATTACACTTTGTTACTATTTTTTTATTTTTCAAATTATCAAAGGAAAAGTGTGTGTTAGGAAGAATGAGAAACAAGCTGATTTACATGCTGCTCAGTATAAATGAGAAAAACACCTATGGCAGTCTATTTAGCAATATCTACCAAAATTTTGAATGTATATTCTCTTTGTCTTAGCAGTTTATTTCCTCAGAATTATTCTACAAATGATCTTGCATTTGAGCAAAATGACATATAAAATTATTAGATAATATTTTGATTAAAATTATTTAATCATTTATTTATAACTACCAGATTGACAAATGGTTTAACAATGGTCTGGGTAAATCGTGTCATTCAAAAGGTAGAGACTTTTAGAAAAAATGATATAAAATTTTAACTACTGATATAAAATGACATCCACAATGTATTTTTAAATGAAAAAATGTACTGAACAATATATGTGGCATGCCACTATTTTTGTTTGCCTCTATGTTTATGAAGAATCCCCAAAACAATGCTCAAGAGTCATTACTTTTCAAAGCGATTTCCTTGTGGGTGGGAAATTGAGTGCTTCTATGACAGAGATTTTGAACAACTTAATTTTTTACTGTATGTGTACTTGTTCCTTTTGAATTTTTATTATATACAAAACATTCATTTTTTAAAATTCAAAATAAATTGAGCTTAATTCATTTTAAATCTTCAGTCATAACCAATTCAAGGTTTTTTCTTTCCCTCTATTTCAGATCTGAGCAGAGGCTTGAGGACATGTAATGGAGATGAGATTTATTTATTCATTCTCTCTTTATCTTCTCTTACTTGCTGCTAGTTTCTGTAAAATTGAGATGGGGTTGGAAGGGTTAAATAACAATAATTAAAAGTCTTATGAGTTTTTGAAGAAATGGAGAAATTCATACACTGCTGTTTAAGTTTAAATTTGTCACAATAATGGGAGAACAATTTGTGTATAATCCATGAATTTTAATGAAATCTCTCAGTTTTTAATGGAGTTTAGACATAATTGACCTGCTACAGCCATTAAAGCTGTGGCTGTCTTAATACTCGACATGGGCAATTCCTTAATTCAGCTCCTTCGGGATGCCTTCATGACTCCTCAGAGTAGTACTAGGTATTGTAATAAATAAACTCTGGAATTTAAGTGGTGTAATAAAATATATCATTATTTCCACTTATCTAGTAATCTAATGGAGTTATCTTATTAAAAGTTTAGAAATAAGTGGGAGGGGTTTTTGTCTGCAGTTGTTTAAAAGTGGGCTGTCAAAGGCTCTACCCTCTTCAACATGTAATTTCTTAAGATTCCTTGGGTATTGCTGCACAGCCAGGAGAGAAAAAGAGAGTGTCTTGTAGTAGTAGATAGTTTTATGGGTCGGGCCTGGAAGTAAAATAGACCACTGCAACTCTATTTTGTGGACCTAAACTCAGTTAAATAGGCATATGTTTCTGTAAGCGAAGCAGAGAAATGTAGTCCGTAGCTAGTTAGCAAATTTCCATTGACAATTTGACACCATTGAAAGTCAATCATAAGATTTTTGGTCAGCTACTTTTCTTTGCTATATATCCCTCAGAAATTTCCAATATAGTTGCATCTTATAGCCGCTTATTGCTTAAGAGTAATATAGACTTTTTCTTGCAAGCTACCCAGGTTGCACATATTAAACATAACTAAAGCTTGGCTACTTTTTCTACTTTGCCCAAGGGAATCTTAAATCACTCCCAGTGGGACAGAGACACCAGCCTCTTTGTGAGTGTGTGTGTGTGTGTGTGTGTGTGTGTGTGTGTGTGTGTATTTCATATCTGTTCAAAATGGCCATAGTCTAGTCACATAATATACTCAGTCACTGGTTGGGCTAGACATAAAGCACATGGGCTCATCTGGAAAAATTAGGTCAACTCTGAAGGCATTAATAATTGAAGGCTGGCAGCTAAAATTACTCCTGAAAGTTAAATGGAAAGTTTCCTTTTGGAAGGCAATTTGAGCCAATACCTCCATGACTTCAGCTACAGATATGAGATTTTCATTATTTCAAATCCTTTTGAATTTTATGAGTTGTTCCCTTGGATTATCTTTCACTGAAAAAGAATGGCTGATTCTTTATCCAACCACCTCAGCACATTCCCATACCAACTGCATGAAAAGGGAAGGGAGGATATATCACAATATTTGCGCTAGAAAACTAACATTTCTGTTTTAGAAAACTCTCTTGATTCCCAGGTTCCTCACTATATAGGTTGAAAATGGCTGATGTGATTCTGATGTTGTTAATGGCTCAGGAAACTTATACATACAAAAGATGGGGATATGTAATAAATATCTTTTTGGTATTCTTGGAAACGAGAAAACTTAGGCCATTTTCTAGCAATTTAGGAATGAGACCAAAAAAAAAAAAAAAAAAAAAGAAAGAAAAAGTCAAATAAGAGAAACTATGAAAACACAATGGATTAATTCACTATATCTACCATTTAAATAACTGGAATTTTAAAAAGAATAAGTAAAACTAAGAGATGAAATAATAGATGAGAACTTATCCAAATAAATGAAGGACATAAATCTGCAGATGAACAGGAACCCCTGATGCCTAGCAAAATGAATTAAAGAATATATAGTGATTTTTAAAAATCTATCTCAAATAATATCTCAAAAAATCTTGCCTTTAGGTACCTTGATTTCCTCTCCTATAATGATCTAACTCTTCTCCCTATTTCAGGCATAATGTTCATATTTATAACACTAATATTTTATTGTATAATAACTGCACTTTCCTAATTATTTTATTTTCAAGAACTCTAGCTTATGGTCACAGTCTTTTATCTTTTCCATTACTACCACTTTATAACACATACTCCCATAATATACCTACAATACCTTGACCCTATGACGTTGATGGTCCCCAATGCCATCTCCAATTTCATAATTTCCTAGGAAGGTTCACAGGGCTCAAGATAAAGTTACACTTATTGACAAAATTCATTACAGCAAAAGGCTACTAAAAATCAGCATAAAGAAAGAACATTTGAAGGAAACCAAATGAAGCTTCTAAGAGTTTTTTTTTTTTTTTTAGTAGAGTCACACAAAATGCATTTAATTCCTCCAGCAGTAACTTGGGAAAACAAGTGCAAAAGATGTTTATCAGAGGTGCTCACTGACTACTCAGTACCTAAGGATTTAATTACAGACTAGTAATGTAGGTACCCTCTACTTAGCATATACCAAAATTTGGACCGAGAGAAGGAAAGTAGATGTTTAGCATACATCATATTGTTTATACACATAGTTTTGATACATAAGTCATTTTTATCAGTAAATGATCAAAACTCTACAAATCCAAGCTCCCAAGTCACAACCAACTGACAATTTTGTAAGTAGGACTTTCAAAGGATAGTAGATTTATGTCTGGTGTTTTAATTTTATTCTACATACAATTAAACTTTGTCATATTCATTACCCTGTCTTCATTACATCTTCATATATTCGTGAAGTCAGAGTCTGTGGTACATAATTATAATTCTTTTATGCACCCTAGGTCCTCTTCTTATTCTCTACTATGTGACACTGAGGGAACACATCATGATTAAATCCAAGTCTCTACTTCTATCTTCAACCATGTATGATAAGAAAAATTATACAACTCTTATACTGAAACCATTACCAATGCGCCTGCATCTACTGCCCAGAAATTCTAATTTTTTTTTTTTTAGTTTGTTATCAAACTGTGATCATTGAATCCCTAAGATCAGCACCACCTGGGAATTTATTATAAATGTAAAATTTTAGACCTCACTCCAGATGCACGAATTCAGTAAATTTGGAGGAAGGCCCAGGATCCATTCATTAACAAGCTCTTTGGGTAACTCGAATGCATAAAAAGTTTCAGATCTAGTGTTTCTCACCTTCATCTTCACAATCTCTTAGATATTTGTTTTACATGTTCATATCTTCAACACAAATTATAGATAACATGCCTCACCATTTTCCTTCTCAGTAAATGCCTGTGCCTTTTATTTTGCTGAAAAATTGAAGTAGTAAAAGAACTTTCTTAATCTCCCTTTTGCCTACACTTATTAAATGCGCCTGTATTAACTCCTATTATGGAAAATTTGTTATGGCCCATTCGTGCCCTGGATTTCATCCTCTCTGTGTAAGTATATAATTATCTTACTTTCTCTTCAATGTTATCAATTCCTTTTCCACTAAATCATTTCCATTAGCATGCAAATATGCCATATTGTCTCCAACAATAACAGCACCTTAACCTTGGTCTCTAACAACTTCTCTATTTCAGCGATCCACTTTACAGCAAAAGCACCTATAAAAAGAATATATCTCTAATATCTTTAATTACTGTCCTTCTATTCTCTCTAACCTACTCTAACTAGGCCTTCTCTCATTCCAGAGAGACAAATCTTGTTAAGTATTTCAATGTTCTCCACTTTACAAAGTATAGTGATAGATTTTTAGTCCTCATGTTATTACAAAATTTTAAAAGTTGATTCAAAGCCTTTTTATATTTTGTTTCTATTATCTAGAATATCTCTCAGATTCCCATATGACTCATTTTTATTTCATATTTCTGCTCCAATATGATTTAATTAATAAAGCCTAATAATAACAGCAAAGACCATAGATATTTATTTAAATGTCTATGAAACATGATTTTAAGTACTGTTTATACTAATACTATTCCAATTTTGGAGGTAGCGAAACTGAGACATAGAAAGATCTATTAATTTTTCCTAAGTCACACTATTAGTAAGAGTGGAGCCAACATTCAAACCCAAGCAGAGTTACAATATACACCATGACTTTAAGCCCTAAACCATACTGGCTCTAATTTAAATAGGTCTCCCAGACTGACTCTACTAATGAACTAACTTTTTCCCATGCCCTCTCTATCCTCCTCAACTTTCTTTGTGTTTCTGCTTAGCTCTTTTGTCATCCATAGCAGAGAATGTAGTGTTCACTGAAAACTTGTTTTTGCTTTGTCTTAGGCACATAGCTAAACTACATTTTCTAACCTCTCACAGTTAGTTGGCCATGAATTAACTGTGTTCAGTAAAATATGATTAGAAATACTATGCATCACTTGTAAGTCTAGTTTATGATAACCTCCAGGTGCTTAGAGGTGAATTTATTGTGAAGCTAATGGAGGTTGATACTTAGGGATCTTTCTTGATTCAACTTTTCTCAAGACTCATGGAGGGTTCTAGAATTGTGTTCACATGCTCTTGTAAAAGATATTTTAACTACAACCCTTTATAAGAAACTGGTGTTTTTTCGTGATGATTTCATATGCCAAATTTCACATTTTGTTATGTGAGGTTGGAGTAGTAGTTAAGTATTTGGGGATCTGAAAAGGGGAAAATCAAGCTAAAGATATGTAGATGGCCTTTGGGAAAGTATATTCATATGTGTTCCCCCTCTCCCCCCATGTATAGTTAATTTATTGCTAGTCATCCAGATGTATATTGCATTCTGGAGTTATTTTGTCATCTACTGTGCCTATTCATCTGGTGTTATGCTACAAAGATTAGCAGATAGAATCATGATACAGCTATATCCCATGGCACTCAGCATCAGTGTTGTGTGGATGGTGAAGAAATTAGGTTTGAAATGCAAAGTTGCAAAGGTAGTCTATAGAAAATTATTCCAATTATCAGATATGTAAAATGAAATAAGATTGCTTCTCATTGAAATTTAGTCAAAATGAATATATTTTCTTGTCAAGATAATGAAAATCATGACATCTTCAAATATGGAGAAAAAAACAGGAAAATAAAAGTAATAATTATAATAAGAATGACCCCAATTTTGTGGTTTGTTATATCAGGTACCATTATTTATTATAATAACATAAGTAATAAAACAGCCAACTCCTTACTATATTTACTTTTTGCCTACATGAGCTCCGTGGTGGTAGATAGAGTTTTGGTCATTTGTTCACCACTTGATATCCACTTGTGGGATATGACACATAATAATTTGCCAGTATGCATATTTTAAATATCTGCGCACATCATAGTGGAATTTCAGAATACCAGAAATGGAGTTTTATGGAAGTTTCCAGGGAAGAAAAAAGTAACAGGTTTTTATTAAGAAACTTGACTCAAACTGACTGTCTTATCATTAAACATGCAGATTACTTCAAGGCAAAGGAGTAACACTGTTTTCTATTACTGAATAACAGATTACTACAAATTAGTGGCTAAAAACAGCACATATTTTTAATTTCAAAATTTTAAGGTTCGAGAAGATAGTATTCTGGGTGTATGCCGAAGACTCATAGGACTGAAGTCGAGGTGTTGGCTGGGACAACAGTATTATCCGAGGCTTAGTATACTCTTCCCACAATTGTTGCCAGAATTTGGTTCCTTGAAGTAGGACTAAGAGATCGTCTTTAGTTTGCTGCTAAGTGGATCTCTCCAGAACATGGGACTTTACTTCTTCGAGGTCAGCATGCATCCTTTCACTATCATTTACTACAGCCATGAGAACAACTGTCTCTGGGTCCTGGGTGTCTTTCCAATGAGTTACCAAACATGTAGTTTTTCGGGGACTCATAAATAACCTCTCATACTTCTTATTATAAAAGAATATTACTAGAAGTACTCCAGAAAAACTGAAGTGCAGATCAAAAAAGAAGAAAGTGGATAATAAACCTAAGGCCCAGAATGACAGCTATGCATCAACCTAGAGACCACCCAGTCTTGAATGAAACCAGAGTATAGAACAGTCAAAATACATACATGCTATAATTGAGATTGTAAAGAGATATGGGAATGAGGCAATTAGCAAACTCATAGGAAACAAAAAGTATGCAAAAATAATTGCCCAATATGAAGTGAAAGTGTGTCATAAATTTTAAATAATTATTAAACAGTAAAAAATATTATGCTTTTTACCTTAAAGTTTGGAACATTTTAGTTCGTATGTTTGCAGAATTAATTATTTTGGATAGATTGAAAAAATGTATTATTCTAGCATATTATCAAGTCTAATAGAAAGATTTTATATATCATTAAAAATGTAAAATTTTTTTGATTCTTTTTATTTTAATAGTTGTTGATTCAGTGAATCAAACAGACAAACTTTAGTAGTTATTACAAAGTAAAAAATAAATATTAAATTTCACTCTGTAAAAATAGAGTCTGTAGCAGAATTTAGGAGATGCAATGTGGAGAAAAAATAGGAGCATTAGCACCACTTTCACTATAGAAGGCCAAATGTTACTGAAAACATTCGTAAAAAAAATGAATAAAACTTTATTTTGTATTTAAAATTTTATAGTAAACAATAGAATTAAAATAATAGCACACAGAACAAGTATTATAAGGTGGTAGTCTACAGTAAGTAAACTAGATCCTGATCATTTAAGTCAGAGAACGAATACCTACTATATTAAACTGAAAATCAATAAATGTAGATATAAATATATTCAAACAGGAAAGAACCATAAAACTATTTTTTTTTTCAAAAACTCTTCTGTGGCATGTAGTACCATATACATTCACTGATTTATATTAAACTTTAAAAGACTTAATGGAAATTAGTTACAGTGATGCCAACATAAAAGTAAGTTTTATTAAAGTAGTGAAATAATAAGGAATTTTTCTTTATTTCTAATTTTAAGTTTTTTGATGTTATTACATTTTTTATCTATAAAAACCCATAATTTTATGTTAAACCTTTTCAAAATTTATTAGAATGTTAATGCCAGGAGGGCTGATACTTGAAGTTTTTTTGCTCTGTTCTTAGAACATAGAACAGTTATTGGCATATGGTTGATGTTGCATAAACATTTGTTGAGTGAATGAAATTTGAATTCAATAAACATTTTTTTCATCATTTACATGGAATGCAATACTTCAGATTTGGCAACTCCAGCTCTAATTGTTCACTTTTCTTTTTACAAATCTCATTTTGATTTCACTTTAATAATTTAATTTCACTCCTATTGCTCGATGGCCTCTTCCCTCATATGGTTTCATTCATGGAAACCTAATTTAATACTATAACCTTTTGGGGGACCTGCCATTTAAGATGAACACTGGAGGATGTGTAGGAATTGCATAAGGAGAATATTACAGATAGAAGCATAAGCATTTAGGAGAACTTGGGGTGTCAGAGGAATAGGAAGATTTTTGAGTTGATGAGAACATTAAGTTTGAAGGGTAAATGTAGCTCTAGTGTCTATAAATGTCCCTGAGCATAGAGGGTAAAATAAAAGAATAATGGAAATCACTCAAAGTCATTGTGTTTTAAAATCACCTATACAGTTGCAGCCAAGAATTAACATTAGCTGACATTGAAGAACTATTGCAGTGGTTCGATGAGAGATTATATATATGCATAGAGCTAGACTATTGGGGAGGGAGAAGATATAGATAGATATAGATGATAGATACAGATATAGATAGATATAGATATTGATATAGATAGATATAGATATATAGAGAGAGTCAAATTATTAAAACTTGGTGACTAATTGTTATAGGGAGAGAAGTGGTTCAAGAAGGGAGCTGAGAATAAAAGTTGGGCAGAAAGAACTGATTTTAATTTTTTGGTAGTGATAGTAATGGATGCTATTCTGTGTGTTTTTCTGATTATGCTGATACATGTGAATTGCTAGATTCTGTTTGAATGTTTAAGATGCTAGAATGAAATCCAAGTCGAGGTATCTAACTATTTGTCAATTATAAAATGGGTCTTCATCTCAAAAGAGGACATTGGACTGATATAATAATAAGGTTTTGACAATATTAACTCTACATTGCAACATATAGAATTAATAAACTTGAAAATTAATAAACCATTACATTGACTAATATTTACTTAGAATATTTTTATATTGTTTTTATTGTTTTATCTCACCTATGTGCTACACGTAATATAATAATCAGATTTATTTTTTTACTGAACATATGCTATTTACTTGACATTATACTGGATATTTTATATTTATTGCTCATTTAATCTTCACAAAAATCTTGTAAGGCATTGATATTTATATTTTATTAATGGTAGAACTAAAGATTATAAAATATTACTCGTGTTAAGTAAATGACTAGCCCTCCTGAAAAACCTGAACTCTAGGATCAATTTTGCCTTATACTTTTGTCCATGTTTGTTCATCTTCAATACTGCCTCCAGTCTATCTCAGTTCAGTTATGTATAGTCAAGAAAGAAATTGCTTCACTAAAACTGTTATTTAACAACTTGTTACCCACTCTCATGCCTTTTGTAGATGCCTAGAGACATTTATGTGACTGAAGATGAATGATTAGGAAAAAAATACAATGGAATTTCTTGGGGCTTTTTAGTTGCTTTTAGAAACCTTCTTATCTTTCTAGGTTTTTCTAAAAGTTATCTCTCTAATAAGTTTTACTTTTATATTTTACCTTAAGGTATATTAAAAGAGGAATCTGATTAGATGGTGCATAGAGACACTCTTGATATTTTATCTTTGAGTTACTATTATGCAAAAATAGGTCTGCAAAAATATGGTTAAGGTTCTTAAAGTCTGTACTTCCATGTGTTGTAGTCTGTTAATCACGTTTACTATGCAGGAACATACACACATGGGATATAAACCAATAAAAACATCTGGCATAACACAATATTCAGCCTTTTAGATAGTGGACTTTATCAAACAGGCCATGGAATAAGTTCAGAATTAAAAGGAATTCTCTATGGATGATATCCTGTATTTTGACTGTGAACCCAAGTTTTCCACATCACACTTATGACAGAAGTAATTATCACTGATAAAGTTTGCTGCCCCAAATCCAGCCAATTGCTTATTTCATTACCACAATTCTTGCTTACTAGTTATTGAGAAGCAATAGAATTCCTTTCTGGCACTACTCAGTGAACAAGTGGCGAGAGAACTTTTCAATTAACAGCAAATCAGAAGACTTTGTTATAATAGCTTTGGTCAGTTACTACAGATCTGTTTTGCCTTTCTACCATCAAAGAATTTTGCTCTAATTTTACTAATCTCAATGGAATTTTGCAGGAAGTTTGTAGACCTTTGAAGATTTTAGCAAGGATAAGAAGGTGCAGTTAGTAAGACTCAAAGAATCTGAAAAGCATGTCATAAACTGGGAAACTTTCTTTAGTGACTTGTTTTTCTTTTGATGAAAATAACGTTTTAGTGAAAAATAATAAATATTTTTTTTGGATATGTAAAAGATGGTTTAGGTTGGCAAGTTTGCTTTTGGTAAATCCACAAGAGGAAAATAATCCCTCATATTTCTGAAAGATAACAATAATTTAAATACTAAGATTCAGATCTAATTTTTATACAACTGGAGTACGAATAAATATTCCTTATCTAATACTACATTTTAGAAAATTCTAAAAATGTATTGTGAATCTTATTTCTAAGTAAGCTTTATTAATTTTCATATGCTATGTATAATTACTTTTGAATACCAACTCTTTCTGTGAATTAAATATGTAAATATTTGTATATGTGCTTTTCTCTGTGTGTAAGCTAATAATGGGAACACAACTGCAAGAACTTGGATATTCTTCTTATATGCATGGCAATATCATGGAGCATATGTTCATCTCTTTAATTTTATTTTGCAAAACAAAAAGATACCAGAAAAATAAATGAGAAATCCATAGTTGATTTATACAAATAATGTTGGCTATTTATTTTTTCTAACCAAAATTATTAGAAAGTAAATAGTTAACAGACAGAACAGATTTCTCTCTAAGGATTCTTAGGTAACAGTCTTCTGATAGTCACTCTATCATTGTTCCATTACAGGAAACCCTTCTACTATAACTCACACTAGTTATAGGCTTACGTTTCTCATGAAAAGAAAAATCCGAAGGAAGTATTACAGAGCTGATGGTGTGATTTAATGATAAATTTGTGACTTGCTCTCCTTTATTTTCCTGCTTCACTAATTTTAGCCGGCGATTTTGGCTGTTGTGTTCATAGGATTATTGATGAACATGCCTCAATTAAGAAAAAGGAAAAGCACAAAGGAAGATAGGTCCTCCATGAAGTGCTTCATGTGGATACTCAGCTACAAGGGAAATTTGGGATATATTTATCTTAGTTTTATTCCTTTGTTTATAGAGAAAGACAAAGGAAATCAAAAATAACTTCTGAGGAGTCATTCCAATGTATTTCATAGTTATTAATTAAAATGGTGGGGGTTTTTTGTTTGTTTTGTTTTGTTTTGTTTTCGATTAGAAGGGGATGAGTCATTTTCAGAAGATAGTTGAATACAGGAGATGTGGAAATATTTTTATCTTATTCCTTGTTATGATAGCAAACTATGTGCTTATTTTTGCTTAGATTTGTCTGTTTATTGTGAAGCCAAATATCTGTTATAGAAGCATTATTACTAAATATTTAGTTTCTCAGAAGCAGAAGTCATCACTTATTTATCTTTGTCTTTCTTCTAGCACATAACATTGTTCCAGGTATTAATAGACACCCAATAATACTGATCAATTAAATAAAATAATATTTTAACCTCTCTTAAAATATCCAGAATTACTTGAGGTGATTTGAGGGAGAAATTTCATTTACTGCAACTATCAGATGATCAATATAATTTAGTTAATAATATTAGAAACTTTAGAAACATGTGAGCAATATTTTATATTTATGCTGAAATAATATATTTAAAGTTAGAATTTTGGAGATACTTAATCCTGTAATTTCACTCCATCTTGTCTTGCTACTCAACGTAGACAAAATGCTATACAGACATAATAGGCATTAGCTAATAATGGCTTTCACAGATAGCTTGAGATTCATTTCTGCTCTTTCTATGTCACTATCAAACCAATCTGCCCAATTTAATTCTAGCTTCAGGAGAGGAAGAAATGGGCTGTACCAATTAATATATTAAGAATATTTTTTTTGCACTAAAATCTTAAAGGATGGGTCACTGAAAAGGTTTTAAAAGGGATAAATAAGAAATTGGACACTTTTAAATCTCAAATTTATCTTACATCACTTAGTACAATATGCATAGAAACAATGCTCTTAGAAACTACACATTTGTACATTTAAACTTCTAAGAAAGATCTTCCATTCTTAGCACTTGAGAAATGACAGCAATAAAACTATTGCTCCTGCCATTTGACTTTTGTTGATGAATGAAATGGTAAGATGCTAAAATATTAAGATATAAATAAATAATTAAGATATAGATAAATAATTTAATAATGGGATGGCAAATGGACCTTTTAAATAAACATAAAAAATATGCAAACAAGGACCTCCTTCCAAGCCATTGTTAAAGTTGGAATTCCTATAGACAGCACCTTCTCAAGAGGAGATTAGGGAATGTGGTAACAGGGAAAAATTCTGACAGTGTCGATTCACTACCAAAAATGAGAAGAGAGAAACTGAATTGAACGTGACCTATTTATTGTTACCAAATACTCAAATTAGGTAAAGTCATTCCACCTCTTCTAGCATTTAAGAGAATAAGTGGCAGAGAGAGGCCAGTAATGCACCAGGAGCTCTAATGCACTAAAAATCAAGACGAGGAGGGAGATTTTTTTCTTCATTGTCCTAATATTGTCTTGAGTTACCAAGAACGATTGTAGGTATGAGGTTGCTGACCATATTTAACAAGCTTGAGCTGTATTCAAGTCTCAAATAATTATTTACAATTAGACATAAAGATAAAAACATTTCTGTAAAGTTAATTTAAAGTGAAGACAACCTATTGCTGCTTTGGAGGAAGAGTTATGTTTAGAATTGGCAACCTGAGCTGCTCCTTCCTCTTATCAATTAAAATAGCAAAGTTAAATATTTATGAAATAGATTTATTATGAGGAATAAAAACAACATTATATGTAAACACAATAAAAATATTTGTTATTTAACCTTAAAGAATACCTAAATGATCTAATAAAGTTTACTGTTATAATTAAGATGGATAAAAACAAATGCCCCAAGCATCCTTACAGGACAGATTTTGTATGGTAAGAGTTTCTGAAGAGAAAATGCAAAGGGTGAGGTTCTTGTTTACCACCTGAACTTCTGATTGGAGAATAGTGACCAGCACACCCACAATTCATGAAAATCAATCATGACATCTAGTCAAAGGTATTCCCAGTACTTAATGGTGAAAAGCAAGGAATGGTGAATGGCATGAGCAAAAAACTCTGTTTTTCTTCATTACTCTTAAACATTTGGTCCTATACTTTTTTTTTTCCATTTCAGTAAGCTAGTTGATGCCTAAGTATACCTATTCCACATCCTAAATCTAAATAAATAAAATTAGAAACACTATAATATCGCTCTTTTCCAGTCACAGTCAAATTTAAGCACTGAATACCTTCAACTGGTAGCCTTACTATTATCTCATTTTTGACAAAGTTCTGAACAAGCCAGGAGGTTTTTCCCCCTATATACATGTTAATCTTTGTATTCTGTACATCTGGAGAAAAACAGTACATTTCTTCCCACTGAGATATACTGTTCTCTCTAGCTTCTGTTGTGTTTTATCATTTTATTTGTTTAGGGTTCTATTAGATATTCAAGATCAAATTCAATTTACAGAGAAAACAAATTGCATGAAGACAAGATATTTCAACTTTTTAAAAATTATTATTACTACATCTCCAGCAGGTATAGCAATGCTTCATTATTGGTAGACAATAATAAATATTTGTTAAATCAACTAATAATATAATATCAATGTTCTCTGTGCCTTTACATTTTTGAACAGATATCTGGTATTCTGTTTATTAACTTAGATAAATACTGGTTGTTTTTTTTTTTTTAAGGATCTAGATTTCAATTCTTTCTCTCCTGAATTTCATCTGAAGTGTTGTTCTAGATAGAATAAATAACACAAAAACAAACATCAAATATAAAATTTCATGAGTTTACAGATTCTACTGTCATATTTTAACCTCCACACTGGATACCTAGAGGCGTCAACTAGCTAGAATTAGGTACAATTTTGCCTTATTTCTTTGTAGCATATAATTTGCTGGAATATAAAGTAGTGGAAAGAGGCTTGGTTTTGTAATAATCCACATCAGGATTCCAATACTGTCTCTGACATCGTAATTGTTTTGTGTCCATAGGCAAGTTTCTTCATTCAATTCAATATTAAAAAAAAAAAAAAGATTGTGTATCCCAATTCATTAGGCAGTATACTATAACCCAGGGTTATGAAGATGTAGTCTTTACCCTCAGAGAGATTAATCTGTAATAGAAAAAATAGCCACATAAACAGATAGTGAAAAGAGTTTTAAAATGCAATAATGGTGATTTAACAGAGGATTATAAGAGGTTGAAAGAGGAGAATATTACCCAGCCTTAATAACTTCCTAGTTGAAATTACAGTCCCATGGAATTAACTAGCAAAATATAGCCCAAATGTAAACGTTTCTTGCTATCTCCAGAGCTAACAATCTAGTGTAGGTTAAGTCATGATCACTTCTTTGAAAAAAAGATTCAAATTTGTTGACCTGTTTTATAAGTACAATAGCCATATCAATCTTAAAAATATAAATTATATTATTTTCTTGTTTAAGTCTCCAATAGCTTTTCATCATGCTTACAATAGAAGTACTATTCCCTATTGTGGCCCACATGATTTTGGCAGAGTGCTTACTGCTCATTAAACCTACTTTTTTTTCCTTCGCGAGTATACAACTAGACAGCAAGTCCCACATTCCCTTTCAGTGACATGTGGTCTTATAAATGTGTTCTAGGTGACTGGAATTTTAGCACAACATGAACTTGGAAACCATATGTTAAAATGATTCTATTTCTGAATACATCAATAACTTTAAAAAGCAATGACTCTCTGCAATATTGGCCTGTCAGGAATACCGGGATTAAGTTATGGGTATTACAATTTTACCTGTGAAATCTGCTGGGATTGGTTTAACTAACACAAGGACTCTGCTTTATTTTTCTTGCCAAATTCTCTGCCTCATCTGCTACTATTACACTTGTCCATTTCGTTCTTGTCACATTGGCCTTTCTTCTGAATTTTAAGCATCCCCAATTTTTTCTTAACTCAGGACCTAGCACTTTTCTTCTGTACTTGGAATACTATTTCTCAAGGTGTTTAAATACTTATTGTTCACTTATTTAGGTTTCTGACCAAAGTCATCTGTATAAGAAGCTTTCTCTGACCACTTCCATTTCTAAAATAACTATCTGTTCCATCATGCTCTATTTTAGTCCCTTGCTTTTTTCTTTATGGTATCTCTTCATGTTATTTTACGTATTTAGTATTTCTTCATAGTATGATTCCAGTTAGTGAAATTATACTTTATATTTATTTGCTTTTCCTTAGTCTTTCTTGCTATAATATAGTTCCATGAGGGAGAGACACTTTCTGTGTTTACCATTGTATCCTTACAAGAGTATTTGCACATGGTAGACAAGTGGTAAATATCAGTTAAGTGGATATTGAATGAATATTGGTGTTCAGATATCTAAGACAGAATGATCCTTGCAACTAGAAGATCCAGGGCATAATTTTGAAAATATATGCCTAAGGTGGGATAGAGATCCTGGCCAAACATAAAATAGTAAAACAAGATGAGACTTTATGTTTATTTATTCAAAAATGGTTTCTTGAGCACTAGGCTTATCCATGATAAATTCTGGGTATAGTGGTATGTCAGGCAATGGCTCACCTTTACGGAGTTTATCTTCTAGTGGAGATTCAAAGGGTTAACAAACAAATTTAAGATGTAATAGGTGGTTTTTCCACACTGGCAAAAATATTTTATGGAAAAGAGTTTTGTGTTGTGCCAATGTTTTTATTTTAAGTGGAGTCAAAAACCTGAGGGAAGATCCCAAAATAAAGAGGATGGTATGGCTAACATTTACTAACCTCAAAGAAGAAAGAGCTTTAGAGATCAGGTCTTCAATTCTAATCCAGAACTTTTTTCAAACAGATCACACTGCTGCCCTGGGATGGTTTTCTACTATAGAAAGTCAGCAGCTAGGGCTTTCTTTACAGATACCAAAACACTGCACCTTCACACCTCTCTTGGGAAAGCCATCATATCTGTTTATTGGATGTCTTAAAGATCACAATCCCAAGATGTCAAACCTAGCTTACAGTGAAAATTTGTATTTAGGAAAGAAAGAAAGCTGCTATTTTGGGAAACAGTGAAATCAGAGTAAAAAACTGAAACAATTATAAATATGGGTTTTTATTATCCAAACCATATGTGACTGCTTCCTCATCTGCATGTGCGTGATCTTGCATTTTGCCTTCTCCGCTTATTATTTTATAGACTTGCCTTTTAAACTCTGATTATAGACTGTTTGCTATATAAAATCATGGACTATAATGTCATCTTTTTAAAAATGTACATTTCCAAGCAAAGTACTCTGCATGTACAGATGAAAATTATTTATTGAAATTAATTATATGTATATCAGATAATATTTGCCTATATTCTTCAAGACTCCTTAACTCATATTTCTAATTCCCTACCATATATAATTAAAATAAAAACAATAAAAGAAAACTTTTACTAATCCTTTATACTCCTTTTCCTTTATTGATAACTTATATACATGTTTGTATAAGATTCATTTTTTCTGTGATTTTGGCTGCCAATCATTATGCTAAGTTGAGCAAAAAGTTGTCCTGTTGTGCATATCTGAGCTGCAGGTGCAGGAATTCAGTGCTTAAGTAAGGGAATTAGATTTATCCATGGATTATTAGACATGTATTCATTTTTCTGTTGGGTTTGAAATATGATGTAATGGCACATAATTAAGAATAAACTTTCAGGTAAAATAACTTTATAGAAGTCTAGTCTCATGAAGAACAAATATCCATTTTCATTTGTCTTTTAAAATTATTTACTTTGATGGATCAGTTCTGGATGATATCAACCTTATTTTTCACCCCTAACTACCATTAGGTATGAATGTATTAAAAATAATAGTGGAGGCACCTGGGTTTGATGAAGATATTTTAAGAAATCTCAAAAACCCTTATTATATTGTCAAATTCAGATTTCAGCCAGACTTGACTGATAACTTTGTTTGGAATCTATTTGAGGTAAGGTAAACTAATGTGTCAAAAATTCAGAAATAACAAAATTAAAACCCTCGGATCAATAAAATAGTGCAGTCACGAATAACAACACCTTGGCCAATGACAGACCACATATACCATGGTGATGCCACAAGATTATAATGGAGCCAAAAGATTCCTATTGCCTAGTGATGTAACATCTTAGAGTGATGCATTACTCATGTTTGTGGTGATGCTGGTGTAAACAAACCTACTGCACTTCTAGTTGTATAAAAGTATAGCATATACAATCATGTACAAAACATTGATGATAATAAATGACTCTGTTATTGGTTTATGTATTTACTATATTGTATTTTATAATCTTATGTTAGAGTCTACTTTTTCTATGTATTAAAAAAAGAGTTTTCTGTAAAAGAATATGCCGTGTGCTGGCAACAGCCTCATGCATTCTGTGTTTACCACATCATTTTCTCTTATGCTTAAATTATCTTATGTTGTTTCATAAATTTAGTGTATTCTAAGTGTACAGTATTTATAAAATCTACAGTTACGTATAGTAATATCCTAGGACTTCACATTCACTCATCGCTTAACTTCCTGACCTATTCAGAGCAACTTCCAGTCCTACAGGCTACACTGATGAAGGTGGTGGGTTAGATATTGATTGATTAGATGTGGTGTATAACTATGATAATAACCTCATGATAACTACATTGTTTGATGAGGATGCAATGTAGTACATTAGTAAATTGTTAATGAAGTGCTTAGGATATAAGGATTTCTCAATGTTTAGAAATAATATTAAAAATAGTACTCTATATTAATACCTATAGTAGTGATGATGATGATTATGGTGATGATAACAATGATTAAATGTCCATCTTCATGATGTACATATTAAAGATAGTATTAAAAATGTACATATTAAAATATTTTGAGTCAGTGTATCAATGAAACCAAGGTGGGGGTTACTTTAAGAAGAAGGACGTTATAGAAAATGTGAGTAGCTATAGAGGATTAAATAATACTATATGCTGAAAATTATCTATTGTAATTCATAGCAAGGTTATTAGAGACCATGGCAAGAAAAGTTACTATGGAGGAAGTGAAAGCAGAAGCTAGAAGCAGTTGGGATATTATTGTTATTGAAATCGCTACTGTGGCTACCAATTCACTATACACTTCCAGAATAGCTGCCAACGTGCTTACACACAATTTTAAAATTTGTGATAATTTTTATAGTAGCCTAATAACTTGGGCTAATAATTTATCTCATTTAATAGATTTTTCAGTTGCTATTCCTTACTGTAATATAGAAATCTGCATCTCTCAATCCTTTAATCAAACACCTATATTTTATGTACTCTTTGAGATTTCCTGTAGAATGGGACTAATTACTGCTTTGTGCCTCCAAGCATGGGAGAAACCCATAGGAACTCTGTATATTTTAGCACAGACAAAAATTTTGCACAGTCATCTTTAGAATCTTAAGAAATTTAGGTATCTCCATCTAGAGTTAAAATATGTTTCTTGTGACAATTGTAATAGTGGGTAAGGATGTTGAACAATAAGCATAAATCATTTTCAAAAAGCTGGAGCTATAAATAGAAGGGTAGAGATAGGGTGGTAACTGGAAGGATATATAAGCATAAGTCTCTTTTCAGCACAGCTACGATTTTAGTATACTATTAATATTTTTGACACATTAATTAAAAACTTGACTACATTTTCTTCATTTTGGGAGTCTGTAAAATTAATTTAATTTTTTTCTTTACATTTTCAATATAAAGAAATTATAAGTAATACATTAAATTGGAATGACCTTGTCATTTAGCTTTTTACTTTATAAAACAAAACAAGAAGTTTGTACAAAATGGTTTTTTATATATTTTTTATTTATAAAATTCTGATTTTGTAGGCCAGTTTTTATGCAGAGCAGAGAAACCACATAATTTTGACAGTTTAAAAGATTAACAAAGTTTCAATCATGGTGATGGAGTAGGTAAATGCTCTACTGGCTTTCTTTCAAGAGCACATCAAAATTACAACTAACTTACAGAATTACCTGAAGTCTAGCTGAAAAGAGGTCCTATAACTAAGGATATACAGAAGTCACCTGTAGCCTAGTAGGAGGAGCAGTGGTTGAGAATCAGAAGGTATATCTTGGCTGTGGAGGTCACCCTTGAGGAACGAGATGTTCCAGCCCCATGCTAGGTTTCCCAGGCCAGAGGACCCGTGCCTGGAAGAGAAGTCCCCACAATTTCTGGCTGTGAAAAGCAGCAGAGATTATGGATGAGTGACATAGAGATTTAAATAGAAAAAAAAAAAAGAGGAATAAAATGGCAGTAACTACATATCTAGCAATTATTAGTTTAAAGGTAAATGGACTAAATGCTCCAATCAAAAAATAGGATGGCTGAATGGATAAGTAAACAAGATCCTTCTATATGCTACCTACGAGAAACTCACTCCAGATCAAAAGACACACACAGACTAAAAGTAAAGGGATATAAATAGATATTTCATGAATTAAAAGAAAAAGATGGTATAGAAATGTTAATATCAGAAAAAAATAAACTTTAAACCAAATGCTATAACAAGAGACAAAGAAGGACCCAGTAATCCCACTTCTGAGTGTTCATCTGAAGAAATTCAACACATTACTTCAAAGAAACATATGCATCCATATGTTCATTGCAGCATTATTTATGGTAGCCAAGATAGGAAGCAACCTGGGTATTCAGCAATAGATGATTAGATAAAGAAGAGGTGGTACCTCTATACAATGAAATATTACTCAGCCTTAAGAAAGAAAGAAAATGTTGCCATCTGCCTCAACATGGAAAGACCTAGAAGGTATTGTGCTGAGCGGAGTAAGTCAGACAGAGAAAAATAAATGTCATATGATTTCACTTATATGTGGAATCTAGAGAATAAGATAAACAAATAAAACAGAACTGAGCTCATAGACACAAAGGGCATTTTGATGGCTGCTGAACTGGGTGGGGATGGGAAGCTAGGTGAAGAGCTAGGAATTAAAAGGTACAGATTGGCAGTTGTAAAATAGTCATGAGGATATAGACTTTGCCATGAGAAGTATAATCAGTAGTATTGTAATAACTATATATGGTGTCAAATGGGTACTGGATTTATTGGGGTGTCACTTCATAAGTTATATAAATGTGTGATCACTATATTGTGCATTTGAAACTTATATAATACTGTATGTCAACTGTCAAAATAAGACATTAAATTCCTAAGAGAGTCGAATGTAGAAAAAGAACAACAATTACATTCATGTGTTTGTCAATATAGATGAGATGAGACTATTCCCTAAATACGTACAGTTTGTATTAAATTAAGTATATTTTTCCTCTGATTTCTCAAGATAAAAATTAGCATGAGTACTAAATATGGCTCTTTTTGCTTATTAACTCATTTAAAAATTTTTTGCAACTTTATGGGAGATTACTATTGGCTATTTAATAATCACAACATTCTTAGGTTGATGTGGCAATGGTTAGAAAATTTTAAATGATTTTTATTGTGTTGTTATTGGCTTCGAGGTTTTGAAAGTTTTACATAGGCATATTTTGAGAAGAGTTTAGAGGTGACAAGAATAGAATATCAGAGTTAATAACCTCAAAGCATTTAAAAATACTATCAGGGTAAATAGAGTCATTTCTAAAATGGCCACTTGATATGTTTTCTCTTGATAGGTTTTTTTGCCATATAAATTTATTTTACTGGTTGAAACTAGTGAGGACAACTAAGTAAAGATCTTTTTTGTTATACTTCTTAATTTGGCATTTCAATTTTGTTTTATTTGCTACACATCTTTGAGTGAGTGTACTGATTTTGATTTCTGTTGTTATGGGACAGTTCACATGTTACTGTGTATAAACACACACATTTGATATATGTTTCTGATTTATTTAGTTAAGAACATAGAACTCAACAGAGCAAAAGTAATTGTAGCCTTTTATTTGATGTGTGTCCTATATAAGATATAGCTGCTGCAGATGACCCTTGTTCAGAGTCCCTTTTGAGTTGATAAAGCCAAATTCTTGCTACACCATTGCCTTTTTATAATCATCTTTGTTCTATGTTCAGGAACAACTATGATTATCTATCTAGATGCTTCCATTTAAAAATATTTTATAAGTATTAGTTTGTGCTAATTCTTATGTATTCTCAGCATCAGCTGAGAGACATCCTTATTCAGCAAAAAAAAAAAAAAAAAAAAAATAGAGGATTGTCCAAGGTATCCCTGAATATTTTTATCTCCTTATGCTAGTTTCTTAGCAAGGCTATTTCTCACACATGATCATGAATAATAGTACACGTGTGCGCGCGCGCGCGCGCACACACACACACACACACACACTGTTTAACTTGTGGCTTTTTCTGTCTTTACTGGCTGACAAAAAATTATAAGAGCAGACTCTTTATTATTACATTTGAATATAGAGTTAGAACATTACAAGTACAATTAATACACTTCAGAGACCAACCTTTGTATAAGTCGATTTTCATTATTTATATTAATGCCTGTGAGAATGTGATAGGCTTTTATTTTCCTTTTTGTAGAAAAGATTCAGGTCTTTGACAATAATATATTTCATAAAGTTACATTTTTCTAGTGATAAATTGGACTCAGCATTAAAATATTTTTATTTGATTTAGAGTACTTTGTGTTTTATATAGCAATTGAGTTAATATATAATGTTTCTTTTTCAACTACCACAGCATTTTTTAAACATTTAGCATACTACTATGTATGAATGTATTAAAGAGAATAGTGGAGGCAACTGGGTTTGATGTGGATATTTTAAGAAATCTCAAAATCCTTATTACATTGTCAAATTTGAATTTCAGCCAGACTCCACTGATACTTTGTTTGGAATCTATTTGAGGTAAGGTAAACTAATGTGTCAAAAATTTGGAAATAACAAAATTAAAACCCCCAGATCAGTAGACTAAAGAATTGATTAACACTGTAGAATTTCTTGATAAGTGGACAAAATACAGATTCTCTTTTAAAATGAAGTGCTTAATTAAAGTTGCAAGTTGGAATTTACATATCCAATTTTATGTTAATAGTTCTCAACTATAATGAGAAATCGATACTGCTTTTCATTGTTGCTGTTTTCTTAAAATGAACCCTAAGTAAGTTGATGTTTTTCTGGAATGATGTTTTATTTTAAGCCAATATGTTGCAAACTCATTGTAAAGCATTAGTGAAACAAATACTATATATAGTATTAAATGAATTACAGTATTTTAATTACTTTTATTATACATAAACTGAGAAATTGTACATCACAGTGTTAATTGTAAGGTAATTAAATCATTGTGAGATAATTAAATCATTTCAGTTACCTATAAACTGACAAATTAAAATGTAAAAAATAGAGGCAAAATAAGAAAGTGTTGTCCCTTATAAAGCAAACTTAAGCCCGTGGATGTTTCCAGCAATATGTGGTGAGACCTGAGATTGACTTTCGAGTGACATATTCAAAGGCTTTGTTACATAAAGAATGAATAAGATTTCCCAAAGCAAAGCTAGGTACAACTAGTACAATAACAACACTGTGGGTCTAAGAGGTCTTAAAATCCATAAAATGAATGAACTAATGAAGCCAGATGAGCCTATTTGCTGTAAACTTAAGTATGAGATATTCTTAAAAATTTTTTATAGAACAATATAAAAAATGTATTTGGATTTTCTATATAGTTTTGTCCTACTTGGCTTACCAATTTAACTTCTTGTCCAATAAGCAATTCTAAAAGCCAACATTATTGTTCTAAAATTTACTTTTCTATTGATCTAAGTTCATCCCATGGGAAACTAACTTCCTGACTTTCATTTGGAATCATTTAGCACTTTATATTGCTGGTCCTGGTGCTAGATCTAACATCATATAATATGTTATTTCCTCCACCACCTATAAGTTGTGGAAGGCTAGAAACTCCTGGCATCGTACTGATTTAGCTAACATGCACTTCCAGAATGAGTGATTGATCAGCTCTTTCTAGTCTTTCCTGGAGAGGTTTGTAGGTGGATGGAACATTAGAACAAAAGAAACCATGGGGAGAAATTGAGGAGCCAAGTAAGCTTTTTCGTCTGAAATAATCACCCCCTTCCTGGAACTTTCAGCTTCTTCCGATATTTGCTGAATGTGTGCATCCTTATTTGGAGTCAGACTACCTGAAGGGAAGAACTCAATTGTTCATTTATCTTTGTATTTTCAGGGACTGACGTAGTTCCTGGTACAAAATTTATTTGCAAATAATACTTATTATAAGCAATACAGGAAAACATTTTTAAAGATAACATTTAGAATGGTTTCTAAACAACCCATTTTAATCTTGCTTACTCAAGAAGAGATTTCTCTTCAAGAACATTAAATCTGTTTTCTTATATTGAATGGTAAGTTATTAAATTAATGGCTTCATGATTCACCCTCAATTCATACAGAGGCCCATGGTGGTCTCAAAAATCTTGCCTTAACAATCCAGAACCAAATTTAGACAAAGCCAGAATTCTTAATAGGACATTTGTGTAGTAACAAGAATAGTTAATGCGATTTAAATAGAAAATAAATTGAAATTAACTTAATCCCATAATTATGCCCTACAGTGATCCATTAATATAAAATTAATATAGGATAATCATGAGTATTTGTGGAGACCAGAATATAATTTTTAAAATATTTTACTTTGCTCACCAAATCTCTAATCAGGTCATAAAAGTCTGACTCTCTTGAACAGCTGATTTTCCCTACCTTTCCTTTCTCTTATCCCTACCTCCATTGCCTGCACCAGACTGTAAGGGGTCAAAAATTCCACCCAACTGTTTCATTGGACATTTTTGACTGTGAGGCAGTAGGGATGAAGCCACATATTTTTTCATTGTGGTTGTCAGTCAAGGAGGGATGCTGGAAAGGGATTCTACATTCCTCAGGTCTTGTATTCTAGCAGAATTCATTGATCCTTCATAGTTAAATATCTACAGGTCAAATCATTCTTTTCTTCTTAGTAATTACTTATAAATTTGTTTTTTGTGTGTGTCAACAAAGTTTTTCAGTTTTTTTTTCTGTTTAACCAAAGACTTGCCTTCTAAAAATGCTGGAAAAGCATAAAAATAATGAGGTGAACTAGAATAAAAGTTAAATGAAGCTAATTCAGTATTGCCCCACTTGTTGTATAATAAAAAAAATTTCAGGTAAAATGAATTTAAATAATTTTTTATTTGGCATATCTTTTGGGCTGATAAGGTAATGACATAAAAATTATTAAATTCAAAAAGTATTTTTAGTATAGGCTTTTTTCTATGCTTAAGGATTTTAAATATTTATCCGATGTTCTAAATTCTGAATGTGGATTTTTCTCTCCAAAGTAGAAGTTAAAATTATAAAATTAAAATATGGACTCTATATTTATTTTTGCTCACACATTTCATTCACCAGGATCCCATGATGCTAGTAAGACAAGCATTCAACTACTGTTTACCCATTCTATACTTTGACTCATATGAAAATCAGGAAGACTGAATATTAATGAAATCAGTACAGTTTTTTATTTGATGGTTACAAACCAGGTACTTCTAATTACCAGGTACATAAAATTTCAGATAAAAGGTGATAGCTATAATATAGGAAACTAAAGATCAATTAATGACATAAAAGCCACAGGGATGAAATATTGCTTGATAACTGAGAAATTATTGACAACCTGCTTACGCTTAGACATTGAAAAAGCAGCGTATCCAAACTAGAAAGAGGAAACAGAAAAAAAGGGCTCCTCTTATCTCTGTGTTCCTATACCAAGTGTAAAACCTGATAGTTCCCTCTTTCTTACACAGGAGCATTATTTCAACCTGGCCAACCCTTCGTTCCCCATTTGACTTTTCACTTTCTATATCGGTTTAGGAGAGAACTTACAAGGAAAATACCTGGTCTAGGTTACAAAGTAATGGGTGGCCTTCCTTATAGAATTTCTATAGAATGTTTTCTAGATTGTGAATTAGTTGGCATAAAAGGGGAGTGGGAAGAGAGCATTCTGAGAATTAAAGTTTCTTTAACTGCTTCTACCAAACACATACACATGAAACAAGGCATCAGGGCAGTGCTGTTTCCTCAGACGTCTGGGACCTCACTTATGGAGATCACCTTCTGAGCTTCTGAAGTACCCACTAATCAGCTCCCCTTCCTAAGAAGAATAAATTTTAGATTATGATTAGCCTAATTTAACCTCTTCTCTTTGTTTGAGCAGCACTGAAGTAGTAGCTATTTCCTGCAATCATTATCTCTGTATTACTTCTTGTTCCTATTAATCCTTTTCAGTTCTTTAGTAAGAATATAACAATTTGTCATATTAAATTCTATTTAAATAACTTGCATAGTTTCTATGCTCTTGTCCAACTAATATAAGAACATTTAACATGGTACCTCTAAACAATGGAAATATGGTAAGAAAAAAATTTCCTGAAGCGATTTTTTAGTGAGATTTGAAGTACCTCCAATCCAAATCAATCTTTTGATCTTAAAATCCATTATAACACCACCTGTTGATATTTCAATTTTAAAGTTCTGTAAGCGTCTTGAGCTGATCAGATTAAAAATAAAACTAATTTTTCTCTACACTTTGCACATTAATGTCACTTCTTTCTCAGTCTCCCTTATGCCAATGAATGGCATTATTTCATTTAGTTATTCAAATTGAACAATTAGAAGTTATTATTGACTACTTCTTTGAGCTACATATCCAATCAATCACTAAATAAGTGATTTCTATCATTAAGTATCCCTAAAATCTGTTCAATTATTTCCATCATCAATTACTACTTCCATCACATTCCTTGCCTGAATTGGTAGAGGAGCTTTCTAATTGTACTTCCTGACAGTAAGTTTGTCTCATTAAATCATTCTCTGTTTTGCACTTGATACACATTTAAAATAAATTTAATGTACCTTACACCCTTGCTTAAATCCTTTAAATAAACTTTTCATTAACTTAAAGATATAATCTAGTAACTGCTAACCTTAACATTTTTTGGAAGAAAATTGTATTTTATAACTTTCTTTTCACAAGTCTAGCACACTACCAGAAACACTGATAAAAGGGTATTTATAATTATTTTACAGAGTTTGAGAATGAAGATTTAGAGCTACTGTTTTCTGGTTGAACATATTACTATTACTAATTAGACTCCAAAATCACTCTTACAAAAATAAGCTTCTCATAAGTTTGTAATTATTCAATGCCCCAAACTGGCATCCTAGGGAAAGTAAGCTTTATGAGCACATAGTGTGTGTGTGACTATATTAAAACCATGTCTGGGCCTTTTAGTGTCAGGCTCAGAAACACTGATATACGAAGTTTTAAAAAGACAACACAATTAGATTAGACCTGCCCTTATTGTGGAAATTTATGTAGGCTTCCTGGGTTTAAATCTTAGTTGTATCACTTATGCGTGTGTGTGTGTGTGTGTGTGTGTGTATTATTAATTTATAAAATGGAAAAGGTATATTTACATCATATGATTGGTAGAAAGTTAAAATAGTTAATATATGTATAGGATTAGAACACTAACAAGGGACAATTGCTTGATGTTATTAAGTATGAGTTGTTATATCTAGTTTTATATACTAATTGTTTACATATATAAACACAACTAATTCTCAATAGTCTTACTCAACTTGTCAGGGGAATTTGACATAGTTGGTCATTCTCTGCTTGAAATATTTTCTTCACTTGTCTTCCAAGGCATTACCTTCACTTCCTTTTCCTCCTGTATCTCAGGCTTCCTCCTCTTGGTTATTATTGATGGCTCCTCATATTTTTTTATTTCAAATTTTGGAAATGCTCGCAGTTCAATCCTTGGTCACCTTCTTTTTCTATGCCTATTATTATATGCAATCTAATCTATCTCTTACTTTCATGTTTTACCATTCTAAACATATGTCCACAGTCTGGTTTAGCTATAGGTAGTAAAACTTGTGAGAATTGAAGATAACTGATAAAGTTTTATTACTTGCATTTTTACATAAGTAAGATATATTTAATATTTGTTCAGAATTTTATTGAAATAGTGTCTTAGACCATTTAGACTGCTGTAATGTTAGACTGGGTGGCTTATAAACAATACACATTTATTTATCACTATTTCGGAGGCTGGAGCATCTAAGATAAAGGCACTGGCAGATTTAGGGTCTGGTGAGAACCTACTTCCAAGGGCATAGCTGCCCATCCTCTCCCTATGTCCTCACAAGAATGAATGGGAGAGAGAGGTCTCTGGAGTCTCTTTTATAAAATCACTAATGCCATTTGCCAAAGATCTGCCTTCCTGAACTAGTCATCTCTCAAAAGTCCACCTCCAAGTACCATTACGTTGGGGATTGGGTTTCAACACAGTAATTTTGGAGGGCACATGATCATTTATTCTATATCAAACATCACATCTAATTCACTCAGTAAAATTTTTATATAGATATATAGAAACCATTTTTGCGTGTGTTTTATTGTATATGCTAATAGTTGTAGGAAATACTGAAAAACAGAATGCCAAAACACATGATATTATTTTGTAACTGGAATTTTTATTAAAAATAAACTATGCTAAACAAACAAACAAACAAACAATGTTTAGTCAAGAAGTTGCAAGTAAATCATGGTTACAGAAAATTAGTTTGTATTACCATGTTTTATAATATGAAATTTAACTGCAAATAATTTTTAAAATGTATTATTTGGCTATAAATTCATGTTTTTTTTTGGATATCACCAAAAGAGAGAATGCCTGATAAGGACAAAAATGAATAGCTGATGTTCAGCTTGCAAAGTTATTCTGAGATCATTAAACCTAAACCCATGGAGAGGAGGAGCACCCTGTGCATGGTTGCATTCTAAAGAAACTAGAAAAAGCAAACTCTGTCAATGGTTAAAAATTCCCCTAAAACTTTCTTGTGAATAAATCATTTGAAGACAGACATAGTAGTTCTTTTTAAAGCTAATACAACCAATTTTACCTTCAATATTAGGATAGATAGCTGTTTCTCTGATTGAGTACCAAATGAAGTAGTCTTGGCTTTGTTTTAATAATAAACAACATAATGAGATGCTCACATTAAGATAGATATTTAGATATGTGAGAACTGTAAGTTAACTTATGAATTGGATTTATGTATCTTATGTCACACTCACTCTCAGGCATATGCTCAATTTTCTGTCTCTGTATCTATTTGTCTCTTTCTCTGTCTATATTTTGCTAGGCACACACAGTTAAATTTCCTAAGTGAAACATGATTATGGTATGATTATACCATATTGTAATGTAATGTAAATTAGATCATCCTAAAAGTCATACATAAATATAGTTTAGCAAAGAGGTTTATACAAAATTATCACTACTCTCTTGCAGTATGCATTTCCCTCTGTTAAATTATTTCCAGTTTCTATGTTTTACATTACTTTCATCATCACTGTATTTGCTGCCAAAATAAATATTTTGACTTATATAAGGCACAGAAATATTAACAAAATTTAGAGCTAAACAACAAGATGCTCTTCCATAACATTCTAACTTTAAAATACTTATGGTTATTTATATTTTACTGGGCCTAAAGACGTATGGCTTTAGGAATGAGTTCAACAAAAATGTCAGGACAGTAGATATAGGATTAAGAGAGATGGCTTAATATAGCTAGATTAGTTGTTAGATAGCCCAGTCTTGTTTACTCTCCTCAAAGGACTTATTTTTAATTTAACAAAACATTATTATTAGATTCTTTCAGAAAACTCTTAATTAAACATTGGTGAGGAAAAAACATGGTCCAAATTTGCTATGATCTTTTGAATCTGTGGGCTTTTTAGATTGAAAACTAAATAGGCCTACAATATACCAGTCTGTAGTTATGTCAAACATTCCCCAAAAGTATGAATCAAAGCACATAGCCTCAAAATGCTCTACAATGTGCATGCATACATCTTCGCTGCGATATAGATTAGAATGGTAGAACAAGATATCATTTTGAGAGGGATGATATATTTTGTATATGAATGGTTTACCATTTAAGTCAAATTTTAAGGGTTTAAAACATAACAAAATTATCTAAAAGTTTAATGGTAATAAAATTATTTTCAATCTATGTTCTTCCCTCTTTTACTCTATTGATTTTAAAATATAAAATATCTTTATAATCATTTTTTGCTCATTTCTTGATAGTTTAGAATAAAAGTTTCTAGATGATTAAATTTACAGTTATATATAATGATAGAAATTTATATTTATAAAATTATTTTTTAATTGAAGTAGAGTTAAAATATCAGTATGAGAAAGAAAAAAAAAGATTGAATTGCTCTGACATTCTCTTCTAGTGAAATAATGTAGACATTGGAGTTTGAACATGGGGATTCTGTACTGATTCTGCCATCAAATGTGCATGTATAGGAAGTTGCCTAGCTCTTTGCATTTGTTTTTTTCTTTAAGTAAAGAATGTCAGTAAATAGTCTCTCTTGGAAAACTTTTTAGGACTGTTATAGAAATGAATGTTTATAAAATTGTGAGCAATTATAGTTTGTAATATGCTAAATTCTAAAATGTTAAAATAATTACTGGAGAAAGTTATTATGAATTTAAGTTGTAAGAATCGTGGGTTTTTGCTAAGGGATTACTTAGGCAAGATTTTCTTCCCTAGCCCACAGGATTTGCTAATATCAGGTGAAGTAAAGATTAAAGAAGACATTTTGGATGTTTTTAAGCATAGAATGGTAACTGTTACATTTTATTTGGCAAAAAAAAAAAAATTGATCTTTTGTCATTAATCCATGCTTTGCAAGCTGATATGCACACTTTTATTTTTTTTCCATGTGAGAGAAATGCAAGCAAGTTTATATCATAAAATTTAAAATAACAGGTAAGATCTCTAAGCTCTTTTGTTAACAACTGCCTTTGTCCTCCACTACCAACAAATGGAATCTCCTGCCTTCTTTTCCCAGGATCTCTCTTCTCCAGTTTTGAGTACCAATCTTGACCTTAAGCAAAAATTTCTTTTTAAACAGCTGTATAGTGTTGTGTTTAAGAGCATGAACTTGGGAACTACAATATGTGTATGTTACATCACCTTTTTATTAACATCTGTATGAGTCATTTTGCTGCACCAAAAAAATCGCAGTGACTCACATTAACAAACTCTAATTTCTTCAAGGTGAGCTATGATTCAGCTAGAGGCTGTATCTCTGCTGTATGTATCTTCTCATTCCAGGACCCTGGAAGAAGGATAGTCCCTATGTTGATCATGCTATTTTCATGGCTGGATCTTAAGTTTCTGCTAGACATATTGTATATCATGTCTGCTCCCAAACTATTAGTTAAGATGTCACATGAGCAAGCCAAAACTCAGTGAGACAAGAATGTGTTTCCTTTCCACAGGATGTAAGGCAAATCATATGGCAATGGAAAGGGTCAGATAATCTTAGAAAGTGAAGTGAAATAAGCAAAAATAAAAAATATAGAGATACAAAGAACAAACTGATGGTTGACAGAGGAAACGAGAATAGTAAAAAGGGTGAAGGGAAGTAAGAAGTACAAATCTCCAGTTATAAAAAAAAATTAAAAAGGTCATGAGTATGTAATGTATAGCATGGGGAAAATAATTTACATTATGTTTTATCATAATAACTTTGCATGGTGACATGGTTACTAGACTTATTGTGGTGATCACATTGTAAGGAGTATGCATGACAAATCATTTTGTTGTACACCTGAAACTAATATAATATTGTATATTATTATACTTTAAGAGTCTAAAGCTTTACCAACTGAGCTAGCCAGGCAGCTCAAATATGTGTCAATTTAAAAAAAGTAGAAGTTTTCTTGCCATCCATCATCTCATGTTAGATCGGTCTATTTCCTAGATCATATGGATGCTATTTACAACACCCTCTGCCAATCATTTGAAAGTTACTGAATGAAAATTCTTTTGAGTTCAAGTAAATGTCTTTTTCACTTTCATCCTTATAAGTCTTTTTGCAACTTCCATCTTTTCCAATTTGCTCCAGAAAACATAATTTCCATAGTGTAGATAATACATGTGCATTGTCATGCACTTTGTAAGCATTGTGTTCTCTACTCCTTATTCCCAGTCATGTCTACACATCTGACTACCTATTCTTTATATGGTTAGAACTTTTCTTCAAAAAAGTGAGAAAGTAGGAAATGATACTGAAGTTATAGATCATATATATAAAGGAGGTTTCAAGGATTTTAACTCTAATGGATACTACAGAGCCAAGAGAATTATACATAGAAGGGTTATAAATTTTATTCATAGTATAACTCAGATATGAAGAAAAGATAGAGCTCTTTAATACTTTCTATAATTTATGCGGTCTTCTTCACAATCCCCATTCTAATAATCAGAATAAAATAATTTTAGTCTTACTCAATTTAAAATTCTAATCCAACAATAGAAATAGTCCCTTTTAGATAACTTTCAATTTCATCAGGAAAAAAAATGATCAGCTTATCATATTTTTTTAGTATTATACTCTCCCCGATTTTCTTGTTTCTCTCCAAAATTTACACCAACTTTGAGCTACACTGCCTTAGAGAAGGTTTTCTATGTGTGTACTTAGTAGAGATATAAAAATATATATATTCACAGAAGCATTTTTGTAACAGCAAAACCTTTTAAGAGAAATTAACTTGAAAAATGGGTAAATGCATTGTTTGCAAATTTATATAGCTGTATGCTATATAGCAGATAAAATGAAATGTAGCTACTTTTATTCATGATACTTAATTGCAAAGATATAATGTAAAATGAAAAATTCAAGGCATTAGGATTCTTGGAAGATGTCGGTGAAACAGTAACTTTTTGATATCTTCAAATCCTGATATTAAAAACAGACAGAATAAAGACAACACGAAGGATGAAAAGTACAACATTAAAAAATGTTACTAGGTTACAAGGTATTACCACAAACTGTACAATAAAAGCAGAAGAGAACAAACCACCAACAGCTATAAGACTTGCATAGTATTAGCTCTGTGAGAAAAAGAAGGAAGTGGCAATGGGGAGGTAACTGTCAGACCTGAGGAGAAAAAAAGTAAACAAATAAAAAACAACAAATAAAATATATTTAGTCAAAAACATAATGAGGGCAATTTAAGAAAAGAAATTTGAACTTGGGGTGTTTTGGCCTGTCTAGTCATGGGTAAATGCAAGGAATGCAAGATGTCTGGGCTAAGAAGATTGAAAGGGCTGAAGCTGTCTGTCTCCTGTGAATTTGTAAAACTGACTGCTAAGACTCAATCCAGTACAGAATCCCATGGTGATGACAAATTACCAGATTGAGATTAATGAGGGTAACAGAAACAAATAAAATAGCTAGACCAAAGTTGGGAGGGGTACTGAGTTGAAATCTCAGAAAGCAAGCTGCTAAGACAAATATTTGAACAACACATAAAGACAGAATTAAGAGCTTATTAATTAGGATTTTTAAAGCTAAAAACTAAGTGACAAGTCCTAGGAAAGAAAGAAAAATAAACATAATTCCATAAAAGAAGAATAAGGGACATGGAAGTGCATAAACAAAACCAATAATGCTTTAATAGGAATATAAAGTGAAACAAAGGAAATGTGTTTACAAGGAAATGAAAAAAGAGAAACAAAGAAATTTATAAACACTGCCAAATATTGAAGATAGGCAGAGAAGAACCAAAAACCAAACTAAGGAATTAAATTACACTAAAACCTATGTAATTCAAGAAAATTTTCTGGACATAAAATTAAAATGGATCTACATTTTTAAAAAGACAGCGTACTTAAAAATATTGACTTAGAATGGCCAACACCAACAATATAAAATCTTTTTGTTTTATTTGAAAAAAAACACAGAAAAATTCTTGGAGATATGATAAAATTAGATTATTATTAAAATTTGTCAACAGTACTTTAGGTCAGATAAAAGTAGAATAACATTTAAGATTGTTGAGGAAATAAGGTGTGAACAAACATGCACATAATTTTTAGCTTCATTCACCAAAAAGGTCTAGAAACAATGAACACCTCAGATGCAATGAGTATCACTAGCACCTAGATTCTGATCTTGAAATATCATCTCGTGCTAAAATAAATCAGTTCTTTTTGGGGAAATGGCTGATCCTGGAATATCTTGTCATACCACATGGTGAGGAAAGTGTCAAAGAATACCATGGTCATATCAAAAGGAATCAGATACTTACTTGAAGAAATTCTTGCTGGCCAAAGATAGGATGGTTTGAGTTTCAAATTATATAAATGTAATGGATGAAATCCATAAAACACATTTAAATCTGCATGTTCACAGTGCTATGAAAAGAGTTGTTTTCTGAGGAGGATGAAAGAAAAGCAATTCTTTATCTGCCTATTAATAACTTATGGTAAATAAAGTCATATTTTTGATATAAATATAAGATAACCAGATTTTAGGTAAATTTAACTTTGATTGAGGCCTCATTATAGGAAAAAAAGCATGTACATAGGTAGTGTAGTGGGTCGCATTATGACCCCCCAAAAAACTTATTCACATCTTAACTTCAGAACCTGTGAATGTGATCTTACTTGAAAAAAGGGTTTCTGCAGATATTATGACATTAAAGATCTTGAGGTAAGATCATCCTGGATTATCTGGATGGCCCTACATCTGACAAGTGTCCTTATAAGAGACAGAAGAGGAGATATAACCCAGAGAAGAAGGCCATGTGAAGATGTAAGCAGAGTTTGAATTTATACAGCCACAAGCTCAGGAATGCCTGGAGCCACTAGACCTGGAAGGGGTGTTAGAGGATACTCCTCTAAAGGCTTCCCAGAGAGTTCAGCTCTACTGACACCAGTATTTTTATTTTAGACGTCTGGCCTCAAAAATTGTGGGAGAATAATTTTCGTTGAAAGGAACCCAGTTTGTGGCAATTTGTTACAGCAGCCACAGGCATCATAGTACAGGCATCATAGACTGATGTTTAAGGAGGAGACTGATTTCTTACTTTTTAAAATATAATATATAATAACAAATGTCAGCAGATTTTTAAAATACGAATGTAATTTAGTAGACCTGCTGATTTTTAAACCTTGACTACTGTTGTAAGTGTCAATTTTTTTCTATGGATTAAATTATATCTCATACAATATTTCATATTATAATGTCAGAAATAATATTAACAATATAATATTAATAATATTAATAATAAATATTAATGATCATAATTAATAATACAGGAATTAATTCTGTCTTCAATACCAGTGATAGAATATATTCTGCTAATTTAGAAATTGAGTTTGCCATTGTTAATAAAATTAAACTATTTTATTCAACATTTACTTTTCTACTTTTTCTGTCATGCAGCTAAGAAAGACAATTCTTTCTCAGGATGCAATAGGTTTTTTGACTTAGCTGGGAAAATTTAGGAATAAAAAGGTCACAGCAATTTTCTTGATAGGCCACATGTTACCAGCAAAACAAAATCATCTAGCATGTGGCTTTTGGAAAAGAAAAACACAAGAAAATAAAAATCCTAAATGTCAGAGTAACCTCATTTTAGCATACACATATTTCCAAAATGTATAGAAGGAAATAAATGAAGTTCATATGATAAATCTCATTGAGAAATACACATTTCTACTAGTAGACAAAGAAAGAGTAAACAATTTTGCAAAATTTATTTTAATTTGATTTTTAAAATTATGGAAAAGCTAACAATTTCTGTATTTTTCAAGAATAAAATAAAATCTCTTCACTAAAGTCACAAAAAATGACCCAACTATAAAGTGCCTGAAAGAAACAAACTTTAAATACAAAGAACAAGAATGGACAACTACATATAATGCTATTATTCAGTGGCTATATTAACACTTAACCGAGTACATTTCAAAGGATATTAACAGGTATAAAAGTATTTTAATAATGATAAAAGGTCATCCCTTCAATAGAACATAATAATCCTAAATATTTATGAACCTAATAGCAGAGCTTCAAAATATATGAAACAAGAACTGGTAGAACTGCATAGAGACACAAAATAATTCACAATTACAGTGATTAATTTCAATTCTTGCCTCCTAATAAATGATATAATAAGTAGAAAATTAGTATAAATATATAGAAGACCTAAAAAAAGAATCATTAACAATGACATCAAAATATTAAATGCTTAGAAGTAAATCTGACAACGTATGTGCAAGGCATACACAATGAAAACTAGAAATCATGGAAGAGAAAAATTTAAAAGGATGCTAAATAAATTGAGAGGTGTACTAAATTCATGGGTTGGCATTACCAAATTTCAAAAATGTAAATTCTCTCAAGTAATCTGTAGATTCAACATAATCTTAAATAAAATCCTGGAAAACTTTTTTTTTGTAGAAATTTACAGGCTGATTCTAAAATTCATATGGAAAAAATGCAGAATATCTGAAAACTTTATTTCAAAAAGGCCAAATTTGGACTAATACCCAGAATATAATGACTTCTTCTAACTTAATAAATAAACATGTTACACAATTATAAAAGGGAAAACTATTCGAAGTGACAGTTAATACAAGAAAATATTAGGATGAAAAATAAACACATGAAAAAATGCCCAGTACAGTATCATAAATAATTAAGGAAATGCAATTAAAATCACAATATGATACCACCACACACTTATTAAAATGACTAATCATACCAAGTTCTGATGAAGATTTGAAGAAACTGGAACTTTCATACATTTCCCATGTGAACATAAAATAGTACCACTAAATTGTGAAGTAGTTGGTAGTTTCTTAAAAAGCTAAACATACACCTACTATATAGTCATACCATTTTACTCCTAGGTATTTACCCAAAGTAAATAAAACACATATGAGCATAGAAAGACTTGTATATGAATGTCTATGACAACTTTATTTGCAATACCTAAAAACTAGAAAACTAGAGCACTTTGGAGATTATTTATTTATTTTGGTGAAGGTTTATGGGTATGTGCATACCCATGCACAGTCCAAAGATTTTGCAAACAGAGCAGCTATAAATGGTATTTCAGTCACGAGAAAAATTATTCCTTTTATCACATGTAGGGACTTACAAAACATTCTATGCTAAACAATAGATGCAGAAATTGCACAGGTAAACTACTTAACCACTCTAAATATCATTTAATGACTACTCATAAAATCCAATTTGTCAAAGATCAGCAATGCTGTCTGTGTGATAGCTGGAGAGAAATTTTGATTGTCAATAAGTTTTCTTTATTTGTTAGAACATAAAAATACTTTTATTGACTGAGAGAACACTTCTAAAGATTCAGTTTGAAACATTTTCAGTAATTATACTTTCTCGGCAGCTTAATATCCTCTGCATGTTTACCTTTATTACTTGTCCTATCTGTGTCATTCCTTATGGGAGAACTCACAGTTGTTTTCTTACATGAATAAAAATTGGTGTAATAAACAGAATCTTAAAGTAGAATTTTTAAAAATCTCTTTTAGATATGGTTTGGCTGCTTAGTATCTTTTGATTTGGGCACCAAACTTGAACTCTCTAAGCTTCAGTTTCTTAGTTTATAAAATGAGAACTGCCCACCTAGTTCATAGTATTATTGTAAAGGTCTACTGGGGTAACAGTTAGGAAATTACTTTGTTAATTATAACATTCCACATGATTATAAGTAAGTAGTGATATCAAGTTTAATGACGAGTTCTGTCCATATGACCTTGTGCCTTTAGAGTCTCTCAGTGGTTATGCTCATCCATCCACTGACCTCTGGAGAGTCATGTCTGATACAAACTATTATTGTTGCAGGCTCCATTTCTTCTTTCATCAGCTTTAAGACGCTTGGCTCCAAATGGCAATTGCCTGCTTCAGTGGTCTGCCAAGTGATACAGTTTCCCAGCGGTCAATGTCTATGCAGCCCTGTTTGAAATTTTTCCACAGAGAATCTTAAGAATGTTTCATCAATCTTCCCTGCCAATGGTGATTCTTCTTTAGTCAAGCACAGAAGAGTCAGTGGTTATCTTGCTGGAACTGAACCTTCACATATTTCCTGCCTAGAGGATCAGCCTGTGGAGTTGCAATATGGTTGAACTGAATTCATTCTAAGAAATCATTCTAGCTGATCCTGGCAAGTTAATAATGCCAAGCTCGGCACAGAGCATGTGTTAATTTATGATCTTCTTATGCACTCATGATGCCTAATGAAGTACTGATATCACTGTGGATTTAACTAAAATTTTGGCTTCTTTGATAATTTATACAACAAAATGGTTAACATTATATTTCAGATTTTAGCTGAGTGATAATAAAAATAATGGATATTTATTGAATACAAATTATGTCAGATATTTATAAGCCTATTATATGTCATAATTTATTTTATTATTATACTTAGCCTATTATGAAGGTTTTCTAATAAGGAAATTTAGGCACATGGGAGTTCAAGGAATGTATTTCAAAGCTAGCAAAAAATATGCCCTGCATTCGAACCCAGAGGACCCACCGCTGAACTATGGATTAACTATCTTTTAGTGACCATATCAAGATTAATAAAAATCAATCTATAAAGATATAAAGAAATCTGAAGTTAGGTTAGACTACAAAAGCTTTACCAATTGTGGTTTATAGCTCTAATATTCCTAGCCATGTGAGCTAGAATAATCACAAAATTTTTCTAAGCCATAGTTGTTTTCTTCTTTGTAAAACATAAACAAAAATAATATCATCTTGACTTATGTTGTTGCTGTACTGAGGTTATTTAGTAGTATGGTATTGTTGGCAACAAACAGATTGCGAGATATACAAATACTAAGTATTTATAGATTGTTGCTGAATTTAGGACTATTAATTTTATTTGCAGACTACATTACATTTAAAACAATAAAAACATTATGTGGCTTTAAATTTTAAAAAATGATTAAAACAAAGCCATTAGAGTCAGAAAATATGCTTATAAAATTGGGGTACCTTTAGGCTTCATAAATAATACTATAGTACACAGATTATGCACCCCCCCAAAAAATTTTAAGCCTTAGAATCTGTGAATATGTTACATGGTAATGGGACATTGAATTTGCAGATGAAATTAAAGTTGCTTATCAGTGGACTTTTATGATCTTATCTTGGATTGTATGGATAGGCGCAGTGTAATTACAAGTTTTCTTAAATGTGGTTGAGGGAGGTAGAAGAGTCAGATTAAAGTGATATAATGCTGGCTTTGAAGATGAAAGAGGGGTATGAGAGGAAAAGTGAGTGGCTTATAGAAGCTGGAAAAGACAAGAAAACACAGTTTTACATAGAACATCCAGAAAGGAACATAGCCTTGCCAACTTTTTGACCAATGAATTCTATTTTAGACCTCTGACCTTCAGAACTGTAACATAATAAAGTTTCAATAGGTTGTTTTAAGCCACAGATTTGTGGCCAAAAACAAGTAGAAATATCATGTCTGCCTTTTTCACCATTGCATCCCTAGCACTTAACACACTATAAGTTGTCAATATTTGTTAAATAAAAGAAGTGAGTTAATGTATTATTTAATTTTTAAAGTATCAATTTTATCTTTGTAAGAATCATTTGATTCATCTTGGAAATAGCATTGGTCCACATGCACTTTGAAATATCTCACTCCGCTAGAGTCTTATAACCTCCTATATTTTTAGATATCATGTTGAATAATAAAGACAAGAAGTTTTTAAAAAGGAAAATAAACAAAAAGGATAATATGACTTGGTTTGCTTTTTGGAGGTTATGCCACGATATGTATTGTTGCCTTTGAGGCATCATATTGGTACACATAGTCACTCAAGCATTATTTCAAGTTACATGAAAATATTGTGGATAAATTATGTATATCAGAGTGTGTGTGCCAAAATGTTGCTTGAAAGCAGTTCCACTAAAGCTTCAGAGAGTTATAAATAATACATGAATACCATACCAACTGTAAGACCACTTCAAAAAAAAAAAAAAACACTACAGATTCTGTTACTGTTGTTATTAAAGAAATTCTATCCACATTCACAAAGCATATTACACTCTGGCAGATATAGCATTCTTTCCTAGAATAATAACCATCCACTTCTTATTTGCTTTAAACTTCTATTTCCATATATTATCAATTTTCATTCATTTTCTTCCTCCTTTATTGGGGTTCTCTGTTTGGCTCTATTGCCTACCCCTAGGGCATACAATAACATAAGTCTGGTCAGAGCTTCCCATTTGTGCCGTTCTAATAAAGGTATCATGAGATTCAACAAATAAAGAATTCAGAGTACTCCCTGATGCTCGGTAATAGAGCTTTCCTCACTGTGATTACCCCTAATTAGTTTACTTGCAATGAACTTAAGTAGTCTGTGTTTGTCACATGGTAACAAGTGTGTCTAGAGTCTGTAACTTCTCTTATCTTACTCCTTAAAGGGTAATTATCATACAATTATCAATTTATTGCCCTAAGTTACTCTTAGAGTTACCAAATTAGAATCCTGCAGTATCGGGTTATCATAATATGTTGGTGAACTCAAATAAACTCATGGCAAAAACCATAAATATATATTCAATATCATTCCATGAAAATGCATACTATGCCTTAGCAGATGTTGAGGTAGAAAAGAAAAAGATATTTGCCAAGTCCATTATAGTCTGCTAGTCACACTTAGTATGTTGCACTTCTTGAACAGTTTTAGACTACAAGGAATGGATGAAGCAATAAAGAGAATCATCTGTTTTTAATCTTTGGTATCTACTACTGTAGACTAAATTGTGTCCTCCTCTCCAAATTTATATGTTGAAGCCTAATTCCCAGCGTGACTGTATTTGGAAATAGGGCTTATTAGAAGATGATGAAGGCTAAGTGAGGTCATAAGAATAAGGCTTTAATCCATTAGAGCTGGTGTTTTTGTAAGGAAGAGACATTGTAGCTCTATCTCTCTCTTTCCATGTGTGTGCAGATCACCACCCATGATGTGGGCAGGAGGGGGAAAATCAATCAATTTAAGGACTCAAAAAACCAGAGACTGACCTCTTCTGAGCAAGAAGAAATTTCACCAGCATAAATTCCTTTTCTGGTGCTCTAGCCTGCTAGCCTATCCTAGATTTTGAATTTACCGAATTTCTACATTATATAAACCAAATCCTTAAAATCTCTCTCTCTCTCTCTCTCTCTCTCTCTCTCTCTCTCTCTCTCTCTCTCTCTCAATTTCTCTGTGATTGTGTGCATGTGGGCACACAAATGTGCACAGACACACTCACTTCCTATTGGTTCTATTTCTCTGGAGAACCCTACACAAATTATATACTATTTGGCAGTGTTTAAAATTAGTACTATGCCCTCCTGATCATATATTCTTAGACTCCATGCTAGCAAAAATTCCTCAGGCATCTTCTAGTTTCTCTGTAGAATGCCTCAGCTGTTTAACAGAATACACTGTAGATTTCAATCTCTTAATCATGGCTCCATTTACTTATATTTAGGGTTCTTAAAGGTTATAGTTAATTCACTTTGCTAGTCATTACATTCTTTCTCTGTGATGCCATGATATGGTCCTACAGAAGTCTAGTTTTCTAGTTTTTAGCATGGATACTAGTAAAAACCACAAAATAATAGCATTGCTTACTAATTTTTCTTTTGATTAGCATTTCTTGATTATCTCCTTGGCCAATTCTCTGAGACAAAGTTCATTCACTCTTCATTCTCTTGGTAAGACTTGCCCACTGTAATATCTTTGAGACTTTTACTGCTTCATACCAAGGTTGTATAGGAAACCATTTACAGCATCAAACTACAATCATGTTTCCAAACTCATCTCTTTTTTTGTCAAATAGTGCCTTAGCCATTAAAATTCATGGATGCGAAAGATAATCTTACAGCTGCCACCAATTTTTTTCAGCACACAGGTTTAAAGGTCAACCCAGACTCTAGTGATAGATTTCTTTCAACTCTAAACTTTAATAATAATTCAAAAGGTAGTGGCAAGAATAAGGCAAAGCTTAAACAATCTTTTCCTAGAAGGACCCAAAATTATCAGAAAGTTTCCAATAAAAATTGAAATTAATCACAAAAAAATGCACCCAAATTTCTAACCACTTGGAAAGGAAAAAAATAACACTCTTTTAAATGACTCTATAGTTGAAATGAGTATCAATATTGTAGTAATCATTATTTTAAAAATAATAATAGAGCTTCTTTGGAAACATGGTGGAGAGAGAGAGATGCCCTCACATCTCTCCCCTTGAAACAACAATAAGCTGAACATCTACAACTCAAAAAAAAAACAAAAAAACAAAAAAAAAAAAACAAAAAACAACCCCCGCCCCCCGCCAAAAAAAAAAAAAAAAAAAAAAAACTAAATTGCGCACCAGCACATCTGAGTGTGGGATCTGCACATAAGAGCTACCAGAGGTTAGAACCCCGAGTATCAGGTGATGGACTTGGAGAAATAAAGAAGCTGCCTCTTACAGCCACAGGAGCTCCTTACAGGAGGAGGAGGAGGGGAGAAGGTTTAGTGACTTCCTTGATCAGCCTACCAAGAAGTACCGGAACTTCTAGCAGCCAGCAGCAGGACCCAGTCATCACGGTAGAAAGCAGAAAAGTGGGATGGGATGGCAGAGGAACAACAGTTGATTTTTGCCGGCCATGGCTGCATAACCAAGGCTGAGGTTCAGCCCCTAACTCCTAACCTAGAGGGCCCTTCCCCCATACCCTCTGAGGCTGAACACTGTGGAGCTCCAAGGGAATCTGAGCAAATGCTACTGAAACTGTTGGTAATACCAACAGAGCCTGAAACTGAGAGTAGTGTGATTAAATATCTATAAGAAAATAAAAAAGACATTTAGGCTTTATATAAAGCAGGGATCCAAGAGGCTTGGACATCACCTACTGGAAGCCAAAAGAAAAGCACCATCTTTGCAGCAGGCACAAACAAACAAACAAAACAAAACAAAACAAAACAAAACAAAACAAAACAAAATACACTCCCATTAATGCCCAAGTGAAGAAATAGTCCATTAAACACCATGAACAAGCCAAGATGACAAGGCATCTCAGAAAGAGAGAGAAAAATCTCCAGAAAATAAGCTTACGGACATAGAAATATGTGACTTAAGTGACAGAGAATTCAGGACGGTACTTCTGAAAACAATCAATGAGATCCAAAACAACTCAAATCAACAATTTCAGGAATTGAACTAGATGAGCAGAGCAAGAAGACTAAAACCCTCAAAAGGAACCAAATAGAACTTCTGGAGATGAAGAACACACTACGAGAGTGAAAAGTGAAAGAATTGAAAAGTGAAATAGCAAGCTTGGGAAATAGAGTCGACCAAATGGAACAGTGATATCAAAGACAGAAATCTAGAAATAAATCAGAAGGAAGAAGAGAGAAACTGAAGAGTGAAAAATAACGAAAGAGAAATACAAGAAATGGCTGATATCTGCTGGAGCCAGCTGGCTGAGATCAAGCAGCACCTTAAAGGGGGTGGGGTGGGGTGGGGTGAAGCCTAATGGAGAAAAAAAAGGACAGAAAAGTTCTTTGGAAGGGCATACAGTCAATGCTGCAGTCTCAAGTTTATTTAGCCCAGCCTATTTATACCTAAGCACAGAGAGAGAAGCTTAGCTCTAGGCATGCCGCTGTTTACTAAACACTATATCATCTTAATTCCCGTAAATCATGAATATCCTCTCAGGGCATAAACATTCTTGTTTACAAGGCTGTAAATCATTCCATTATCTTAAAGGGATTTCTTTAGGAGACAAATCTCCTCACCAGGGTCAGTAATGTTTAACTTAAAATCCTGCTTCCTAAAACCATTGTTTAAGCAGATTTAGCAGCTAATCCTAGCTACGTGACACCTTCAGTGCCTCTTAATGGCTCCTGACAATCATCAGGAGAGGAAACATAAGAATAATGGGCATTACCGAAGGCAAGGAAAAGGACCAGGGACTAGAAAGCATTTTCAGACAAATAGTTGATGAGAATTTTCCAAATCTAAGGAACTTGGAATTCGAGACATCAACAGAACACCCAATTATCTCATCCAAAAAAAGGCCTTCACCAAGACATATTGTATTAAAGTTATCAAAAGTCAATGACAAAGACGGAATTCTCAGGGCAGCTAGAGAAAAGAAGACAGTAACATATAAAGGAAAACCCATTTGATTATCATTGAATGTCTCAATGCAACCTTACAAGCTAGAAAGGAATGGAATCAAATATTTAAACTATTAAGCAAAAGGAACTACAGCCTAGAATAATGTATCCAGCTAAGCTCTCCTTTAGATATGAAGGAGAAATTAACACCTTTCCAGACATACAAAAATTGAGGGAATTCTCCAGTATGAACCCTTACTACAGGAAATAGTAAAAGGGTTCAGCTCATCTAGAACAAAATAACAAAACAAAACAAAAAATACATAATTAGGCATAAAGTGGCTATCAGGCAAATAGAGCAGAGGAGTGCAACCCTTACTAACAACAGGTCATTATAAGCTTAAATAATAAGAAGAGAATTGCTATAGCAAGATCGTAATGAACGTTCAGCATACAAAGGGACAAATTGATATAACAATAAGCAAATATAGTTAAGTCTCTGGATACAAAATCAACATTAAAAAATCCTTAGATTTCCCATACTCTAATTATGAAGCATCAGAAAAAGTAGTAGAAAAAATAGTTCCTTTTGCAATTGCACCAAAAAGAATAAAATACCTAGGAATGTGAAGGACCTGTATAATGAAAACTACAAAATCCTATTAAAAGCAATCGAAGAAGATACAAAGAAATAGAAAGATATTCCTTGTTCACGGATTGGAAGAATCAACATAGTTAAAATGATAAATTACCTAAAGCTTTATACAGATTTAATGTAATCCTCTTCAAAATACCATTGGCATTTTTTAAAGAAATGGAACAAAAAATCGTCAAACTTGTATGGATACACAAAAGACCCCGAATTGCCAAAGCCATCCTGAGGAAAAAGAATGAGGCTGGAAGCATCACTCTGTCTAGCTTCAAATTATACTACAAAGTGACAGTAATCAAAATGGCATGGTATTGGCAGCAAAACAAACACACAGCCCAGTGGAATAGAATCGAGCGTCTAGAAGTAAACTCATATTTTTATGAGCAAATAATTTTTGACAAAAAAAGCCAAAAACATACAAAGGAAAAAGAAATATCTCTTCAATAAATGGTGCTGGGAAAACTGGAAAGCTACCTGCAAAAGAATGAAACTAGACTGTTGTCTATCACCAAACATTAAAATTAACTTAAAATGGTTTAAGGACCTGAATATAAGACCAGAATCAATAAAACACATAAAAGAAAATGTAGAAATTCATAGTGGTACAACCACTATGAAAAACAGTATGGAGTTTCCTCAAAAAACTAAGAATTGATCTACCATGTGACCCAGCAATCCCTATAGTAGGTATTTACCAAAGACTTGAAAACCCATATCCGAAAAGATATTTGCACACAGATGTCATAGCAGCACTATTCACAGTGGTCAGTACATGGAAGCAACCGAAGTATCCTATGATAGATGATTGGCTCTAGAAGCTGTGGTACATATATACAATGGAATATTACTCAGCCAATACTACTCAGCCATCAGAAGACATAAAATACTACCATTTGTGACAACCTGGATATACCTCAAGATAATCGTGCTAAGTGAAATATGCCAGACTGAAAAAGTTGAAAACCAGATGGTATCACTTATATATGGGATATAAACCTAAAAGCAACAAATGAACAGGGCAAACAAACAGTGACTCATGGACATGGACAATAGATTAGTGGTTACCAGAAAGTAGGAAGGGGAGGGGGAAGAAGGAGGTAAATAGGGTAAAAGGGCTCCAATATATGGCAACAAAAAGGAATATAACTATGGACGGTGAACACACAATAATACACACACGCACACACGCACACACACACACGTATTTATGCCTTAGTGTTAAATTGTAAACTTGAAACTTAGATTTTGTTAACCAATGTCACCATAATAAAAATTAATTTAAAAAAATAAAATTTCATGCGTGTTTACTTATATATATAAAATTTATCAATTATTTATATCTGAAGAATCCAGGCTAATACAAATTTTATATCAAGAGTGATTTTAGAGAAACAGAACTTTATGAATGAGTTTCCTGCTTTGGTTCCGGGGCTTCTGGAATTAACTCTAAAATCTGATTAGTTTTGAGAATAATAATGACTCTATTTGCAGTAGTAGAGAGAACATTGATAGTCCATGGTGTAATCTTGCAATAGAGGTATTCAAAATACCTCTATTGGATATTCTTAATACCATTTCTAAAGGCAAGGAACTGAGTAACTGTGTATATAATCATTTCCAAAACAAATTTTTAACTAAGGAACATAATGACATTGGCTTGTTGTTCCTAATGCTACTGGACAAAATAAAGAAAAAAAAAAAGATGAGCCCAGAGATTTGAATTCCCAACTCAAGCACCAAAAGAATAAACTGAAAGCTTCTATGTGTGTCCTGAAACAGATCTAGATCTCCTTTAATTAAGCAGAGTCCAGGTCCCCTTGAGCAAGAACCCAGGTGCACTGCCAACAAATTTATACCATGAATCTTCCTCCCAGCCTTCTTTAAAGTGACCTATAGTCTTTTGCAGAGTAATTGTAATGGGGAAAAGTAAATAATCAGACCATTCAGGGATTACTAGACTCTGGTTCTAAACTGATACTAATTTCAGAACACTTGAAATGTCACCATGGTTTAATAGTCACAGTAGGTGCTTATGGAAGTGAGACGATCAATAGTTTTAGCTTAGGTCCATTTCAAAATGGGCCCAGTGAGTCCCTGAACCCATCCTGTGGTTATTTCCCCAGACTCAGAATGCATAATTGGAATAGATATGCTCAGCAGCTGGCGGAACCCCCAGATTGGTTCTCTGACTTGTACAGGAGGGTAATTATGGTCTAAAGGACAAATTAAAGCCAATAAAAAAGCCTCTACCTACCTAGAAAAATAGTCAATGAAAAAGAATACTATATTCCTAGAGGGATTTCAGAGATTAATGCCACTATTAAGGACTTGAAAATTTGAGGGGTGGTAATTCCTACCATCTTTCCATAAATAAAAAGGAATTCTTATCTGTCTAAAAGACATGGATCCTGTATTACCTTCAGATCCAGACTAGACTATAATATCAGCTCTCCTGGGTTTCCAGTTTGCAGGCTGCAGACATTGGAACTTCTAATTCTCCATAACCAATAATGACAATTGCTTAAAATTCTCTCTCTTTCTCTCTCTCTCTCTCTTAGTTTTGTTTCAGGAAGAAAATATAATAGCCTAAATTACACAAAATTTTCCAACCTGGAAATGAGGTCCTATTGTGGCCAGATCTTTTATAGTTTAATAAGAAACAAAAACCCAGGTATTTATGTAAACTTTAAAAATTTTTAAGCATTAGCTCAAAATATTTAAAACACTGTATAACCCACACACTAAAAAATGTTGATCAAACTTAATATACACTCTAGCTTTTATCCTCTTCCAAAAACAAAGATCACCACCTACTTTTAGAGAAAATTTCATAAACATTTAGGTTTATATCTGAATTTTTATAAGCATTGTGTGTTAGTGGAAGCATATTTCCAGGCAAGATGACAGCATACAAATAGTAAATGTTTTATATAAGAATAAAAATGTACTATTAGAACAAGCTGAATTAGTGATAGAAATGATAAGTACTTTTGAAATTTGAAAGACTCAATAGGCACGTATCTCTAAATAGAAGTATATAAATTTCCCATATATGAGCGAGCTGAGCCACTATTGGTAAGCAGTTCAAATGTCTTGTATTTTTTTTGATTGTTTTTTTATAAACACAAAGAAGTATGTACTCCACTTGTTCAGCAAATATTTATTCATTACCTATACTGTATCCTAAGGATTAAATGTATACTGTTGTGGAAAATAGGAATGAATTTATACCTTTATGAAACATTTGGTCATATTTAAAGTTTAATAATGAACGAGAGAGGAGGAAAGTTGATAGGGGTCTAAAAATTAAGAGGGGAGGAAGAAGATGAAGGGCAAAGAGGGAGAACAGAAGAAAATAAACCAAAATGCCCATAAAGTTTGAACTATATGTTCAGACTTCCAAGGTAAAGCAGTTATAAAATGCAATCATTGATCCACTAATTAGTAAGTTTATTATTATATTATTAAATATAAATTGGTTAAATATTAGATGAAATTTACAAATGATAATTTGGGGTGAAGGGATTGTTGTTTATAAGCCGTTCTGCCTGACCATACTTAGATATCTGTACCAGCTGTTTACGAAAGCCACTTTAGTTCGTGGAAATAACGAATAAACTGTATCCCTTACATATCTATAGTTTCACTATTTGTCAAATTTCTATGTGATTTTATATAATTCATGATTAATAATAAGTAAAATAATTGTGCAGTTACATCTGTTTCCTACTGTACTTTGTGTAGTTTGAGATTAGACTGAGTTCTCACTCCATATGTGTTGCACGCATACATACACACACACACACAGCATAAAATTAAAGAATATTAATACTAGAGGGGATTTAAGAGACTATCTTTTCATTTTTTTCAACATTTAATTGGTATAAATATTGAGATATAAAGAAATAAAGTGTTTTGTTAAGAGTTTACTGGTACATGTAGAAGTTGCCTACATAGAAAATGGGTACTTTAGATGAAAATACAGAAACATCTGTCTATGAGATATGTTTAAAATTCATCTGTATTTTTAAGATGAAGCACCTTGCAATACTGTGCTGTCAAGTTAGATCATAGGTAAAGAACATTCTTTTGAATCTTAATTGCAGCAATCTTCTGAAAGTTTTGGTTGACACTGCTATTGACCTTTGTTGCTATGAGCTCTGCTATGCCTGGCTGACTGTTACAGTTTCCTTAGTAGTCAGTCCCACTAGTCAAAAAGAGATGAGCTTAGAAGGCATGTGAATTGATAATTCCTGATTAAACTATAAAGTTTAATCAATAGTGGCAGGGGTCAGATTGGTTAGGGAGGAATAGAGATTTAAAGTCAACTTCTGTATTAAAGTCATTATGGGTGAACATGATAAAATCAAGTAGCTCAACACAAAGCGAAGACTAACAATTAAAATCAGTATACAGCATTCTTCTGGTCTTTGTCCTAATGAACTTTGGAGTCCCTTGCATCTAACACATTCAAGTCATGATTTTGAAAATATGTCTTTAGACATACAATTAGAATTTAGTCTTTGTGCATTGTATGCTTTCTGTAATCTCTAAACTGGATAAACTGAACTAAAAAAAAAAAGCGATTATTGACCTATATGATATGTTTTAGAAATGCTATTTAATTTCTTTATGTCAATGGAGAATTCTTATTTTAGGAGTAATATGCCATGGGTGACAGTAGATAAATAAAAATAAAGAAAAACATTATCTGGATGTCTTATTCGAGAAATTGATTTTCCTTAGAATCCTATTTAGTCTTATTCTGGGAATAAGCCAGCAGTGTTTTATAAAGTGAACACTGTCATACTTTAAGAAATCAATCTTACAGAGAAAGAAAAAGACACAAAAGAAACATTATTTAATGCAAAGCTGGGTTTTACTATTGCATTTCAGAACAGTGGTTTTATATAGTACATGAACAAATTCATCACCCCTTATTGTCTAGTTCAATCATGGAGAGACAAGGTATTGGTATATATAAAGAAAGAAAACTTGCAAATTTTCTGCAATGCTAGTTTTTCAAAGTCTATGGGGAAATCATTCTAAAAATGTTACATTTTTAAGTGATCTTTATCAATACAATCATATTTTGTTAAAAAAACATTTCCATAAATGCTTTTGATCTATTCCAATTGTCACTTTTAAAAGACATACAATTCTATAATCTGCTTGTCTCTGTGTAAGCTCACAATTTCTACTTACCAGAAAATCCTTTATAAGAGAACAAGGCGTTAGGTTAGGAAAGAGTAATGAAAATTGATTTTTAGGAAGTTGTAGATATTAAATACCATTATTCAGAAGCCAAAAATAACTGATAAACACCAGTAGGAAACAAATAGACATTACCAAAAACAGAATGTTTATTAAGATTTAAATCGAAAGGACGTTTCTCCAAGGAAATCAAAGAAACTTTCCTTAGGCTTAGAAGTAAAAATCTTCAAAAAATGTATGCTTTTAACAAAAGAAAGAACAATTATATTTAATATTTTGATATGTGGCGAACTTACATAGGTAAATATACCTATAACTGTTCAAGTATTATGCATTTTAAAGATTATAATAACTATATAATCATATAATAAAATATTGATTATTAATAACCACAATTGCATAGTATTTGTTTCTACTTATTTTCAATATATTATTATTTCAAAATTTACCCATGGTAATTCTGCATTGTGGAAAGTAAGGGAAGAATACTCATTTTTAGTTACTAATAGAGATTTTGAGGCCAGTTTGAGGTTGTTCTTACCCCAGACAAATGACCATTACCATTGTGGTCCATGAACAGATATTTAGTTCTCATCACAAAGCACCAATTCTGCTTCCAAAAAGTGCTAATGTGCATTTTTGGTCTGACAAATGGCCAGATATCTCTCCATTCTCATTTCCAAATAAAGACAAATTAAAAAAAAATTAAATGCTAGGGTATAATAGGATATATGTTTTGAGTGTTTCCACTGTTTAGCAAGTGTGTCAATTGTTAAGATGTTCTCAAAAATTCAGCTGCCTCCTTCCAGTGACAAATCAGTATTAAACTTCTTAGCAACTTGAAGTTAGACATGGCCATATGACTTTTTTCTTAAGAACACATAAGCAAAAATGACATGCATAACATTCAGACTGAAGCATTTAGCTACAGTGCAGCATTTTCTTTTTAAAATCTCTTTCTGTTTACGTGGTGACTGGCAATGTTAGAGATGGTGGCTTTCTCTCAACATGGACTTACAGAGTGGAAGCATTTAGCTACAGTGCAGCCTTTTCTTTTTTAAATCTCTTTCTGTTTACGTGGTGACTGGCAATGTTAGAGATGGTGGCTTTCTCTCAACATGGACTTACAGAGTGGAATACACAGTGAAATTAACTTTTGTAGAATGTGTAGTTATATGAATTTATATAGATTCATATAAACACCAGCACAGACAATAAATAGAACATTTCCTTCACCTCCAGAAATTCCCTTTTGCTCTCATTTTGTCATTCTCCCCCCACCCTAACCCGTGTCAGCTCTGTTTCTGTAGTTTTATCTTTTCTAGAATGTCCTGTGTCATATAATATGGAACCATACAGTATATAACATTTGGAAACTGGCTTTATCTATTGAGCATAACATTTTTCAGACTCACTCATGTGTTACATGTTATCAACAGCTGATTCTTTTTGCATTTGCTTAATGAAGAACACTTTGATCATTGCCAGATGTTTGGTGGTTGTGAATAAAGATGGTAACAACCTTATTTATACACTTTTGTGTGATATAAGTTTTTAATCATCTATATAGAAGTGGGAATGCTGGGTCATATGGTAAGTTCATACATTATTTTATAAGAAATCTTCAAACTTTTGTAGAGTAGTTACAGAATTTTTTATTCACACTACCTATGAGAGTTGCAGTTGCTCTATGTCCTAAACAGCACTTGATATTGTCATATTTTATAAATTTTACTAGTCTAATAGATGTATAGTGGTATCTCATTATAGTTTTATTTGCATTTCCCTAATAATTAATGTGGTCAAACAACTTTTCATGTACTTATTTTTGCCTGCACATTTTTTTTGTCAAATATTTCCTTAATCCTTTTGCTCAATTTTTAATTGAGTTGTTTACTTTTGTACTGAGTTTTGAGAATATTTTATATATTCTAAATAGAAGTCCTTTATTAGATATGTGATTACAAAAATTTTCTCCATATCTGTAAGTTGTCTTTTTATTCTCTTTTTAGTGTCTTTCACTAAGTAAATGTTTTAATTATGATAAAGTATAATTTATAAATTTTTAAAGATTTACCTTTTGTCACCATATTTAATAATTCTTTCTCTAACCCAAAATTGTAAATATTTTATCTTATGTTAGTTTCTAAAATTTTATAGTTTCATGTTTGAAATTTCATAATTTTTTGAGTAGGTCGTGAAGTGTATGCATGGACTCTTTTTATTTTATTTGGATGTTCAACTACTCCAGTATTTTTTTCTTTTTTTCTTTTTCTTTTTTTGCATTTTATTTATTTTATTGTTAATTTTAAGTATATAGTATATTGGTTAGACATTTATATAGTTTATGAAATGATCTCGCTGACTACTCAATCTTCCTTTTTGGCTCTACACATAGCCAGGGCTTATGTTACTGCTGACTGCATTCCCTATGATGTGCTCCCCATCCTTGTGACCATCTACCAATTACTAATTTGTACTTCTTTAACCTTTTTCACTTACACCTGTATTTTTTATGCAAAAAATTCTCCATTGTTTTTGCACTACTGACAAAAATATTTTGACTAAATTTTTATATGTTTATTTATGGACTATCTATTCTGTAACATCGACCAATATTGTTTTTCTAAGATTAAATATTTTGATTACTGTTGCTTCATAGGAAATTTCAAAATTGGTTAGTGTATGTCCTCCAACTTTCTTCTTCTTTTTCAAAATTGCCCTCATTTCTCTAGTTTCTTTAACTGGCACTATACATTTTAGAATCAGCACATAGATATCTTCAATAAAACTTTCTTGAATTTGATCAAAATTTCATTAAATGTATATATCAATTTGGGAAGAATTGTTATTGAAACTATGTTATCTTCCTATATATGATTATGTAATGTCTTCTCATCTATTTAGGTTTATTTTTGTTTTGATAATTTTCATTAGTATTTGATAGTTTTTTTGCAGATACCGTAAATACAAAATATTTCTTCCTAATTGGCTTTTACTTTTTTTTTTTTACAAGAAATTCTATTATCATAATCAATGGGATAGTTGGAGAGTAGGCATCTTTCTTTGTTCTCAACCTTAAAGAAAAAGCATTCAGTCTTTCACTATTAAGGGTAATTTCAAATATAGGTTGTCTTTGCTTTTGTAGATTCTTTATAAGTTTTTCTGAGGGGTTTTATTATTCATAAACATTAAATTTTATTAAAGTCTTTTTTTGTATTTGTTAATATGATAGTATAGTATTTCTTCTTAAGTTTGTTAATATGATAGGTTATGAAATAATAGGATAAACTGAATTTTGAATGATGAATCAGTCTTGCATTTCTGGAATAAACCCTCTTAGGCTGTTTATATTTTTAAATTGTGGTATGAACACTTAATATAAGATTTGCCTTCTTAACAAAATTTTAAGTGTACAATATAGTATTGTTAACTATATGGACTCTATTGAATAGAGAACCTCTGGAACTTATTCATATTTCATAAACAAAATTTCATATTCTTTGAACAATTCCTCATTTCTTCCCAGCCTAAGCACCTAGAAACCATCAATCTATTATCTGCTTTTATGAGTTTTACTATTTCAGATTCTCATATAAGTGGAATTATGCATTATTTGTCCTTCTGTAACTTACTTAGCATAATAACCTCCAGGTTCATCTATGTTGTTACATATGAAAAAAATTGTCTTCCTTTTTTTTTAAGGCTGAATAATATTCCATTGTATGTATACACCACATTTTTTTTTTTTATCCATTCATGTGTTTATGGCTCTTTAGATTGTTTCCATATCTTGTTTACTGTGAATATTGCTGCAATGAACATGGAGAATAGATACTTCTTTGAGATCCTGATTTCCGTTCTCTTGGATATATTTGCAGAACTGGGGTTGTAGGGTCATATGTTAGTTTAATTTTGAATTTTTCTTTCCATAAAAGCCATATCGTGTTAGTTTCTCTGACATAAAGACAGACATATAGAGCAAAGGAATAGAATAAAGAACCTAGAAATTAACCCACACTTGTACAATCAACTGAACTTCATCAAAAAGTATCCAAGGATACATAATGAGAAAGGTAAAAAGCTGTTTAATAAATAGTGTTGAGAAAACTGAATAGCTACATGAGAAGGAATGAAATTGGGCCCTTATCATTGCACCACTCACAAAAATTAACTCAAAAGAGATTTAAACACTTAAATGTTAGAACTGAAACTGTAAGACACTTAGAAGAAAACATAGGGGAAAACATTCTTGGTATTGGTTTTGGCAAGGATTTCATGTACATGACACCAAAAGCACATATTACAAAAGTGAAAATTGAATTAAACTAAAAAGCTTATGCACAGCAAAGGAAACACTTGCAGAGCAAAAATACAACCTATGGAATGGGAGAATATATTTGTAAAACCTATACCTGACAAAAAGTTAATATACTAAATATATAAGTAAATCTTATAATTTAGTAGCAAAAAAGTGAATCGATTAAAATTTGAAAAAAGACTTGCATAAACATTTCTCCAAAGAAGACAATACAAATAACCAAGAGGTATATGAAAGGGTGCTTAACATTACTAATCATAAGGGAAATGCAAATCAAACCACTTAGTCTTGATTTATTATTATTTTTATATATTATGGAATTTAATTTGAAAATAATTTTGAAGATATTTGCATCTACATTCAAAAGCAATATTGGCCTTTTCTTGTACTATCTATATTGGGTTTTAGTATACAGTTCCCTTCTCTTCTACTTTCTGGGAAAGATTATAGAGTTTTGGTGTTATTTGTTCTCTGAATGTATGGTAGAATTTATCGGTGAAAATATCTGGACTTTAAATTTTCTTTAAACGATTTTAAAAGACGAATTTATTTTTACATGTTTATATAAACATTTAGGTTATTTATTACTACTTGGTTCAGTTCTGTTATATAAGAATGTATTGTTTTAATAACATTACATTTACTCAAGGAATAGCTAGATAATATAGGCCAATATACAACAGTGAGATACTAAGAGAGGTATTGTCTAATGAACAGTAACATCATGATTCCAGATATGCTTTGTAATATAGCCAGATTCCAGAGAGAATTTATTTAGGAGATTGACAAGATTTTATTACATAGGAGGAAGAATCTGGAAAAAAATTGGATAAGTTTTTAGGATCTTAAACACATAATCTGTGGTTATAACATTAATTCAATGTTCAGTGAGGTGTTCGATATAAAAAACAAACTCAGAGATTGAATAAACATGGGAGGGAAAAGTAAATGGCAACTGGAAACATTTTTCATGTCTCTAATTGGTTGTACATACATTGGAAAGTGAGCAATGCTAGTAAAAAGATCCAGATCTCAAAATACATTTAACTTATTAAGTTTCTAGCATACTTCCTCCTCTGGAAAGGGTTTTTTCATTTTTTTTTTTTTTTTTTTTTTTAATAGCCAGGATGGGAGTTGAACCTTTTGGTGAAAGCTTTCAGCAATATTGCTTGGCAGGGTGAGGAAATATTTATGAAGTTAAGGATGAAAAAAACAGTTTTTATAATTACTTTTAAAAAACTAATAAACATGCTTATTAAGGAAGTCAGTAAACTGGGGAGCTTTTTAAAGTAAAGAAAACAAAAAATAAATAAACCAATATTGAAATAGTTAAAATTACTATTATAATTAATAACACTATTAAATTAAATAAACTGAAATATATCAGTCCAATAATTTTGCCAAGATGCCCTTCTGAGGCACAGAAGAGGCCTCAGTATTAAGATAAGATGGGGCTTAAAAGGTATGTTTCTATTAAGAACACAACATAACACACTGGTTTATGATATTGGCATAAACCCTAGAAACTTGGAGAAGGTCTACACAGAGATTAAAATAAGCAATAATACAAAGAGATAACAAAGGTTAAAAACTGTAAAGTGAACCTCAGGGATACAACTGAAAAATAAGTAGATGGAGTGGGTTTGAAGAGGCTTATAATGGAATGACACATATGAGTTGGAAGACAAAAGTATATACTATAGTGATTCAAGAGAGAGCTATTAAAGTCATCACATTGTTTGATTAACTTTAATCACTTGTAATTTTAAGAAACATAAAATCAGTGGGATATCTGAAAGTCAATAAATTCTTGATAAATGGAGGTATGACAAAGACTATTTCCCAAACCAAACTTCTATTTATTTATTTATTTATTTATTTATTTATTTATTTATTATTTTTAAATTTTTTATGGTGACATTGGTAAACAAAATCCAGTAAGTTTTAGCTGTACATTTTAGCAGTAAGGGGTGTGTGTGTGTTTGTGTGTGTGTGTGTGTGTATTTTTTTTTTTTGCATTGTGTGTTTATCTCCCATAGTCAGATTTTTTTCTGTCACTTCATATTGTACACCATTTATCCCATTTACCTCCTCGCTACCCTCTAGTAACCATTTGTCTATTGTCTACATCCATGAGTCTCTGTTTATCCTGTTCGTTTGTTATTTTTAGGTTTATATCCTACTTATAAGTGATATCACGTGATTTTCAACTTTTTTTGTCTGTCTTATTTCACTTAGAATGATTATCTTGAGGTCCAGCCATGTTGTGGCAGATGGCAGTATTTCCTCACTTCTTATGGCTGAGTAATATCCCATTGTACATATGTAAAACAGCTTCTTTAGCCAATCATCTATTGTAGGACATTTCAGTTGCTTCCATGTCCTGGCCACTGTGAATAATGCTGCTGTGAACATCAGTGTGAAAATATCTTTTCAGATATGGGTTTCCAAGTCTTTGAAGTAAATACCCAGTAAAGGGAATGCTGGATCACATAGTAAATCAATTCTTAGTTTTTTGATGAATCTCCATACTGTTTTCCATAGTGGCTGTACCAGTTTGCAGTCCCATCAGCAGTTTATGAGGGTTACTTTTTCTCTACATCTTTTCCAACATTTATTATTACTTGTCCTGTTGGTTACAGCTATTCCAACAGGTTTGAGATGGTATCTTATTGTGGTTTCTAATACCTAGAGATGTTGAGCATCATATATTTGTTGACCATTTGTATGTCCTCTAGGGAGAAGTGTCTGTTCAGGTCCTCTGCTTATTCTTTGACTGGATCATTTTGTTGTTGTTGTTGTTATTGATTTGTAAGAGTTCTTTGTATATTTCAGATATTAGGCCCTTATGGAGGCATTGTTTGCAAATATATTTTCCCATTTGGATCGTTGTCTCTTTAACTTGATGTTTTCTTTTGCTGAGCAGAAGCTTTTTAATTCGATGTAGTCCCATTCATTTATTTTTGCATTTACTTCCCTTGACTTTGAGGTCAAATTCATAAAATGTTCTTTAAGTCTGAGGTCCATGAGTTTAGTTCCTATGTCTTTTTCTATGCATTTTATTGTTTTGGTCTTATATTCAGGTTCTTAATCCATTTTGTGTTAATTTTGGTGTATGGTGATATACAACAGCCTAATTTCATTCTTTTGCAGGTGGCTTTCCATTTTCTCAGCACCATTTATCAGAGAGGCTTTTCTTTCTCTACTGTATGTTTTTGGATTTTTGTCAAAAATTATTTGCCCATGTAAACATGGGCTTACTTCTGGACTCTCAATTCTATTCCACTGGTCCATATAACTGTTTCACTGCCAATACCATGCCGTTTTGATTATTGTCGCTTTGTAGTATAATTTGAAGTCGAGCAGAGTGACGCCTCTAGTGTTGTTCTTTATTCTCAAGAAGGCTTTGGCGATTCTTTTGTGCTTCCATACAAACCTGATGATTTTTTGTTCTATTTCTTTAAAAAATGCCAACGACATTTTGATGAGGATTGCATTCAATCTGTATGATGCTTTAGATAATACGATCATTTTAACTGTGTTGATTCTTCCAATCCATGAACAAGGAATATCTTCCCATTTCTTTGTGTCTTCTTCAATTTCTTTTAATAGCGTCCTATAGATTTCATTATATAGGATCTTCACATGTTTCATTAGATTTATTCTTAGGTATTTTATTCTTTTTGTTGCAATTGCAAAAGGAATTATTTTTTAACCTTCTTTTTCTAACACTTCATTATTAGAGTTTAGGGATGCTATAGATTTTTTAACATTGATTTTGTATCCAGAGATGTTACTGTAGTCACTTATTGTTTCTAATAGTGTTCTTGTGGAGTCTTTAGAGTTTTCTATATAGAGAATCATGTTGTCCGCAAATAGTGACGTTTCCTATTTGGATGACTTTTATATTTTTCTCTTGCCTGATAGCACTCCCTAGGACATCCAATGTTATATTGAATAACAATGGCGATAGTGGAAAGCTTTGCCTTATTCTTGATCTTAGGTGAAAGGTTTTTAGTTTTTCACCATTAAGTAAAATGTTGGCTGAGGTTTTGTCTTATACAGACTTCTATACTGATTTTGTTAAGTATTTTGATCATAAATGGATGCTGTATCTTGTCAAATTGTCAAAGACTTTTTCAGCATCTATGATATGACCATATTATTCTTATTTTTTAATTTGTTTATGTAGTGTAGCACATTAATCGATTTGCATATGTTGAACTATCCTTGTGCCACCGGGATGAAGCCCACTTGATCATGGTGTATAATCTTTTAAATATGTTGCTGTATTTGGTTCGCTAGTATCTTATTTAGGATTTTTGCATCAGTGTTCATAAGAGGTATTGGTTTGTAGATTTCTTTTTTGTGTGTGTTATCTTTACCAGGTTTTAGTATCAGGGTAATATTGGCCTCATAAAATGATTTGGGAAGTATTGCCTCCTCTTTGATTTTTTGGAAGAGTTTGAGGAGAATTGGTATTAAATCTTTGAATGTTTGGCGGAAATCACTGGTAAAGCCATCTGGTCCTGGACTTTTACTTTATGGTAGGTTTTTAATGATTGTTTCCATTTCCATACTGTTAATCCGTCTATTTAGATTTTCCAGATCTTTTTGATTCAGTCTAGGAAGGCTGTATCTTTCAAAGTAACTTTCCATTTCTTCTAGATTATTAAATTTGGTTGTTATATAGTTTTTCATAGTTTTCTTGTATGATCCTTTGTATTTCTGTGGTCTCTGTTGTAATTTCCTCTCTTTCATCCCTGATTTTGTTTATTTGTGTCCTTTCTCTTTTTCTTTAGTGAGTCTGACCAGGGCTTTATCAATTTTATTAACCTTCTCAAAGAACCAACCCTTCTTTGCATTTAGTATTTCTATTCTTTTTTTTTTCAATTTTATTTATTTATGCTCTAATTTTGATAATTTATTTTCTTCTGCTGATGTTAAGTTCATTTGTTCTTCCTTTTTTAGTTTTTTAAGATGAAGTATTAGGTTATTCATTTGGACTCATTCTTGTTTTTAGAGATAGGCCTATAATAATATGAACTTTCTTCTCATTACTGGTTTTGCTGTGTCCCACAAGTTTTGATATGTTGTGCTATCATTATCATTCGTGTTTGTATATCTCCTGATCTCTCTTATTACTTCTTCTCTGACCTAGATATTCTTCAGTAACATGTTATTTAATTTCCATGTATTTGTGGTTCTTCTCGCTTTCTTTTTACAGTTGATCTCTAGCTTCAAAGAATTATGATCAGAGAATATGGTCGGTATGATTTCAATCATGTTATATTTGTTGAGGTTATCTCTGTGTCCTATTATGTGGTCAATCCTTGAGAATATTTCATTTGTACTAGAGAAGAATGTATAAATAGTGGTTTTGGGATGGAAGGTTCTGTAAATGTAAATTATGCCCAGTTGGTCTAATGTGTCATTTAAGGATGTTATTTCCTAATTGTCTTTCTGTTTGGCTTATTTGTACATATCCAACAGTGGGGTATTTAGGTCTCATACTACAATAATGTTTTGGTCTGTTTGTAATTGCTTTATATATTTCAGGGCTCTCTAATTGGGAGTATAGATATTAATAAGTGTTATGTCTTCTTGGTGCATGATTCCCTTTATCATTATGAAGTGTCCCTCGGTATCTTTTTTTACCTTTTTTATTTTGAAGTTTATTTAATCTGATATTAGTACTGCTGCTACCGCTTTTCTCTGAATGCCACTTCCTTGAAATATCATTTTCTACCATTTCACTTTGTTTCTATTTGTCTTCGGATCTGAGATGTGTCTCCTGGAGGTAGCATATGGTTGGGTTTTCTTTTTTGTACCAATCTGCAACTCTGTGCCTTTTTATTGGTGAGTCCAGTCCATTTACATTTAGGGTGATTATTGAAATATGAGGTCTTCTTATAGCCATTTTATATTTTACTTTCTGTAGCCCAGTGTTTCCATTGCTGCCTTGTCCTTGTGTGTCTGCTTTTATTTGGGGCGGGGGAAGGGAGGGGGTTTATGGTTTTTGCTTCTGGTTCTTCTCGTTACATTATATACTTCAGTTCTGAATTTTTGTCATGTGGTTAACATTACAAATATGTAATAGTTATATATAGACAGTTGTCTATTTTTTTCTGTGTGTGCCTTATCTCCATTCCCCTTTGTGAATTTGGATCTTTGAATCCTCCCGTTTTCAGTCATTGTTATCTTAATTTGTCCCTACATATGCAGTTCTATTCTTATTATTTAAGCTTATAATGCCCTGTTTTTAGTAAAGGTCGCACTTCTCTGCTTCTATCTGCCTGCTAGTTGCCTTACTCGTAGTTATGTATTTTTTTTTTTTTTTTTTTTTTTTGTCATTTTGTTTTAGGTGAGCTGACTCCTTTCAGTATTTCCTACAATGCAGGCCTTGTACTGGAGAATTTCCTCAATTTTTGTATATTTAGAAAGGTCTTTATTTCTCTTTCATATCTAAAGAAGAGCTTAGCTGGATAAATTATTCTAGGCTGGTAGTTCCTTTCATGTAATAGTTTGAATATTCGATTCCACTCCTTTCTGGTTTGTAAGGTTTGTGCTGAGAAGTTCGATGCTAATCTAATGGGTTTTCTTTTATAAGTTACCGTCTTCTTTTTCCTGACTGCCTTAAGAATTCTTTCTTGTCATTGATTTTTGATAATTTTCATAAAATGTGTTTTGGTGAAGGCTTTTTTGGACTGAGATAATTTGGTGTTTTTTCGACTTCTTGAATTCCAAGCTCCAGCTCATTCCTCAGATTTGGAAAATTCTCGTGAACTCTTTGTCTGAAAATGCTTTTTAATCCCTGCTCCTTTCCCTCTCCATTGAGAAAGCCCATTATTCTTATGTTTTCTCTCCCAATGGTATCAACTAGTTCTTGTATTTCTCTTTCATTATTTTTACTCTTTGTTTTTTCTCTTCTTTCTTCTGATTTTTTTTCTAGATTTCTGTCCTTGATATTACTGATACTTTCCTCTATTTGGTCGACTTTATTTCCCAATATTGCTGTTCATTTTTCATCTCTTGCAGTGTGTTCTTATTCTCCAGAATTCTATTTGATTCTTTTCGAGCTTTTCAATCTCCTTGCTAAAGAGCTCGTTCTGCTCATTTGGTTGTTTTTTCAGTTCCTGAAACTATTTATATTAATCATTTCAGATCTCATTGAATTTTTTTATAAGTACCTTCCTCCATTCTCTGGCATTTAGGTTGCATATTTCTATGTCTATAAGCTTCTTTTCTGGAGAGTTTTCTGTTTCTTTCTGAACCTTGGTTGTTCATGGTGTTTAATGTACTATTTCTCAGCCTGGGCATTAATAGAAGTATGTTCTGCTTTTTTTCCTGTAAGAAGATTTATTACATAAAGGTCACCTGTTGCAAAGTAGGTGTTTTTCTTTTGGTTTCCAGTAGGTGCTGTCTAAGCCTCTTGGATCCCTGCTTTATATAAAGTCTTAATGCTTTTTTTTTTTTCTTATAGATATTCAATCATGCTTGTTACACTCAGTCTCAGTCCCTGTCAGTGTTAGCGACAGTTTTGGTAGCATTTGTTCATGCTACCTGGGGGTCCACAGTGTTCAGTCTAGGAAGATATGGGGAGATGGGAGCTGCTGGTAAAAATCAACTGTTGTTTGCCATCTCCACTTCTCTGCTGTCCCCACTTCTCTGCGTTCTGTCCTGATGTCTGGTCACTGACACCAGCCGTGTGAGGCTCACAGCTCTCCCAGGAAAGGATGTTCAGGGAACTTGTCCGCACCTTCTCCCTTTCCACCTCCTCCTACAGGAAGCTCAGACTGCGAGAAGCAGCTTATTTCTCTCAGTTCACCACCAGACTCCTGGGGTTATGATCTGTGGTAGCTCTTATGCACAGATTCCACAGTCAGATGTGTTGGTGTGCAGATTGGGTGTTTTTTGTTGACTTTTAGATATTTAGCTTATTGTTTCAAGGGGAGAGATCTGGGGACATCCCTCATCCCACCATGTTTGTCTCAGATCCCCCTAACTAAACTTTAGACATGCTCTTCTGAGCCTTCTTTCTAACTAAGCCTAACCCTTGGGCCTTGTTTTTGGCAGACTTATCTCAGTTTTAGCAAGGGTACCCCTAAGACATTTTAGCAAGCATATCTATGTCCTTGATACCTCCAATTAGTTTCCATCCATTGACTCCTCTCATTCTGCTTGTTGATGAATAAACTAATAAATCTCCTTCTGTCTTCACTGTATTGGAGTTGAACCCAATCTCTCTCCCCTATTGGGACAATCTTGACACCTATCGCAATAGAACTAAATAAAGTTTTGCTTACTGTGTTAAGACGTGTCAGACTAATTTTTTCTTAACAATTGTGGCTCAGTCCAATAAAATCATAAAGATCTATAGAAAATGTTCTGACCCTGCATTAGGAGTACTCTAAAAATGGTCTAATGGAAAAAATTAAATCCATTAAATCTTTTTATGCTCTGATCTCTGGCATTTTTAAACATGCTGCAGTAAAACCTACATATAAAAAATAGATTTAATAGAATTATACATTTTTTAAAATCTGAATTATGAAGACAAGCATCTTACATATGAACTTGTTGTTACTTGCATAAATTCTTCTAATATCCTTAATAATCATTTACAGCTATCACAGAACCAATACTCTGCGTTAACATATAAAGTAAAAATACCTTTTAAAATACTGATCACAAAGTTTTAATCTTTTGTCTTGACTCCATCTTCTAGAGAAAAATTTGCCATATTTTTCTTTATTGTCGGACCCTGTATCCAGAATATTCAATACAGGCACTATCTGTGTGCACACTATATACCCAAATAGTCATGGTAATAATCATGGTCACTGCCTTCTGTGGCAATTTTAAAGAGGATTTTGAATTTGGTTTCAATACTGAAAAAGAACAATTGGTATGGTAGGAAGATAATCATGGTATTCTAAAAGCCATATTAAGAAACTATATTAAAGAGGAAGATATAATAATATCAAATACTGTTGATAGACTTCAAAACAGAAAAAGTAAGAGTTACCCTTTGGATTTTGAAATGTGAAATCATCATAATTATTGATGAGACCAGTTTTGGTAGTGGGTGAGAAAAGCTAATTGGAGTAAGTTTATGAGAAATGAAAAGGAAGAATTGGAAAAGTCGAAATAGACAATCTGGTTAAGGAATTTCGCTGTGGAGGTAAGCACAGAGATGGTATAGTAGTTGATGGGAAAAGGTGAAAAACAGAGTCAAGAAAACAATTATTTACTTGTGGTGTGTTTATTTTACGAGAGGAAAAATACCAGCAAGTTTGTAAAATGATAGAACTAATACAAGAAAGTGTGAAAGATTATCATATAGGATAAGTCAGGGAGAATTTTTGGAGCAATGATCTTGAGTAGATGAGATAAAATAGAGTCTACTGTATAAAGGGAATGACAATGTATAAAAAAATGTATTAGTCATCTAAAATAATTAGAGGAAAAGCAGAAGAGTTAGATGAACATTTTTAAAGATGAATGGATAGTGGAGAATCTGAGGATGTTCTCAGCCACTGACCAAGAACCAAATTAAGGAATGATGAATATTTTGAGATTACATAGAAAAATGAGGTTAAAGGACATGGATATTCCAAGAGCTAAAATAGCTTTGCTTTCTCTCTTCTATTAGTCCTTCCAAACACCTTAGACAGTAAAATTCCATCAAATAAAAAGTTTTAGTCCCCTCTCCTCTCTCTCTCTTTTTCTCTCTCATCTCTTCCATTTCCTTTCTTATTTGCCTCCAGTCATATTGAAAAGGTAATAAAAATGAGAGCAAATTTACCACATTTAGGATTTTTAATAGATTAAACTATCTAAATACAGAACAGTGAATTATGTCTCCTCATGTTAGTAGAGAGAAGACATGTGACAGAGGCCAGTGTGACAATCCCTACTAATAGAAAAAAGAGAAATGTGAAAGAACCATAGGAAAGGCCAGACAAGTGGAGCAGACCTATGGTAAATGATTATTCAAACTTTCTGAGAGAGAGAGAGAGAAAGAGAGAGAGAGAGAGAGAGAGAGAGAGAGAGAGAGAAAGTTACTTAAGCTATTTATTTTATTATTACGTTTTAGAATTCAGCCTACTTTGTTTATTGACATTATTTCTAGATTATGGAGACATATAAGCTAAAAGGAGTTTATGGGTTTTGTTTTTGTTTTTGTTTTTTTTTGGTTTTTTTTTTTTTTTTTTTTAGTATGAAAGATCAGCTTTTGTGAAACCCTAGTGTTTTTCCCCTTTGACTTTGTTCTAACTCAAATTTCACTCATGGTGAAGCACCCAGGAACACAGTGTCAGAAGTGGTGTATGGCTTTTAGAGAGCTTGAATCCTAATGCTACTATGAGACTATGGTCTAAATAATTTCCAAATGCTCTATAGGTTCCAAATTAGTATGACCATGATGGTGATTTTTTTTCATAAGTTGAGTCTTGATATAATTTTCTCCATAATATTTATTTAGATTTTATGGTTGATTATTAATATGCATATTTGCATTTCCTGAAAGATTTTAAGTACCTTCATGAATAAAATAGCTTTTAAATTTTTTTTTGCAGCTCTGGTGCCTAATATATTTAATAATTTCTAGTTGAATTAAAACAAAAGCATGTTGAATAAAAAATTGCTCATTTGAGACAAAAGTATCACTAGTCAATATTGTGCTTTTGAATTTAAACTACTTTCTTTGTGAGAAAATTGTCATAGTGTAAGTATTGTCATTCCAAATACATATGGTCATTTGCTGGAATATTGTAAAAACCATACATGTACATTTACAGAGTCCACATGTATGCAGTTCCTAGGATGGGGTAGTGCACAATTAATACATCCAAACATGACACACTGGGTTTGTGATATATATTTCCTATTGCATAGAGAAGATGAAATACTGGTATAATGAGATGTATACAGCACTTTAAAAAAGATTTGGAGAGAGAGAAAAAAATAGTGTCTTTCCTAAACTATGTGGAATATTCAGGGCATTTTTAAATTAAGAAAAAAAATTTAAATATCTATACTTCAAAATTCCAGTGTACAGAAATGTCTCTTATAAGATCTAGACATCTTTTTCCTCCTTCAGACAGACATCATTAACAGAATATTAACTTTTATAGATAAAATTAATTTACATTCATAACCACATTCATGAGATGGTAGATCCTTTTAAGAACAAAAATTAATGGCTACTATATCTGAAAGCTTATGCAAAAGCAGATAATTATTAAAATATATTAAACTCCATTACCCATTCTTAGAGTGCAAAGGACACTTCTGTGCCTACTCTGGCTCCTCTGGTGGTTGGGTGCATTTTCAGATCAAGATGAACATGCCTATTTCAACAAAGAGTGAGTCATCATGTCAATTCTGTTTTGTCTGCTCAGACATCCATATCCTACTCCTCACAATCTGCAAATATGTGATTTTACATGACAAAAAGGATTTTGAAGATGTGATTAAATTTACTGATCTTGAAATGGAGAGAATATCCTGAGTTATCTATGTGAATCCAATTTAATTGCATGAATTGTTAAATGCAGAGGACCTTTCAGGCCAGAGACGTGAGATAGAAGAAAGATAGAGAAATACAACAGTGCTGGCTTTCAAGATGGAAAAAGGACCTTCAAGCCAAGGAATGTGAGAAGCTTATAGAATCTGGAAAAGGCAAGGAAGTGGAGTCGCAGTGTCTTCAGAAAGGATACAGCCCTCTGACACTAACTTTAGTCTAGTGAAACCCTTGTCAGACTTCTGACCTTCAGAGCTGTAATAAACTTTTGTTTAAACCATTAAGTTTGTGATAATACACCCTCTTAATGCAAATCATTCCTAAAGATAAGTTCTGCCTCTTTTTCCTGGCATATTTTTTATCAAAAAAGAAAAAATCCTATGTTTAAAAGTACCACATTAAATATTCTGTTGATTATTTAAGAAGTTCTTATTTACATTACAAAATATACTTTTCCTCAAGATACTTTTAAGTAAAGAGTTTTGAATAATTTCAAATATGATGTTATTTAAGATACAATGTATTTATGTGGACATTTTTGTATCTCAGTGGTTGTATAAATATACTCTGTAATTTTGTTCATATGAAAATCTGCTTACATTTGGAAGGCAGCTATGCTCATCACTATACCACCAATTCTGCTTACACTTGGATATAATTCTCATTCACTAGCTTTTAGTTCAACTATATCTGTTGAATAAATGTTCAAATAATGAATGGATAAATGGATGAAAGAATGAAAGGAATGAATGAATGAATGAATCTTTAGTTATACATTGTAATCATAACTAAAAAAATCTCCCTTCCTTCTGATTCAGAAGTACCCAAGAGATTGTCTCACCAAAGATCTTTTTTTCCAAAATATTCTATCAAACACAAGAATAGTCAAAAAATAAGTTTTGTGCTCATCATATTTTATTTGATCAAATTTGCACTATGAACTTGTACTACTCAAGTATTCTCACTTTCTCTGATGTGTGTGTGTGTGTGTGTGCGTGTGTGTGTATGTGTGTGTGCGTGTGTGTGTATGTGTGTGTATTTATATAACATAAAGGTTTAGTTTATAAGGACACATCTATTAGTTTATTAATATCTGGATTAATGTTTATGGATTTAAAGATTTAAGATAGAAAGAATTATTATGAACATAAAAGAACTACTTAATAAAGTCATATTTCTAAATATAAAATCCTCGATTCATTATACCTGTATATTTCTTTCTCATGAGGCTCATCTTAGGCAGTATAATATCCCAAAGAAATGTAAACATTTAATGAAAAGTTAATATGTCAACAAATACTTCTACAGTTTTGTTTTATTAGGTTTCTTTACATTCTTGTCCATTTGTACAACAATGATATTTATAAAGTTACAGCTATATTTCAATATTATATTTTATTATTCAATTTACAGTTAATGGTATTTAACAGGTGTTTGTCATTATGCATGCACATAAATCAGCCTCACCTCATAGTTTTAGCAAGTTCATACTAGTCTGTGTTATTGATATAGCATAATTTATTAAGTTACCTGCTGCCAGTAGTTTAGGTTGGTCATGTACAAAAGTCGGTACTATAGGACTCTGCTTTTTAAATTTTGTTATCTAAAAAATACTGTTGATGTGATCACTGTTTTCACAACTGGCACACAAACAGAATTTTTGCTGATATTAGTGGTAAAAGAGAATGCTCTGTTTTCGTCCTTAAAAATCAATCTGTAGAGTACCCTAAAATAATAACAACTGGTTTCTCCTTCCTTCCAGGAGCCTTCATGGCTACCAGTGGTGATTTATGTGTTTTCAGTGAATGTCAAACAGTTTAAATGTTGTCTAAGCTAAACATAATTTAAAATTTTTCATGTAGCGCTGGAATAAAATTGTGCACACTAAAGCTAAATAGAAAAAAAGTTTCTATTTCTTGAAATTGCTGTGTCCATGCTTCCCTTTCATTGATCTGAATTCTAAAAAAATAACTACATCTAGAAATTCAAAATGAGAATAAACTAATAATAAATGTACATGATGGGACCCTGTATTTAGAACTAAAGTTGGCCAAAACTGAGTTTATCACATCTATTTAACCACTTCACTATCATAATAATATAAGGAGAATCAGCATAAAACTTAAAGCAAGCTTGTGTAATGGACTTCAAAGTCCCTCCATTTTCCCCTGGCCTATATAGAACAATAATTCTCTCTAATTCTATTATGCAGCATTTATCTCACTCTTGTCAGTATCCTCCTTGTCACTTACTTAAACCTATTGATACACCTCTGTTGTTGAAGTTTTTGTTGGTTTCACTACATGACTGCAGGAAGATGAAAAAAAGTGTTGAAGTCTACTTTCTTTCTACATTATTGACTTTCTTAGAAATTCTCAGGCATAAAAGTAATATTTGTAGTTTTTTTTATTCATTAAATAGGAAAGAAATGGTTTTCATTTTTATAACATATATGCATGCACATATTTTCACGTTAAATACAGTTATTTGAAAATGCATAGATTTAACTCTACTTTTACTCTGGAGAACGAGAATCAAATTTTATTCATCTTTGAGTTTCCATTGTTTAAAAAGAGTCCTTTGTACAATGTAAAAAGTTATCACTTTGCCAGATAAATGCATAGTATATGCACCTACTTATCACGAAACTATTGTTTTGATAATCTTAGTCTCATTTACAGAGCAGTTCTTTAAGATGGAAGAGTTAAATGTTCTGTCACGTTTTTTAAATTAATTTTTTATGTATTTTATATTAGTTTCAAGTATACAGTATAATGGTTAGACAGTAATATAATTTATATATAAAGTGATCCCCTCGATTACTCTAGCACCCATCACACAATAGGAAGTACATAAAACGGACAGCCATTACAATAATATTAACTACATTTCTTATGTTGTGTTCTATATCCCTGTGGTTGTTTTGTAGCTATTAATTTGTACTTCATTCCTTTGCCTTTTTCACCCAGCTTCCCAACTCTCACCCCTTAAGTTTTTTAACTTTTTAAATATTCAATTATATTATTTCAAAACAAATTTTTCTAGTGAAAATCTTTGAATCTTTACATTTATCATGTTGCTATTACTCAGTTTATAGACTATTTTGTAATGCATTCAGATGAAAGTTCTCAATTCTGAAACCAAAAACTATTGTGTGCATTGACTAAATTTGCATAAATATCTCAGTGAGTCCAGCACTGAGATATTTGGTAGAAAATTTTGATTTTTTTACCAAAGTTGTATTTTTTTTATTAATAAAAATTATACAGAAACTTTGATTGTGTTAGAATAGTTTTCTCTATTAATCATTCTGAAGTATTTGCTCGTTATATTTTATTTGGTAGACCAAATGATGAAATTCTACTAGTGTGGTTAATAGAAATTTTACTCCATGTCCTCAATGATTCCCAAGTAATTATTTGTAAGTACAAGAGAACTCTAAGATGTTTTGACACCAGATCTAGTCAAGTCCATATTGACTTTGTTGTTGAATTCCTTCTAAATGCTAAAAAATTGTTCAAATTCTTTCTTTTTATGTGAGCAAAATTTTTGCTTCTTATTTGACTATCTCACCAGGATGTTATCATATCTAGGAATGTACAAAACTACTCTTTGGAATGCTGATTATGATTTTTACTTCTTCAAATGTTAATGAATTGCTTATTTGATTGTTTATAAAATTCTATAGATGATTAAATATTTAAACCACAATGTAAAAGGATCACTTAATATTTTCATTTCTCATTTTATCTGTATAACAGAAGAATATGTAAATAAAATTTATCAGAATGTTCAAACACATTAGTGACAAAGAAATAAATCTTTCCCTTCTGTTTTATGTACTTCCTATTTTGCTTGCCTTTCATTATGTACTGAAAGCAATTCTCCAACTGATTACTCTTATTGCTTGGATACTTATTTTGTTATATAATTAACCACTATAAATGACACATATCTCCATTAGGGAATAGTTTTATCTGGAAGCTAATGGACCATTGCATCTAGCACATGTTACTATCAAAACAGTCTTAGGGACTGGTATTTCTTTGTTTTCATTCTGTTTCTTAACATTACGCAGCCTTTGGTCCATAGAAATGGTCTCTACTCTCCTTATTTTCTCTTCTCATCCATTAAGAATCAGAAAGAAAAGTGGGTTCTGGCAGAAGATTAACAGCATCTGCTTTAACTTCTTAAAGACTGGTGATAGAGCAGACTATAGTAGTGTTTTTTAAAGGTTGTTTTCTTTATGGTGCAATCATTTTGAGCATCCATTGTGCAATTTTCTTTTTCTCCTTGCCATCTTCTCAGAACTCTGTGACCCCGGTTGATGATAGTTATCACAAATCTTGAAAGTAATTACTGAGATAAACAAAATTCATTTTTCATTAGACTAAGTATTCAAAAAGCAACTCGATTCAGCTAGGCTTTACACACACACAAAAATACTTTTTTTAGCAAGAAAATATTCTTTGTTCTCATACCACAATTATTTTTTTATTGTATTTGTCAGGATTTGTTCCAAGATATGCTGGGCAATAAATTCCTTCATAGAAATTTAAAATTCTTACCACATAATTTATTAGGAGGTTCATTTTTGCCTTTAGCAGGTCAAAGAATTTGGTTCCTAGGTAAAACTTTATTTTAGGTCTTCTTCTAGAGGAATAGACTGAGGAAGTATGCTTTCTCTGAATTATTGCCACTCGCTAATACTATTTCACTAAGAAAGTTCTTTTTGTTTGTTTGTTTTAAATCACTGATTAAGGACCTAATGTGATTCAGTCCTTGTGTATAGGACAAAAAAGTAAGCATTTTCTACAAAAAAAATCATTGTGTAACATTTGAAGATACACGTATAAATAAGTCATTTTTAAATCTATGAGACTATGTTAAATATATTCAAAGCATTATAGGGTATTAGAAGAAAGAACAACTAAGAGTAAAAGATATGGAATTTAGGAGTCAGGCTCTCAGAGTATTTGAGCTGGGTATTAAAAATTAGTAGTTAGAAATATGTAACTGATTCTTACCGGAAAGTCTAGAACAAAGAAATAAATTTAATGATTAGTGGTGCAAAGATGGTTAGAAAGTTATGGGAGCAGACAGTTGCAAAATATGGGTGTATTGGGCAAAAATATAAAAGTTTTCTGTTGAAATCTTATGGAATATCAATTATTAAATTTTTTTGGATAAAAAATAGGAACAAAGGAGACAAATATGTGATAAAGGAGATAGGAGAAAATATTTAATAGAAAGGCATCAAGAGCCCAGGATGTTGGAAGGGTGGAGGCATATTATGATATAAGACGTGCTCAGCGCTGTCAACTGTTGTGGGAAATTAAAACAAAGTCTGAACAAATTCTAGTAAATGTAGCAACCAGAAGTTTGTTGTAACCATACTGATAAATATTTTTCAGTAAAGTAAAATTTAGATTTCTATAAATTATCTAGCCATTCAAGTTTCGAGTTTTATATGTGACTTCTTTTTATTTTCCTTCTGTTTCACTATAACAATAACTATTGTCCATGGTCACTCATTCTTTATAGTGGATTTGTGAATGGACACTTTTGCATGCAATCTATGTCTTCAACCATTCAGGCCATTCATAATACACACGATGTAGATAATAGCAGAGATATATTTTCAGAATAAAAAATCTCTATCCCTGTTCTGTTTTACATTATTATTCTCTTAATTATAAAGAGTATTTATTATTCATGTCTGCTCACTCTGTACTCTCCTCTGTTCTCTTATAACAGCAGCCCAGCTTTTAAATTTTCATATTATTCCTTTATGTAATATGTAATTGACTTTACTGATTTTACTGCTAAACCTTGACAGTTGTGCTTATATATTAATACTAAAATACAATTTGGTTAAACTTATTTAACCTTTATATATGAACAGTATTTCTATTAGAACATATTTCTAGAATGGTAATAATTAAATAAAAGTATATATATTTTAAATTTATTGACATTTATAACTAGGTTGGCTCACACAATTTATGTTTTCAGTTATTTTTATGGTTCAATTTTCTCACCTTAACAGTCTGCTTATTTTCATTCTCTTTAAGTCTTTACCATAATCAACATAATGGAAAAAATGTTCTGCTATTATTTTAACTATACATTTATTTGACTCAGAGTGAAATTCTTATTGAGTATTTTATTATTCTCCTTTTGTAAAATGCCTGTTTCTATTTTGTATTGATTTCTAAGAGTTACTTATATACCATAAATATTAATTCTTTATTTAGGTCATAATTTACAAATCTTTTTTTCCAAATTATTGTCAGGCATCTAAATTTTATTTATCTTGTTTAATTTTAGTGGTATTTAAATTTTTCTGTACAAAATGTTTTTCATTTATTCTAATTCTTGTGTCCCTCTTTTCACTAGTACTATATATTTTTCAACTACATGTTTACACTTTTAAATATTTTTTCTATTCATATTTAAATCCACCAGGCATGATTTTAGTACTCCCTAAAATAATTTAAGGATATATTTTTAATATTAATTTATGATGTAAATATTATATATTTTAAGAAGATGCCTTACTTATTATATTTCTACATACACTTGATCTCTTTTTTAGACTTCACGTAAACTTATTAATCTGATCATATATCTTGATAGGAGGATAATTGTATTTTGATTATCATTGATGTAGAATGTATTGTAATATTGAAAGGAACATCTAAATGTAGAATGCATTATAATATTTAAAGGTCATTTTTAATGGCCACCAATTTTGAGGTTTCTCTTACATATGTATTTCATCACATTAATTTTGGAAAAAATAAATAAAAATATCTTTGTTGTTAAGATTGAAGTAAATTTACAAATTTATATTTTAAGCTTAATGTATTTGCTTTGCTGCTTACCGTGGCATTTTTCTGCATTTTTCATGTACTTTTATAGTTCACATCATATTAGCACTTTTTATTTTCTTATTAGATAGTTCTATATTGCTAAATGTTATACATTATATATTTTATTTCTATTGCATTTTAAACCAGTTACTGCTACAAAAAAGTTATTTTGAGTAGCACTACTGTAGCATATAGAAAGGATGTTTTTATTCTGTTGTTTTCTTTCCCTTGTATGCATTTCTCTATGTTAACTATTATCTCCCAGTTGTGCCCACGTTCTCATTGAAAAGTTCAATCTGCAGCTAGAAATTCTCATCCTTTTGAAATAGAAAACACAGATACTCCACTGAAAGAACAAGATGACATTGCAAGGTCAGGTATCTGACATAACAATGGGGTTATTTTTTAAATGCAAATGACATAAAAAATACAAAGTGTCAATATTTATGTGTGTCTATGGAGGGATTTGTCTGTGTGTCTTTCTATGTGTGTACTGGGTATATCAAATAAATAATGGACATTTCAAAATAAATAAATCCTCCAGCCAGTTTGACTTTCACATATTCTCAGATATTTTTTCAGGGTTTCTCTATATATACTCTCGTAAGGCCTCAAAAAAAGTTCTCAATTAATATTTATTGAATAAAAATACCCAAAAGAAATAAAATTCTAAATCTTTTTGAGTTCCACAACATAGATAATCAACAAATATTTATTAGTGAATTGAAGAATTTATGTGATTTACACGAAGTGAGTTTGAAGAGTTGGTTGAATATATATCCCCTGGAGAATGATGATTATAATAATTACTTAATTTTATTTTTTACTATTCTCTCACATATACATATGTGTGTGGGTGTATATATACATATATATATATATACATGATATCTACTTCGTTTATTTTTAAAGGCAGTGTCAAAAAGGTATGATAGAAGACACTTGTGGAATTAATTGTCTATTTAATAGTCAATGAATTCTACTATTCTGAGTAACTCCTAAATCACTAATCCTACAGTGATTGGTAGTTTTGCTGAGGCACCAATTAGACTTGTAAATGCCAGGAGTTGGTGTGGCAGCAACTGCTATTTAGCTAGTAAATGAACATATAGTAACCAAGAATTCTGAATGCAAGACTTATTTTGTGTTAAAGATTTGTCCTTGAGGCATCATAAATTAGCATAATCAGGTAATTACTTTCACCATTGTGCTCTGTGAGAACCAAAACACACACTCAAGCATACACACACACACACAGGACTGTCTTTCAGTTGTTCTTGAGGTCCTAAGCAAAGATTACATTTGTCTTGAATTATGAAATATTTTTCTCTTATTCTCAGTACTGTCTTCAATGACACTTATCAGTAAAAATTTAGATATATTTATTCAAACTGTGATAATCAGCATATGCCTAATCTTAATTACTAATTCTACTTGTGTATTTGATATTATTTCCTATAACACACCATGCTGTGAAGTACATTCACACTGTGTTAATTCCTTCTATTCACATTAACATTGAAGAAAAATATAGAAGCACATAATTTCATAGAACATAAGAGCCAGATGTTAAAGAGACTTGCTTTCACTTACATAGCTCACTTACTTGATTTCCTATTATTAATTCAAAAATCTCAAACACTGCTTCAGAGAAACAGAATTCAATAATCTTTTATTTAATAAAATTGTTTCTCATTGACTTTGCCCATGGCATATTTCTAGATATAAATGTAAAATATTTTAATTCAGATATCTAAGAATTAAAAAATGCTACAAATATACCAATGAACATAGGAATTACTCAGTGAGACCAAGCAATGTATAAAATATTAATAAAATTAAATCGCATTATATTTAGACATAAAATCCAACAGGGGCATTACAGTCTTTCATAATTATTTTTAACCACAAACATAAAACTTCAAATCTAAGAGAGAAATATTCATTTACAGGAGAATGTTTTGATTTTTTTTTCTTTCTCCATCTGCCACTCCATCAGAATAGACACATCTAACATATAATTTGCTATATTTTAAAATCTTCATACCTTATTTGTATTACCTCGTTTTTGGAAAGGCTAGTCAAATATGAAACTAAATGTACAAATCTTCTTTCAAAAATGAGGACAAGAACACCAGAAAATATTATAGTTTAGTTAGAATAAATTACATTTAAAGTTGTATTTCTTCTGCAAACATCTGCCACATACTATAAAACTGACTTGATCTCTAGACTTTCATTTATTTTGAAAAGTCCATTCTACATACATCTTTTATATAAGTAAATGGGTTTTATGTTTAAGAAAATACATCAGGTAAAAATAATTTCAATTTTTACATTTAGAATGCTCATATAAGAGAATTTAGTTTTTTTATTTTCTTAGAAGTTATAGGAAGAAAAGCCACAACAACATGTGATTATGAACAATTTGTTATTCTTCACCATGGAATAAAATGCTATTTAAAAAGACCAAATTTTCATGAAATCATATATATTTTATTCAGCATTTTTAGCAACAAAAATTTAAATATCACGAGAGACTATGTCAAATCTCTCAAGAAATCTTGGTAATAAATAAGACTGTAATTCAGATAGGCACTTACTTCAAGAGCAGAAGTTAGATCATAGCAAATAAGTAAATACTCAAGATAAATATTTTAATGCAATATTTTTTAAAATCAAATTTAATACAAAAATTAATAATAAGCCAAATATTAAACTTTTAAATAAAGGATCTGACCTAAAACTTGGATGATGCAGCTGCAATCTATTCTCTGCCTTGCTAATAAAATACACGTTTGTTGAATTAAAAAAAAAGGATTCAGAATTTGAAATTTTGAATCCCAATCAGATAACAAAGTCATGCTATTAAAAATAAATACCATTAATGGGAACAAAAAAAAAGAGAAACTGTTGATAATTTCATATCCTTCAATCTTGAGATTATAAAAAATGAAGGTTCTAAAGAGAATTTAATTTTATAAACTTAAATGTAATATAATCTATTGATTATTATCTTTAGCTTTTTTATTAGTCTTTCAAGTAACAGGCACATGCATGATTTGTTTATATTTTTAAATATATATTTTATTTACACTATTGAATATTTATATTGGACATAATTTATTATTCACTAATTTTTTGTTGGCTAACTCCCGTTTGTATTTCCCATGAAGATTCATAAATTTACACTCTGAGAACCACCTGGAAATTTTAGCCATTAACCAATCAATAAGTATTCAATAAATTTTGTAGAATAGTAGCCAATGTTACCCTAAAATTGTGGTAGAAATTGGTACAATTTCTTACTGAAACTAAATACGGCACATTTTGATTATCTTCTTTTCCAATAAAACTTTGGTTGTATATAGCTTTTTAAATTTAATTATCAATTGTTTTTTGGCTGTTTGACAAAATTCTACAGTTTGTTTATCTAAGAAATAAGAAGACCTAGGTTGGGAATATGCTAAATAATGCAAGCTTAATTTCATAAAGAATTACTAAAATAGAGTCCCGTACGAAAATCAGAGACAGTAGAAATAACTGAAAGCAGACAGTTGCCATAGTAACAAGATACATTCACTCTGCTGTTGATTGAAAAAAGAAAGAAGGAAAGGAAGGAAGGAAGGTAGGAAGGTAGGAAGAAAGGAAGGAAGGAAGGGAGGGAGGGATGAAGAAAGAAAGAAAGAAAGAAAGAAAGAAAGAAAGAAAGAAAGAAAGAAAGAAAGAAAGAAAGAAAGAAAGAAAGAAAGAAGCAAGCAAGCATATCTCAGAACACAGGACACAGAAGATAAATATCTTTGGGTATCTTTCTTTTCTCCAACTTTTCTGTCCTAGTAAAAAATGGAGATATTGTAGGTCCAGGTAGACATGAAGATGTTATAAATGAGAAAATTCTTAAATCCAGTTAATATCAGTAGAGAGTGACTCAGAAACAATGTAGTCCAAGCAATGGGGTAAATAGTCATAATTTAAAAGTTAAGCTAAGATGGCACATAGATTTAATCTTGAGTGCTATCCTTAATTGCTTTAGCTGTGAATTCCTGAAGTGGTAGTGCAGTTGGCTGCTCTGGATTCAGCATTGGAACCTTCATACATTGTTGTTGGGATCGCAAATCGGTTTAGCCGCTATGGAAAACAGTATGGAGGTTTCTCAAAATATTAAAAATGGATATACCTTTTGACCCAGTAATTGTACTTCTGGGTATTTATCCAAAGAAAACCAAAACAGTAATTCATAAGAATCTATGCACTCCAATATTCATTGCAACACAATTTATAATAGCCGAGATATGGAAGCAACTTAAATGCTCATCATCTGTTGATAAAAAAAAAATATATGGTTCCTATATACAATGGAATATTACTCGGCCTTTAAAAAAATGAAGTCCTACCATTGGCAATGACATGGAGGTTATTATGTTGAGTCAAATAAGTCAGACAGAGAAAATAAATACCATATTCTTCACGTATATGTGGAATCTAAGGAACAAAAAGAACAAACTGATCAAAAACAGACTCACAAAAATAGTGAACAATTTAGTGACAGACAGAAGGGAGGGAGGTTGAGGGGCTGGGAGAATGGGATGAAGGATTAAAGAAGTATAAATTAGTAATTGATAGTTGAGCATGTGGATGGGGAGCATAGCACAGTGAATGCAGTTAGCATTAATATGATGGCTAGGTGGAGGGCCAGAGGAGGGAGGGAGTAATTGGAGGAATCATTTTATGAACAATATAGAAGTCATCTAACCAATGTACTGCATACTTGAAACTAATTTAAATAAATAAATTTATTTAAAAAAAATACACACAGTTAAGAGACAAATCACCATTTCTGGGAGATAATGTTGCAAGTATTTGTTTTCTGCTTTTGGAACATGAAACAGGGAGACCAATTGAGAATCAAGGCTTTTTAGTAAAAACAAAAACAAAAACAAACAAATGAAAAGAAACAAAAACAAAAACAAAACAAAAAACCTGCAAAACTGAACTAATGGTGCATGAAAGATTCTAAAACCTCACCCAACTTAGTATAATCTAACCTGAAACTATTTATAATGAAAATACCAGCATACAAACACACAAAACAAACAAACAAAAAAATTCTGATTTTGTAGAAAGGAAGAAAGCATACAAAATTAGTTCACTTGGACTGCTTTAATGTGTTAGCTACAAAATCAGTGGCTTCTATTTTGAGCGTATACTTGTGGAGAAAATTTTCTCTTTGCGTTACCTATTAAGAATACATTTAGTAAGTTATATTATTTTTAATTTCTTAATTTGATTGGGAAGCTGACCTGTTTCTGAGTCTGCTAAACCTGCACATCACAAGACAGAAAGAAATGACCCAAAACAAGTAAATAAATAAATTACATTCTGCTAAGAAAGAATATATTTTCCAGGGGAATTTTAGACTCTGGGAGATTAGGCATGTTTTATGGATTCGTTAAAATATTTTGTAATAAGTATATTTGTAATGCAGCATCAAGAAAAAAAAATTTATTTGGAAACATGATATAACGGTTTCCAAACACTGTTAGTTTTTTTCTTTAAAAATAGTGTAAATTATGATAAATAATACAGATAAATGTAGCGCTATCTTGGTTGAATCAGGGATAAAAAACTGGGTACCTCAAAAACTCAGATTCTTATGCTACTACCCAACCACACCTTGCAACAGTCTATCAAGAGGCTTCGTGGTATCCCTTATGATGAGAATTATTGGAAACCAGTTCAGGTGTGAGTTTTGACCAACTTTTTCTCTATACAAATGTCAGAGTATGATAATGGAAGATATTAAACTCCAACAATGGCTTCATTTTAACTTCAAAAAAACAAACAAAAAATAAGGTAAAAACAGGCCTCTGTGTGTGGATACAACTCAGAGTAGGGAGACTCATTAAAAAGCTAAAGCATTGATTCAAGAAAGAAGTGGTGATGATCTAAATCACGACAATGGAAATGTTAGGCAAGATAAAAGAGATAAAGGAGAGTGGACAAGTGCAATAATATATTTGGACAGTAGGATTCAGAGGATAAAAGAGTTGGAATGCTTTACTGATAATGGGAAAGACAGGAAAAAGGGAGAAAACAAGGAAGAAGATTGGATTTTTGACTTGGTGGTGTAGAGAAAGTAGTACCATTCACAATATAATAAATTCAGGTAGAGGGATTTCGGTTTGACACATGCTGTGTTTTCAAGGTCCCCAAGGAACTTTAAGTGGAGATGCTGATTATACAGATTTATATAGGTTCACCATTCAGGAAAGCTGGGTGGGTCTCTATCTCTATCTCTATCATCTCTATTTAGCTATATATTCTGTATATGGCTAATTGAGGCCATGAAAATTTATGAGATCAAGCTAAACGTGAAGAGTAAAATTGAAAGGAAAAGAAAGGGAGAGAAAAGGAAAGAAAAATAAAAGAAGGAGATTTACAGGAAAACACTGAATAAGGAGCATAGGAAGAGGAGCCCATCTCAAAAATAAAATAGTGATCACATAATATTTTCCTCCAGCACTATTCTCACTCAGCTAAATATCCTTTCAAAACTTCTGCTTTACTACTTTTCATAGCCATATTATTTACCTTTATGAACATCAAGAACAAAAATTAATAATTGGATCCTGAAGTTTAGATTTCTAGAAAGATAGGGTTATAGCTCAATTTCTAGATATTTGAGATTCAGATATGATTTAGCTCTACTTTGATTGGTGAATGAGATAGGAAATTTTATTTCATATTGGTTTTTGTTCATAAATAGTAATTCAAAATTTAAAAGTTATGATTGCTGTAATAGAATATAATCACATAATTGTATTTAATTAATCTATAAAGATAATTTAAAATGAGCAAAAACTAATCTCAAAAATATCTGTCTTCCATGAAACAACTTTTGAAGAGAAGAAAATCTTGGAGTAAATTAATTAAAATTTTAGTTAGATATATCAAAGCAATTCTATATGGACAAAGTTTTACTTAGAGGAAATTGATGACTGTTTTACATAATTTTAAAGGGCAAAAAGAAATCAAATAAATATCTAGCACAAGATTAAAGAAGCAATATTTGCAAGAGGAAAATAAGGGAAAATAAAAAGAGAAATGTGAAAAACTCATGAATTTTAAGTAAGTTCCTGTAAAATTGTTTAAGTAAAATGAACTGTAAGTGTTTCAAGCATAGGGAATTCCTACAATGCACCAGAATAGTCCTTCCCAAACATCTGCCTTACATTCTTAAATTGTATTCAGATGATCTCTACACAGCAAATATGAATATTTAGTATTATTAACTTTATCTTATAGATTGTAAAACAGATTAATAGCCATAAATGTTGCACAAGAAGTAAATAATGCAGCAACATTTTACACATTGGTGTGTTAAATCCAAAAGAGGTCTTCTACACTATGATAATGGTCTCCATCTACTATTTTGCTTAAATAAAAATCTAACTATGGCATTTAATGCTTAATATTCTCTAATTTATTATTTACTATTTTTTAGCGGCTACAAAATTGTTTCTAGGTTTACAAATACTGACTTAATCTAGCACACAGGATAATACCAATAATTACATTAATAAAAATAATCTCTCCCATTTTGTATATAAGTGCTCAAAATAGTGTAGCTCAACAGAAACTGAGGGCGGAGATCAAGGGGAAGAAGCACTACCATCCCCCAGCATAGCAGAGCAGTAGCAGGGCAAATGACATGCTCTGACCTTACTGTCTTCCCATCTTCTGATAACCTGCCAACCCCTACTACTAAACTAAACTAGAAGTGAGCAAGAAAGCTCTAATTACACAGTCCATGAAGGCTGGTGTTCCTAGGGGACAGAGTACAAAGGAGAAAAGTAGAAAATAGATTAGGAAGGGCAAATGAGAAATATTCAATACAATTGCTAATTGCAGGGATGTGATACTCTGAATATTTTATGTATTTATGATGTCATTTCACATAATTAATCAAAGACCATCTTTTACATTCTTTGAAAATAAACTAGCTTTAGAAGCTTCTTTTATTCATCATGCTTTACTTTATATAATACAACGAGTTCACTGATCATACCCATATTAATATTCTGAATTGCCATAACAACCTTTTATTTTCAAACATATCTTGCATATTTCTTTTAAATTTTGGCTGCATAATTTCCACTTAACTTCTGTACCCATGTTGTTCATTCAATTTTCATAACTAAAGAACTTTTTTGTTTTCTCCCTTTGGATAATGTCTGTCCTTTAGTTTTATTGACTTTTATTTATAAACTATCATCTGTATTTTTCCCTTTTGTCATATAAATTTTTTTGAATCCAAAACAAAACATATTTCAAGAGATAATTTTCCTACAGGTCACTCTTTTAGATAACTAGAATGAAATATACTGTTTAAATGAGATATCCATCACCTAGTGTTTGTGGTACTTTCCTTAGTGTCCTGTCTTCCAGGATATAGCAAATGTCACCAGATTAATACACATATTTTCTCTTTGTAGAAATTTTTGTATGTATCTATATATTGTATTTTCTAACAGTGTTATCTCAATATTTGCAGATGAATAAATTGAGACTCAGAAATCCTATATATATTGCCCAAGGTCATCAACTAAAAAATGACAAAATAGCAATTCCAGCCAGATTTGCTGGCTACATGGTTTGCACATACTTTACTGTATAAATATTTAAGGTGCATGTACATGGACTCTCACAATCTTACTTTTACAGGTTAACATATTTAGGAAGTCTAACATTTTAGTATGATAAGAATGTCCTAAGTTTCAAATTATTTGTTAAAAAAAAAGAGCAATTGCTCTTGGAAAGAAAAATAGCAGGCACATATTTACCTTATCAGTCCTTTACAAGAAAATAATTAGACAGCACAGAGAGATATAATATGTCACTTCACAAAAGCACAGCATTTGCAGGAGACCATGGCATGATAAGAACAGTGATATTATGAGCTTGCAACTGTTGCCCTCCATCATATTTGGAATACAAATAAGAATGAGTTCTGGAAAAAAGATAAGTACAAAGCTAGGTTTAAATAATAAGAGTCTACTAAAGCTTTTCATTGAGCTTTTCTCAGGAAGCTTTTTTTTCTCCCCCCTCCCCACCCCCATCAAAAGCAATTAAATGAGTAACAGTAACACAGGCAGGGAAAATGTAAATGACTCAGGTGTAGCAATAGAGGTCAGACATCATTTCTGGAGTCAAAAGAAAATCTCGTGAGAATTATAAAGTAACCAAAGCAGCTGCCTTTGAATTTTGCTAACAAAACAGATGTTCTTGGAACAGCTCCTTCCACTGCTGATGTCTGAATCCCAGAAGAGCATTAGTGTCGTGGCATTCCACTTATATTTCATTATATTACTCATAGCCACATTTCACTCAGACTATTGAAGTTTTAGTGGAAATTAAATGCCACATGTTTACATTAGACATTCACCAGCAGCTACATTCTGTGTGAAATAGTCAAGTCTAAGAAGAATCTGACCCAGGTCTCACTGAAAACATTTCCTTCTTAGCCATCTAACTATTATTTCCTTTTAACTTAGCATTAATATCTTAAAAGACAAAAATCTCAGTTTTATATACTTAAAAGAAAATTATTCAAACCTGTAGTCACTAGCCATAAACATGTTTACAAGTAACATTTAAAAATATGTCATAAATAACAAGGATGAAGTTGTGTTTATTGAGGATGAATATTAAGTGCTGTATGCCATGTACAGTCACTATAACTGATTCAAATTAGGACTAACTGTTTCCTGACATTTAGGAGAAAATTCTCAAATTCTACTGTTTTAATCAGGGGTCCAGGGGGATTTAAATAGAAGATAAGTTTAGCCCAATTTTTAAATTATGTTTGTAAAATAAATTTGTAATTTTTAAAATTATTGCTATTTCGAGGTACCATAAACTTGAACAAAAGGATATGATCATGAAAATATGGTAATCTAAACTCATAAATCAGAAAATATAAAGCAATTCTCAGTTGCTGAGGTCTAACAAAAGCACATAAGTCGACATAATAAAAAAAATTGAACAAATGAAAATGTTGGCTTATTTGATTCTCAAACTTATTCAGAATATAATATGCATTGACCTGAAATCAGTAACCTTAAGAATGAGAAATATAATGATTAAGGTCATGGATTATAAAGTCAAACTTGCAGGTTCAATGTTTGTTTCTGCCACATAATAACTGGGCAACCTTTGGCAAGTCGTTCAAATTTTCTATATTTATCTTTATTTACAAATTAGTAATGCTATTTGTATGCATATCATAGAGTTAGTGTGAGAATTAAATGAGGTAATCATGTAAAGTACTTGGAACATTCTGATATGTAGTAAATGTCCCATAATATTTTTAATATTATATATAGATGTTCTTCAAAATTAAACATAGAACTATCATATGATTTAGTAATCCTACTTCTTAATGTATAGCTATGGGAAATGAAAATAGGATCTCAAAGAGATACGTTACACTCCCATGTTCATTGCAGCATTACCCCCAATAGGCAAGATATAGAATGACCAATGACCTAAGTCTCCGTCAATGGATAAATGGATAGAAAAGATGTGATCACACACACACACACACACACACACAGAGGGATGTTACTCGGTTATAAGAAAAAAAGAATATCTTGCCTTTTGCAACAACATAGATGGACCTTAAAGGCATTATGTTTAGTGAAATAAGTCAGACAGAGAAAGACAAATACTATATGATACCACTTATATATAGATTCTAAAAAATCTGAACTGGTAGAAACAGAGAGTAGAATGATGGTTGATAGGGGATGAGGGGTGAGGAAAATGGGGAGATACTGGTCAAAGAGTACAAATTCCCACTTATAGGGTCTAGGGATCAAAGTACAGCATAGTGATTACAGTTAACGATATGATATTATATACTTGAGGACTGCTAAGAGAGTAATCTGAAATATTCTCATCACAGAAAAAAAATACTGAATGACATGGGTTTGAACTGCAAGAGTCCATTTACACATGCTTTTTAAAAAGTAAATACGTAATTAAAAATATAAATTAAAAAAATATACAGTTAACCCTCCATATTCCTAGGTTTCACACCAACAAATTCAATCAATCATTGACCAAAAACAACATTTTCAATCTTTGATTGGGAATTCATGAATATGGAAGGCTAACTGTATCCATTGCTCTATTCTATTTTCACAGTTTTAGGTATCTGTGGGAGTACTGGAACCAATCCCTTACAATACCTACAGGCAACTATAGTTAAGTATTGTCAGTCAGGTTAGATGTCAAGTTCAAAGAAGTCTAGTAAATTAGAAAGATACACAGTCTAAGAAAGCAAGATCCAGAAAGACAAGAGAAAAGAGTATCATTTATTAAGTACCTTCTATATACTAGATACCAGACTGGGCATTTAAAATAATTTTTTCACTTATATACACATTACATTTATGATTTATGAATTATTTCTCAGAACTTATAGAAGAAGTAACTGAAGTCTAGTGGCAAGCTAAATTGTCCAAGACCAAACAGCTAGTAAGAGGTAAATTTTACATTTAATTCCAGTCACTCTGACTCCAAAGACCTTACTATTTTCAGTTAACAATTTTACTATTGAACACTAATTTTATGCCAAATTTGACCTGTATTTTGTTCAGTGTACTAAACAATGCATAAATAAAATCCTTTATTCTTGGCTGTATACTCTTGTTATTTTCCTCAAAAACTGGCATGGAAACTAACATTCTATTGATTGAATCATCAGTCAAATAAACAATTGTTATTTATTTTTCTTTCCCAGGGATATTTCACTTGAGATATGAGGTAAGAGATAAGAGTTATAGGAAATTGAGCTGTGTGTCAAAGTGGTCCAGAAATGAAGTTGAAATATCCCAGTGTGAAGTCATGAAAATGGGAACGTCTACCCTTGAGGGAAGAACAGAAAGAAAGCCATATGGAGAGAAAAGCCACAATACCAAACCAAATGCTCTGGATTTAAAGGCGGGAACCAAATGCTAACTTATAGGATTGAAACCGGAAACATAACAAGTAAACAGCAAAGAGCTACCACTCTACAACTATTTGAATTATTATAAAATTCAGAACATTGACATAAACAAATTCTGACAAGGATGTGGAGCAAGAGGAACTTTCATTCATTGCTTATAGAAATGCAGAATTGTATTAAAGTTTGGTGGTTTCTTACAAAACTAAACATTCTCTTACCGTAATGATCCAGCAATCGGGCTCCTTGGTAGCTAAGCAATTGAAAACTTATGTCCACATGAAAAACTTGACATGGATGTTTATAACTATTTATAATTGTCCATCTTCTCAGCCTTTTAGCTAAGATCAAGCGTATTCATAATTGTCTAAATTGGAAGTAGTCAAGATGTACTTCAGTGGGTGAATAAATACATGAACTGTGGTACATCTAGACAATGAAATATTATTCAACGCTAAAAAAATAAGTTATCAAACCATAAAAAGACATGGAGGAAACTTAAACACATATTACTGTGTAAAAGAATATCATCTGAAAAGGTTACTTATTATGATTCCAACTCTGTGACAATCTGGAAAAGACAAATCCTTGTAGACAGTAAAAAGATCAGTTGTGTTTCCTGGGGTTGGGCGGGGAGGGGTGGATCACAGAGCATTTTTTAGGGCAACAAAAATATTCTTTGTAACACCATAGTGGTAGATACAAGTCGTTATACATTTATCTAATCCTATAGAATGTACAGCACCAAGAGTAAACCATAATGTAGTCAATGGACTTTGGATGGTAGTGATGTGTCGATGTAGGTTCATCATTGTAAAAAATGTACCACTCTGGTAGGGGATGTTCATAATGGAAGAAACTATGCATATGTGAGGCAGGGGATATTTGGGAAATTTCTGTACCTTCCATTCAATTTTGCTGTGAACCCAATACTGCTTTAGAAAAAAGAGTCTATTTTGAAAAAAAAACCTGTTAAATTAATTTCGATAAGAGATTTTCTGTGGTGTCAGTTGCAGGGACATTTTCTAGAAACTCTAGCACTTGTTTTTAAGTTGAATAAGAGCTAGTAAGGGCTGCAAATCAACGTGTTCAATTCACTGCTATAATGTCTCATCTAGTAAAATATTCTCTCCTCCAGTTTTATCGTGATATAACTAACATGCATTACTATTTAAGTTTAAGGTATAGAGTATATTGGTTTGATTTACATTTATTATGAAATGATGCACATAATGCAATATTCTCAAATGGGAGTAAGAGAACTGAGGCTCAGAGAAGGTAAATGACTTACAGCTATTTTATGACAATTTTCATGTATACAAAACTTTAATGTCTCATTTGAAAAATGTCAGTATTAGTAATGACTGCTTTTTTTGATAGAAAATTAGTTGTAGATTATGAATGTATGCTAACTAAGCAAATTTCCCTGATACAGATTGATGAAGGAACTTTGTTTATAAAATTAAGTGATAATCTAGGGACACTATAATGACACATTGGAAGTTGAAAACCAAGATGTCTTCTCTATAATTTCAGTATTCTTTCCATTTTTATATTTAATTTCCCATAATAGAAAATTATATTTGTTCAATAAGGGAGATCTGAGGTCAAATGTATTTGTAAAATAAAATATTTTATATAGCATTCTTGAAAATTCATAATACATGTCAAAATAGTAAAATTTCTGGGAAATTTGAGAGTTAAACTAGCTGTTTAAATTTGCATAGCCAAGTGTTTCAAAATTTACTTGAGCATGGGAAAAAAATTTCATAACATGCCGATATGGAAAATATCAAACAATTTCATTAAATGCAAATATAGGAAAGGAAAAACAATCTTGTGTTTTTTCATCATGCAATTTTTTATTACTTGTGTCAAAGCTTTTAGCTGAATGACATAGGTCTAAAATCTGAATAGGTTAATTTTTCTAATTTTTAAAAGCCTTTGTTAGGGCATTGGACAGTTTCTTTGAGCTATGATTTTCTATAAGCTTAAAAATTTTTTTTCACATGTTGTATAGTTCTCTGCCAATTATATGGTAGGGCACAATAGATGAATTGCATACATTTTTTTTACATGGTATATATCTTTTCTTAAAATTTTTTGTCCTTTTAATATTTTTGCTGCTGTAGAATATTACTATCAATTTTTCTTCTTTCTTTCTTTCTTTCTTTCTTTCTTTCTTTCTTTCTTTCTTTCTTTCTTTCTTTCTTTCTTTCATCTTTCTATCTTTCTTTCTTCTTTCTTTCTTTCTCTTTCTTTCTTTCTCTGTTTCTGTCTCTGTCTCTCTCTCTGTCTCCCTCCCTCCCTCTCTCCCTCCCTTCCTTCCTTCCTTCTTTCCTTCTTTCCTTCCTTTCTTTTTCTTTCTTACTTTTTCTTTCTTTCCTCCTTTAAAATGGTAAATGCTAATGAGACAAAATGTTTGAGATCATAGAGCGTAATGGTATTTTATCTAAAGAAACAGAAAAGTTTTCATTTTGGCCTTTATATTAAATTACTTTTCCTTTTCTTAGAAAATCCCTTTCTTAAAAAGTTTATTTTCTACAGTCTTTTAAAAATTTATTTTTAATCAAAATAAACAAGAAATTGTGATATTGATGGTAAATACAATAGGATTATGGAAATTGAAAGTGTACCATTTGAACTACTTTTTAAGGAAATAATTTTTTTCTTGCAATATAATATATGTATCTTCAGTTAGCTCTTAATCACTTAGCTAATGAAGTGACTGACATTTAATTTTGTAAAAGTTGACTGCTACAAAATAATTCTTTATTTGTTATACAAACAATTTCTCAACTCTAGAGCAGTTAAGAAGCAGAAGATCAGGTTTATTAAGTGCTCAGCAAATTCTAGCTCTGGTGCTAACTGGCCATATGACTCTGGAAATTTTTCTTAGTCCTTCCAGGGTTTATTATTTATAAAACAGAAATAATAATTTCACATAACTTATAGACTTTTGAGAATTAAGTCAGTTAATACGTGTAAAAGACTTTATGTGAATTGTGTTTGTCATGTAGCTATCACACAATACATGTTAGCTGTTAGAGTAGCACTCATTAGCAAACAGGGAAAATATACAGAAAATGTGAAAGTTCCATTTGAAACCTAGATCTTTGTCCATCTCTTTTTTTCCCCTTTTTCCTTCGTGCCCCTTCCCCAATATTCTTTTTCCTCTGTTCATTTGTTTCCTCTTTTCTATCTTGAGAAGCAGATTGTGGTAGTAGATACATTTAGGATTTATGATATTAGAGTCAGGGAGACTGATGGAAAGAGAAAATAGACAAAGAAAGAGAAAAGTGAACAGCAAATAAATGCTCACATGAAAAAAAGGAAGGCATCGACCAGAATGAATAATTTCATGGAGTTACAGCCTTACAGTTTCAGAATTCTTATTTCTCAAATAGTCACCATTTATTGCCCAGGATGGGCTACTTATTTGTAACATTCATAAAATGGTAATGAAATAGATTTTTAAAAATTATTGAACTGATTTTCACTTGCTTATGAATGATATATTATTTGACAGCTTCAGCATCCTAACACAGTCATTACCAAGTGATATTACAGTTTCTACCTCACTAGTTTTGTTTGTTATAAAATAATTTCGACAGTAATATAATTATTATGTACTTTAAAAATTATATTTGTTTTATATAAGTTAAACTATATCCTGAGAGATATTTATAATTTATAATTTTTCTTAATAGAGTACCTATTATTTTGCAAAAACTGTATTCCAGAATGTTGAAAGATATGGTTCTTCTCTGATTATAGAAATTCATCTTTTTGCTAGTGAAATTCAGTATGATATGGAGATGTGACAAAAATATATTCAAGCAATATTATAATGTAATAATGCAAGATTAAAAATACTGAATTATTTGAGGGCAAAAGACTTAACAACTGAAAAGTAGATTTCAGAAAATAATTAACAATGAACTTCTTGAAATAATTACCACCTTTGGAAAAATAACTATTAGAGTAAATAGTAATATAGGAAAAAACTTTCACGGTATGGAAATAAATATTATATACAGCCTATAAATTAATCAGGCTTAGAAGCAATGTTAAATAAATCAAACAGATGGTAATGAAGAACGTAGTCACAGCCCATAGTGAATAGTGATGCAGAAATTGACTCAGACGCCGGGTAATGGAAATAACAATTATACTTACCAGCAGACAAGAGCATAGGTGCGAGCCCTTGTGTATAGAGAAGAGAGCAATATTCAAAACCAGTTTTTTTCAATAGTAAAATATATGAGAAAAAAAAATAAAAAGAAAAGATCAAATATATTTTCAAACATTACAATGAAAAATCTAGTGATAGATCAAAAGACAATTCAAACATGGTTTATTGGCAAATCTAGAAACAGCTATATATTTGAGATTTTCTCCTGAATGTCTGCACTTTAAAGACACTATTGTTATAATGTTTACAATACAAATGCAACATACATAAGTGAGAATAACAAAAAATCCAACTTGGTAAGTAAAATATGATGAGATAATTACAAAATATACACTATTGATTTCAAGGACTTATAAAAAATGTGAAATATCTCATTTATAGTCCTTTTTTTGTTTATATGTTGAATTGAAATATCTTTGATATATTGGGTTAAATAAAATATATTTAAAAATTTAATTTTACCTATTTCTTTTTACTTTTTACAAATGTGGCTAACAAAAAATGTGAAATAAAATATGTAGTTGTAATGATATTTTTATTGAACGAAGCTAATAGAGATACAGGTTTGAAAACCATGATATAGTTTCTTGGTAGATGGTTTCATTTATTGTTAAAAAAATTAAAAATTGTTTTATTATCATGATACTAAATTCAGGCCTTAACCATAACAATCAAGGAACTAAAATTGTTGTCTAATAATCGTTGACACTCAAGAAATTGATTAATTTTTTACATCTTGTACCTTATTATCTATGTATATTATAGTAACTTGAAACAACTTACATTTAAATTTCAGCCCTTTAACCACTTTTTAGTTCTTTGAGATTTTTCAACACTTTAAGTCTATATTTTTCAACACCTAGTTAAAAAAATGATATATTACAATGATTATTTGAAGGTTTTAAGTACTTAAGAAATAACCAATTTATATTTGGTTCATGCTAGAAATTATTATTATTGTTATTGATAGTAGTAGAAACTTTAGATTTTTTCTGAGCTTATGAATACTGGAAATGTCTAGCCAACTTTATTCTTTTTTTTTTTCTACCTATGTTTAAAAGGACACAAAAGAGAAATCACCAGCTAGAGCATGAAAATAAAGCTATTTTGCATTTATCTTCCTTTCAGAAGGAAATTTTGAAATGTTGATAGCTATATGCTGCCTGATATACTATGAAATCATTTACTGTCCATTGGGATTATGAGACCTGGTGATGCGTTGCCTTCTCTGAATATAACTTCCCTGGGAGAACTGTTGCAGTTTGGCCATCTGTTTGGGCATTGTGGGTGAGATATATTTTGGAATTTTATCTTTCTTTACCCCTTTTTCTCAACATGGGCATTTTTATATCTAGAAACCAATGTTTTAAAGAGTTTTTTTCTCAGAGAGCTCAAATCAAGAGAACAATAGATTTAAAGTCAGAAGACCTGGTTTCTATTTCAGGCTCAGCCACTAACAAGTTCTGTGACTTTGGGAGACTCATTTATTTTTTTTTCTGTCCTTATTTTCTTCATTTATTCAACAGAGTTTGAACTGAATAATTTAAATACCTCTTCCAAATATAATTCCTTAAACTTTTTTTATCATGTTTGAAAAACAAAAAATATTGTATTATTTTATGATTTTTCTGTTATCTTCCTGAATTAACCTATTTTAAGTCTCTTTCTCTTATTGGTTCATTCAACAGTTATTTGAGGGCCTATTTTGGTAGTGTTCTAGATGTTAGGAAAACAATAGTGAACAAAAAAATATATCCTTGTGAATCCTGCAGTCGGAGAAGAGAAATAAACATTAATCAAATATTTACACACACATATCCATATAGACACACAAGATTTGATTGTGAAAAGTACCATAAGAGCATAAAATTTAGAAATATGAGAGTTAAATAAAAGTATATGGCTTTTTTTTGGGGGGAGGGAATGAGAACAGATATACATGTATATAACAAAATATTATTTATTTACCTGTTAGAATACTATATATTCTAGTTAATATACTATTTATTTATTTATACACGTTTCAAGTCTCATTTTTATTATATTCCAGGCACTGCATTACATACATCAACTTGCAGTAATAAATAAAACCTTAATGGAGATTATGGCATAGTAAAAATACAATAGTAAATGATCAGGAGAGTTCTACTTCCACTTAATATGTAGAAAGTAAGAGAACATGACTCTCATCCTAACAACCAAAAGAGCTCCCCATCCCCCCAAAAAAGCATAACACTTTTTGAAAGTATTGAAGACTTATTGTCAAAAGGCAACCAAGGAACTGAATTTCAAGATTGACAGTCCTCTCCCAGGAGATAAAAGACAAATGAACTTTCAGAGAAAATATAGTGAACTTCAAAAGAAGCATGTGAAAAGTTGACTAAATGATGAATTACTAAAGTTTGAGTTGGGCTAGCCTCAGTATAGAACAATTGGGAGCCACTGGCTTCCTCCAGATTCTCAAGAGAAAGACTGGACAGAGCTGAAGACAGGAGCAAGTCCCTTCAGAGGTACAGGCATGCATGAAATGATTATTGGTCACATTGCTCCCCTGGACCCTCCTCTCATAGGAAATGAGTCTTTAACCATTTTAACTACAGAGGTAAAGGTGAGAGTAGCAAATTCTTTCAACCATAAGGCCTTCATGTAAGTGGAAGGAACAAAATCTGTCTAGGATAGGAAATTCTATTTGCCATAAAGCAGGCAAAAAGATACAGCTTTTAGAGGAAGGGTAAAAGTAAAAGTCCTTTGTGTCTACGGAAGGTCCACAAAAGCCTCCTGGACTCCGGATGCTACACTGATATGAAACAGAAGTTTGCTGTTACATGGGAAGGGGCAGGGAATTCTCTTCTTCCTAACACCTACCACAGATAGAAATCAATTTGCTGCACAGAGAGGAGTACAAAGACACTGAGAAGGTGTTATCTATCTCCAAGGCCCAGGTACACAAATGCTAAGGCTGCACCAGGGCAACTGCCACTATTATAATCCCAAAAAGAATTAAAAGCTAAAGAAATGTGTAGCTTCAGGAGAAAAGCATGGAAAGAGAACCTACCTCCATGGTGGAGGTATGCAGAATCAACTGAAAGCTGAATGAAGGCGGAAGGTGGAACAGTAACACAGAGAAAACTTTCCAGCCACCCTGGCCTAATGCTTAGAACAATGTAACAACAATCTGCTGCTGAAGGAATTTGTGTCAACAGTATGTGAATAAAAGTTATGGGGCTGCTTCTAATATTGAGCAATAAAAACTGACCCTGAATAGTTCTCTGGTCTCTTTCCCCTTGTACTGTCTTGAGGTTAATATGTATATTGACTCTGAAAAGACACATGGTACAGATGGCATAGCCATCTTCCATCATAATAGAAGGAACTTGGGGTTTTGTCGTTTCTTGAAAGAGAAGAACAAATAGATCAGAGACATTAACTAAACTTTATATGAGCTTGAAATAAATTCCTGTTATAATTGAGCTGCTACACATTTTTGTCACTTATATAACAGTAGCGCTTCCTTAATTAATATAGAATTAGTACTTTGGAGTGAAATAATTCCACCATGATCATACATAATAGGGCAGCAGTCCCCAACCCCCTTGGCACCAGGGATCGGTGTTCCTATGAGAATCTAATACCTGATGATCTGAGCTGAAGCTGAGGAGGTGATACCAGCGCTGTGGAGTGGTTACAAATACAGATAAAGCTTTGCTCCCTGCCTACGGCTCACCTACTGTTGTACGGCCCAGTTCATAAGAGGCCACAGACCCATACTGTTCCACGGTCTGGGGGATGAGGACTCCTGCAATATGGATTGGCTTAGCAATCAGCTGGTAGTTTCTAAGAAACTGACATCAGAGCTCAAAAATATGTCAACACCTTGGGCAGCAGCAAAACCCCAAAGCTGTTTCCCTTGATAATTTAGTAGACTGAATAATCTTAGTAGCTATTGCCTGCTAATCTGTAGTTCTAAGAAATGTGAGAATTAAAGTGGGCATTATTTTATGCTTTCAGAAAGGTACTTGATAAAAGAGATACATTGAGAAAAGAATTAGACACTTTACAAAATGAAATTAAAGCAGAGTCCTAACATTTGGAGACTCTTAAAAGTTTGGAAAAAGTTGGCTGCTTCTGGACTTCCAATAGCTAGAGTTGAGCAACAGATTTCTCAGGAAAAGAAAATAGCACAAGAGCAGAGTCTTGCGCAAAGCTCAGATTAAGAGTTTTCTGAGCTAGATAAGCCTATTATTTCAGATAACCTCAAGGTGTTCAAAGGTGTTCAGCATTAGAGAGCGGGTGCGGGGAGGGGAAGGAAGGAGAGAGAGAATAGTCTAGGAAGAAAATAAATGAAACAATTGAGGATTACATTTAGAAAATAATTTTGCATGTGGTTAGGTGGTTTCTGGTACACAGAATGGATGGGAAACAAATAGATCATACACTCAATAAGTCTTTGAGCAATTATCTTGTCAATTAATCAGAGCTGACTAAAAATTACTGTTGCTTATTTGAAACTTAAATCAACACTCCACTTCCATACTTGAACCTATAAGAAGGGGACAGTAAAAACTGAGCAGTCCCCAAAGAAGGTATGCATGCCAACAGCCACTTCAAATATGTATAATGATAATAATGGAAAAGGAATAGTCCTACAGGTGGCATTAGGAGGCTTTGGAGAATAGTGTGGTGGTGAGGTACTCTCACAAAGCAGAATTGGGATTCAATCACACCAGGGTCAAAACATTTTCTAGTTTGGGCCTAGCGAAAAGTTATTATTGATATGGTCCAATGACTGCTGTGTATTTCTAATCTTTCCTTCCTTCCTTCCTTCCTTCCTTCCTTCCTTCCTTCCTTCCTTCCTTCCTTCCTTCCTTCCTTCCTTGAGTGACAGTTTTAATTGGAATTATACACTTTTTGCTGCACCTTTGTATATTGGGTATATGTTGAGGACAGTAGCAGGGCAGGTAAATTCTCTTTGGTTAGCTCTTTGGTTATATAGGTTATCTGATCATAAAGAATTGACCAAATGTTAACAAAATGAGTCGATCACCCAGAAATCCTAAACTTTCACTTGGATGCAATGACTGGATGATAGAGTTGTATTGCTTGAGAAGGTGATATGGGAAGGAGGATAAAACAGATATTAGGCGACCAGAAAACCAAACTGTGAACAACCACTGACTAGTTGCTATGGTTGAACTATATTTTTTAATGCTTTTTTAGAATGTTTTTCTTCTTTTTCCATTAAAAATTTTGCATTGATATCCACAAATAAAATTGATGTACATTTTTCTATATCGTGCAATCTTTAACAGGTTTAAGCATCAAATTTACTTGTTTTCCAAGAAATAGAATCTGGATGATTTTAGTCTTCTAGGCTATGAGAACAAGTCAGGTAACCCAGGGATTACCTAACTTGTGAGGTTTAATAGAATTCCCTTGAGAAACATTTAGCTTAGTGCCTTTTAATGTGGTTGTTTGTAACAACTTCTATTCCTTCTGGGGAAATCTGCTTTTATTATACCTCTACTAGTATGCACTTAAGAAATATTTAATAAAAGTTTTAGATAATATTTATTTTAATCTAAATTTTTATATTTATTTGTAAACATTTGTACAAATTTATCTCATGATTTGCAAGTTTTCTCATCACTCAATATTATTTTCCCCTCCCATTTCCCTCATATTTTGTTTGTGTTTTCTAATTGTTAAACTTTGATTAATTGGTTTTTGTCGAATAACTAGTTTTTGATTTATTCAATAGTTCTACTTTTTTCTTTTAGTTAATTTATATTTTTAATTAATTTGTCTCCCTCTTTTTTTTTATTTATTCTTTTTGTTTATATTGTGGTGTGTGTGTGTGTTTGTGTGTGTGTTTCAACAGTTTTGTAAGGAATTCTGTTCATTTACATTTATTCATTCATTAAATAGACTTAACTATTTAAGACTATAAATTAGAATTTTCTCTGTACTTCTAATATTTGGATTATTAGCAAAAATTTTTACATGATTTGACTCCTTAACTATTAAAGAGAATATGCTTTTTTCTTGTCTCTTTCAGTTTACCTAAGTTTTGCTATTTGATTTTTATTTTGTTAAATATATAATATTTACATGTTATTCTTGAATGTTGTCTCACTTTTCTAAATAAATAATTAAGACATTCAACAGCTGTATTGCCAGAATATAATAGGACGAATCTTGTCTTTACTAGATACTTTAGAAAATACTTTTAGAAATACTATTCCACGAATTTTGCCTATTTATTTACTTATTTGTTTACTGAAGTAGAGCTAAATAGAATGAGATTATTTTCTCTTTTTTATTTAGTATTAACATAAAATTGGTCATTTTAAGTATTTTAAGTGTACTTTTCAGTGGTCTAAAATATATTCACATTGTTTATAAAATAGCACTATAATCTATCTCCAGACTTTTTTCATCTTCCCAAACTTAAGCTCCATAATCGTTAAACAAAATTCTTCATTACTCCCTCCCACCAGCCCCTGGAAAATAGCATTCTACTTTCTGTCCTACGAATTTGACTTTTATAGGTAATTCATGTAAGTGGAATCATTGTTATCGTAACCCCAATGTTTTTCCTTGAGTCTGCTTGCCTGCACTCACTGACTCAAAGAAATGCATGAGCAGAAGTTTGCAGTATAGAGAGAAAAAGATAATTTAATATTGAATTGGCCAATTTGGAGGTGAGGAGCTAATGCTCTAAAGACCTGACTCTTGATGGCATGTAGGTTACAGACTACATAGGGCAAAATAGGAGGTTGAGGTAGTGCTGGGAACTGATTGGTCGGAGGTGAGGTAAGGATAATAAATCATTTCTTCAGGTCTCGAGGACAGCTTTGAGATCTTTTCTAGTGTCCCTCTGTCCAGTTTAATAGAAAAGTAGGCAGTGGGGCTTGAGAGGTGTTATTCCACTTTAAGGCTCAGGAACTGAAACATAACATATCAAAACATTACCTGTTGCCTGTCAGAGGTCTGGACTATATGACCATTAGTCAGGTCCTGGTCACCGTCTTCTGCTGCTTGGAGGGTTGCTGATTATCTGCAGGAAAGCCTAGGTCCTTGAGGGCTATGTGATTTCTAGAGCTAGAATTTAAATCTTAATTTAATCAGAGTTACAATTTCCCTTGGTTTCATCATACAGTATTTGTTCCTTTTTGACTGGCTTATTTCACATATTTTAATGTCTAAAAAAATCATCCATGTGTAGCTAAACCAGAATTTCCTTCCTTTTTGAACTTGAATAATATTCTATAATATATATATAGGATATATAATAACCTGTAATATTCAAATAATATTTTATGTATATGACTAATTTTTTAATTCATTTGTCAATGTATACTCTGGTTGCTTCATTTTTTTGGTTATTGTGAATAATGCTGTTGTGAACACAGGTATGCAAATATCTGTTAGAGACCCTGCTTTCAATTCTTCTGGGTGAAATTGCTGGGTCACATGATAATTGCTTGTTTAATTTTTTTGAACTTCAGTACCAATTTCATCACAGTTGCACATTTTTACATTCCACCATCAATGCAAAAGGGTCCCAATTTCTCCATATTCTTGCCAACATCTATTATTTTTTGGTTGTTTATTTTCATAATAGTTATCCTGACGCTTATCAGGTGATATATCATTATGATTTTGTTTTACATTTCCCTAATGAGTAGTGATGTTGAGCATCTTATCATGTGCTTATTGATCATTTATATTTCTTTGGAGAAATGTCCTTTGCTAATTTTATAAATAGGTTTTTATCTTTGTTTTGTTTGTTTTGCATGGTTGGAGTTTCATATCTATTCTAGATATTAATCCCTTTTCAGATATATAATTTGCAAATATTTTCTCCTATTTCTTGGGCTGATTATTCACTCTGTTGATAGAGTGCACTTTGACGCAGGAAAGTTTTTGATTTTGACAAAGTTGAATTAATCTATTTTTTGTACCGTTGCCTATGTTTTTAGTGTCATACCAAAGAAATTATGCCAATTCCAATGTCATGAAGCTTTCCTCCTATATTTTCTCCTAAGAGTTTTATAGTTTAGCTTTTATATATCAGTTTTTTACCCATTTTGAGTTGATTTTTATAGACAATTTAAAGTAAGAGCTCATCTTCATTTATTTGCAAATGGATATCCAGTTTTCCAACACAATTTTTTGAAAAGATTGTCCTCTTCCTCATTGAATAGTGTTGGCATCTTTTTCCAGTCATTTGACCACATATGCAAGGGGTTATTTCTGGGTTCTCTACACTATTCTATTCATCTATGTATCTGTATTTATGCCATACACTCTGTTTTGAGTATTGTAGTTTCTATTAAGTTTTTAAACTAGAAAGAATGAAACTTCCTATTTTGCTTTTCTTTTTCAAAACTGTTTTGCTACTTTGAGTCCATTGAGAGTCCATGTAAATTTTAGAAGGTATCTAAATAGTCATAACGATCTACTTTAAACTGATATGTCTTTGTTTGGTAAGTCTAATACCCATGTCTTCAGCATGAGTAGGCCATATTTCTCTATTTATTTGTATTCCTTATGATGTTTTGTTGAAAAATGGGTACTTGACTACAAAAGTAACCACCTCTCCCAGTATTTGTAGACTGGCTCCATGCAGTTGAAAACCTCTACTAATTAACAGGGCACATTCTAATACTTGGTATCAGTCCATCACTTGGGCTGAAGGTCTTCTCAGGCCTTCTGTTTTTAGTATACTTCTCTGGGTCTGTGTTTGTTTTATTGGTTTGTTTGTTTGTTTCCACTGTCTGATATATTTGGCTTCTTTTAATTATGTTAATTTCCCTGAGTATCACTCCTGCTTCTTCTCAGGGCCTTAACTATTATATTGTAATCCTCTACTAGTAATCTCTTATCCAATGCATCTACAGGTTGTAGTTACCCTGTGGCTTTCAGCAGCCATGTCCACTGTCTCTCATGTTTTTTCCTACTCTGAGCTCTATGTTAGGTGATACTGAGAACAACACCTCTGGAAGCCCCAAGACAGATTAGATTGCTGCAGATTAGGTTTGTTCTGCTATCTCTGTGGTCCAAGGAAGTTAACTGAGAAACAGGCCTCAACTTCTTCTAAACAAAGATGTGTTGGGGATGGGGAGGAACAAGAATAAATAAACAACATGAAATGTTCTATTATTCTGAATGTGGCTTTTTCATGAGTAGAGGTTGATTTGATGGCTGTAGATCTTTGACTAATTTCTAGAGCTTCTATAAAGTTATGTTAGGCAGTCTAGTTATTTTTTAAATGTAGCTGTGGGGGAATAAAAAATTGGAGCTTCCTAGTCCACCATATTATTGATTAAGGGAACCTCTAACTTAGATTCTTAAATGGTATTTTTACCGAGTATAAAATCTTGAACTTCCTTATCTTCTTTTGCGTTTTTTTTTTTTTTTGACAATATTACTTCACCACCACTTGATTTTCAAGGTGCATCATTCCTGTTTCTTTCCTTTGTATGTAATTGGTCTTTTTAATTTGAAAGATTAGTGGTTCCTGTTATCTTTGTTTTTAAGATATATATACATATGTATATATACATATATATCAAGATTTATCATTCTGAGTCAATATAACAAGGTATAAGTAGGCCCTTTCAAAATGTTGATTCAGATCATCTTTGAATTCTAGAGACTTTTCTTTGATTATAATTTTAAACATCAGTTCAGTTTTATTCTTGTTATTTCCTTTTCAGACATTCTAATGATACATATGATAGGTCTTTGTTCCCTATATTCTAAATCTATGGCTTTCTCTCATTCATTTTATTCTTTTTTATTTCATTATAGTTATCTTCTTTGCTTTTATTCCTCTTCTCAAATTTCCTTACTATACTTTCAGTCAAATCATTCTTCCTTGAGAATTTTAAAATGTAGTCTTTGTTTTTGTCTATTCCTTTGACTTTTTTCCTCAGTTCAGAAAATTTGATTTCACATTTTCATGTGTTGTACAGTTTTATTAAAAAATAATCTGTATACCATACAATACACTGACAGAAAGTATGTAATTCAATGGTTTTTCGGATATTCAAAAACTTTGCAACCATCAAAGCAATCTAAATTCAGGACATTTTTATCACTCCAAAAAGAAATCTATACCCATTAGTAGTTACTTCCTATTCATCTCCCCAACCCTAAACAATCTACTTTCTCCCTAAAGATTTGTCTATTCTGGACATCTCCTATCAATATAATTTTTGTGACTGGCTTCTTTCACTTAGCAAATTGTTTTTAAGGTTAATTCATGTTTCCTGTTTTTTATCTTATTTACAATACATTTATATTCTGAATTGTTGACTTTATGATTCTTAGTATCCTGTCATTATCCTGTTCTTATTGAATGTTATTTAATTTATATCGGAGTGTTCTATTATAATTTTCCTCTGCTTCACAATTGTTTTTGGTGTGTATTTTTATCAGCTGAAGGTTTTGACAGTTGCTTTCTGTTTTCTTCTTGTAGTAGATCTGAAATGAAGGCTGAATTTTTCTGTGTATTTTAAGTAAGTCCCTTTTATTTTTCTGAAACTTTAATTATAGTTAATTACATGTAGATGAGGCTGAGGGATTTGAATGGTGGAATAAGATTCTTAGTTCAAGTTTACCGTAATCTGATGGCACATAGAAATCTTTTTACTAATTGCCTTTTTCCTGAGTGTGCTAGAGGTAGAAGAGATAGTTTCTTCTGATGCTGTGATATTCTTTTGTCTCTGAAGGATTCATGTTTTTCACTGTTTTTCCCCTCTCTCTCTCTCTTTACCACCAAGCTTCCAATAATATCTCCTCAAAAATTATGCTTCTCCATTTTTTTACTTCTGACTCTACATGTTTCAGTCCTTTCCTTTAGGTAGCTTAATAGCCATTGTTCTGATCCACAGGCATTTGACATGTTCCAATTCTTCTGCCACTCAGAGTCGGACTTTTTCCTTCCAGGACAATACAATATATGCCTTATTTTAAGGTCCTTATTGCTCATTCTACCTTAGAAATGGCTACAGGGATGTTTTGGATATTTTTCCCCTTATACCTATAAATTGAAGTTTTTAGCAAGCTGTATCTCCTAATTATGTTCCTGGCATAGGTTACAGTTGGCTTCATTTATTTAGAGATTGTGTGTGAAAACTTTATATTTAGAAGCCAATCATACTATCCAATTTTTTCTTAAAAATAGTATATTACCCTTCATTTGTTTTGTAAAATAATAGGTTTATTATGTTAAATAAACTAAATGATCTTGCAAACAATAGTTTTATCTAATTCTTAACATCAGTGCCCTAACATTGGACAGATTTTACTATCTTAAGCAAAAACATTGTAAATTTGGGCTAAGTTTTTGAAGCAAAGATTACAAGAATTCATCATTATATCTATTTTTCCTTGTCTTGTACAAAAAAAGACTGCACATTCAACATTTCTTTTAATTAGGCAGAGTTGTGTGAGTCTTTCTGGTCATTAAAAAGTGAAGAGAAGAAATGTGTCATTTCTAGGCTAAGACAGAAAACAGTTTTTAGAGAGTTCTATTCTCTTGCTCTTCCCCTGCCAGAACAATATAACAGAAAAGGCTTTATCTCATAACAAAAAGGAGTTACAAGCTGAGAATGACTTCAATAGTTGAGTTTAAACATGAGAGATAGCTTTTGTTGAGAAATATCTGAAACCACATGGAACTTAAAATGAGCAAGAAATATACTTTTGAAATCCTATCAGTGAGATTTTGAGGGGTGTTTGTTACTACAGCATATGTTTAGCCTATCCTGACATATGTAGGTTGAGACTGAAACAGCCTCTCCAGAGCAAGAAAAGGCTTTTGTGTTTAACCACAAAACTAAAATAATCATTAAACGGGTGAAGTTTTTTAATAGAAAAAGTTAAAGGAAAACTCTCATAAATAATTCAGTTAGGAAACAGAAAGCTTCTTGGATCCTTCTGAAAAACATATTTTTCTATATATAAACTATCACATAAAATAGTATATCATTTAAAGTAGAAATCTGCTACTTTATTTAGTACCTTAAAAAAATGAACAATCATCAGTATCTATATATCACATTTTCTGAAAGAAGACATTAAAATTAGACATTTGTGAGTAATTCTTTATAAGACCTTTGCAGATCTCTATATTTGTTAAAATCACTAATATATATCAATTCCCTTATAAAATATTACATTATTTTAATGACCATTTAAGTTAAATTCCCAAACAGTAATATAAAATACTAATATTAATTTGATATTAAGTGATTTAATTTCATATTGAATTAGTTTTTTTCTAATAAAATGAAATCTATTTTATATATTAATGTGTTATTATTGTGGTAATATTAATTATAAACAAACTAAATTGGCAAAGCTATAACAGTAATAGTAAATAATCGTGATTGCTGCTATATCATGTTTATTTTCATACAAACAGCATAAATGTATGTTTAGAAACATATTTTATTTCATTTTTGAATAGTTTAATTCTAACTAAAATTTATTCTGCCTATGGCTCTTCTCTTTGTATTTTCCGCCTTGGTGGGGAATACTTTCTCAGTTATATATTCAGGTGACGCCTCCTTTCCTATTAACTTCATATTATGTAAATTAAAATGCTTTTAAAAATTCTTGAACCAATCTTTGCTCATAAAATTAATTGCTTCAAATACTATGCTGGTACCTTCGGCACCTGTGGTTACATGGAAAGATTATTTGTACAGGTTTCCAGCTCCTTCTTAAATTATATTTGCATCCAGAATCACATGTGTTTTTTTTGTGCCTATCTTCCTACCACACATTAATTAGCTTTTTAACTATCACAAATTATTCTCTTTTAAGCCATGAACAACCCTGTACATACAAGAATATTTTATTAAAGATTTCTTTATCTATTTCTATATAGAGTATGTAGAGTTATCTGAGTCATAACTAGAGTTGTATTGAAACATAGGTGGTGTTCAGATCTCATTAGTTTAGTGAAACTGTCCTATAATAGAGCCTCGGTCACAAAAAATTACAAATAAATAAAAGCACATTATAAATATACACATGAGCATATAAGCAAACACACATCATAGAATTCCTAAGTCTCTGCTCAACACTAAAACAGTTGTTTTTAATATCTCTGAATACCAGGAATGTAGTACATTTGTGTTTAACATATTTTACTACAAGGTGAGTATATTTCAAACCATTCTGTGTCACTAGCAGAGACGGGTAAGCAGGTTGGCACTTGTTTCTGTTACTTAACTTCAAGTCACACCACAAAAGCTAATCTCTTTTGTCTATTTTACATATTTATTTTACATAAAGGAATACACAATAATTACCTAAAGATGAAAAAAATTTTACTGAAACGAAAGGAACTATCAGTTTTTAATTTGCTTGGGTTCCATATTATTAAATATTGATTTGAAAAATAGGTTATCCTACTCCAAAAATTTGATCAACAATGAGATAATCATAGAATTCATATTTAATTAAAGAAAAATCTGTTCCAATATTTTTCAGGATTGTTTGATGCTCCAAAACAAGTGTAGCAATATCTTCATTTTCTAAAATAGAAATTAAATCTGTTCATTTTTACCCATATAGTTTATTTCAGTCTCTCTTTTTATAATAAAATGCTAATATATAACACACTTAAAACTGTTCTTTTGCAATCAAATGTTTTCAAATACATTTAATTAAGCTACATTTACTCTGTCTGGTATCAGCAAATATGATCCAAGAAATCAAATCAAACCCTCCTAATGAGTATTCTAAATTTTTCTTCTTGTGCAAGATAGTCGGTGAGCTGAACACTTTACAATCTACAATTCCTCTTCAGAATTTAATGTACTAATAATCCCATTCACCATGTACTATAATGAGAACATTTGTAAAAAATAATAATAATAATAATGTATTTCCAAGCATTTTTGTCATCATATGAAGACTTTTTCCTGAGATTTGGGGGTCAATTTTTGGCAATATATTGTTTAATTGAATATACTTTAGAAATTTGTTTCTTGGCAAAGTCACTCTCTTGTCTCAACCAGAGTTCTCAAATTACACTTCCATCAGGATTATTTCAGAACCTTTACATATATTAAGATATTTGTTTGATTTTTCATAGTTTTTATTTATTAGTTTGGGATTCATTTCCTAATATTTTATAAGCTCTCTCAAGTGATTAGTTTGAATACCAACATTTGAGAACTTTTACTTTGAATAAAATTTTAACTATTTGAGTACCACAGCAAGAGTAAGAAGAAATAAAATCAGCATAACTAGGCACTGCAGATTTTTTTTTTTAATGCCAATATCTTAGACTTTTATCCTTTTTTTTCTCCACTTTGGGCCACTTGCTTTAAAGTTTGAGAATCCAGCAGTTTGATCATTAAGCACTTTCCCACAGCTTCTGCCTCTCATACTCAACTCAGTTAAGAGGCTCAGATGGGGCTCAGAATCTTCATAAACAACAAATTCTGCAGGTGAATCCTATGACTCGGGTCTGCTAATGATGGTTAGGTGATTGTCATTTATTCATTAATTAAATATTTTGACTTATTATTTTTAAAATTTCCCTTGATTTACAAAGGCAGATGGTTTTCATTATCCTGTATTACACTTTAGACTTGACTATGTTTCCCTACTCCATAATAAGATAGTGGTCATGACACAAATATGAATTGAAAGACTGTCTTAAGGACCACATAAATTAAAAGAGTACATCTTTTTCCATACGTGAAAGGACTCTTTCTCCCAATGCATAAGGGAAAAGAGAAACATGCACCTTCACATACCATCTCTTTCACATATTTAACCCTCCATATAATCCAGTAATTATTAAACATGATTTATATTTGAGGAGAAAGATTTCTAAGAGTATTAGTAACTTGACCAAGGTCATAAAGTCAACAAATGGCAGTAGAGGAATACTAATTAAGATTTTTCTGATGTCAAGTCCCATGAACTATTTATTACATTGTGCTGCCCCAAAATATGGTGATAATAGTGGAAAAATGGAATTTTTTTATGTAATGCTGGACTGGATTCATTATTTGATTATTACCTTAGTAGGACTTGGGCTGCAAATATCTTGAATTTTGTTTAATAGCAACATTAAAATTTGCAGCTATTTTAAAAAATTATATCAACTCTATATGTCATGTCCTAAAAAATAATTATTTTATTATTGTAGTATGTTCCCAATTTATTATAATATTAGAATTTTAATATTTTAGGAAAATATAGGGTTAGATTTCAGGAAACTTTGGGGAGGTTAATTTGAAGAGAAAGAATAAAACAAAATCTATAGGATTTTTCTAGAATATTTGTGAAATAAAAAAAAATGTAGCTTTTATCATAAGTATATGAGTTCACTCTCCTGCTCATTCTCCATCTCTCTATTAGACAGGTATATTAAATGTAACATAATACAAGTTTATCAAATTATAAAATGTTTGATATAAACATTTCGATATAAAACTGGGAATATCTTGATAAAGTGTCTCTTGATATTGTATTTCATACTAAAGTTCATCCAGAACCTATAATTAAGTGTTATGCTTGAGAACGTCATTTAAGCCATTCTTAAAGACATGTTTTAAAGGGATGAAAAATTATTTTTGTATTCTTTTTTAAGGTAATGTTTCTATATCTGAAATACTGACATTATGCAAGTCAGCTCAAACCAATACCTTCCATTTATTTATACAGGTTAGATTAATGTAACCCATAACTAATGTAACTACTGTAACCTATGTGGTTTTATGGCAGCAATCAGACTTCGAAGTCCACAAATCATTTGCTTGTTTTTCCTGTCCTAGTCATCGAAGATTTTTTATTCTCATTGCTTTTCAAATTTTTCACCTTCTATTCCATCCTCTTTATCTCATTTTGCTTTTCATATTTCTATTTTCCCAAGAACTATGCTTAAGCAGAAGCTCATGTTGCAATGGAAACATGTAGGAATTTCTATCAGCAGACAGAAATAATAAAGGTTATTTTTCATCAAGTGCTAAATTTGTACAAAGGCCAGCATTCTGCACATTACATTTTTAACCAAATTTAAGCAATAAAACAAACTTTTTCACAAAGAGCCACACATTCACTTGAGATATATATATATATATATATATATATATATATATATATATACACACACACATATATATATATATATGGAAAAACAAATTTACCTAATAGAAGAATGTAATAACATTTTAATGGATTATAAATATATGTATAATTTAATATAACATGTATATATGGTATAACTCAAGATAACTTATAATTTACAATAGAAAAATGATAATTCAGAGCATATTTATTAGAGGAAAAGTAATTAAAATCACATAGCCAACATATATCGAGTATGTGTCATGTGCTTAAATGGAGAAATGAGCTGAACTAACACATTTTAACAATTTAAGGTCGTATCTTAATGTTATATACAAATACTTAAAGCATATGCAAAATTCATGAAATTTTCTGTGTGTTTATTTGAGTACCTAAACTCCAGCCTTTGTATTGAAGTCCTGTTTTAACATTAGATTAAAAAAAAAATTGTCCAGAAGCAGAACAACCTTTCAAATATAATAGCTGCATTTCATGTACAATTAGTGTAAGAGCCTTAGGGTTTTCTGAGTCTTTTGCAAAGATTGCTTTGAAGGCCAAAGTGCATATTGTTATATTCCAGGTGACATACTTTGCTCTAACTCATGAAGTAAATATCATATGCCAACATTATAATTATGCATGCAACGAATATACCTGGACAGTTCATTAATTGGTCAGAAGAAACACATTAGGAAATATATGTTATAGTAACATCGTTATCTATTTCTTCTGTTGTCGAAGAGAATAAAATAAAGAATATCATCTTTATCTAAAAAAATAGGAAATATCATCCTAAAAAATATCATCCTAAAATAAGGAAAATCATCAACACACTGAATAATGCCTAACATATTCTATCAGCATAATGCATTAAAAGTAATATTGAAGCAATGACAATGGAACACTTAAAATTATTTACCAGTTTTACTCAAATCTGTATGTAGCCAATGATGATTATACAAATAGGAAACACAAAAGGAACATTAAATATACACTTTGATTTCAAATAATATAATTATATTTAAGGGTAATTACTGATAAGACTATTGCTTCCTTCAAAAAAAATTTTTTTTATTCAAGTTTTTTTATTTTGTTTTTAAGGCTCCATGGAATATTAATTTCAATGGTTATGAGTATAATTCTGAATACCAGGAATGTAGTACATTTGTGTTTAACATATTTTACTACAAGGTGAGTATATTTCAAACCATTCTGTGTCACTAGCAGAGACGGGTAAGCAGGTTGGCACTTGTTTCTGTTACTTAACTTCAAGTCACACCACAAAAGCTAATCTCTTTTGTCTATTTTACATATTTATTTTACATAAAGGAATACACAATAATTACCTAAAGATGAAAAAAATTTTACTGAAACGAAAGGAACTATCAGTTTTTAATTTGCTTGGGTTCCATATTATTAAATATTGATTTGAAAAATAGGTTATCCTACTCCAAAAATTTGATCAACAATGAGATAATCATAGAATTCATATTTAATTAAAGAAAAATCTGTTCCAATATTTTTCAGGATTGTTTGATGCTCCAAAACAAGTGTAGCAATATCTTCATTTTCTAAAATAGAAATTAAATCTGTTCATTTTTACCCATATAGTTTATTTCAGTCTCTCTTTTTATAATAAAATGCTAATATATAACACACTTAAAACTGTTCTTTTGCAATCAAATGTTTTCAAATACATTTAATTAAGCTACATTTACTCTGTCTGGTATCAGCAAATATGATCCAAGAAATCAAATCAAACCCTCCTAATGAGTATTCTAAATTTTTCTTCTTGTGCAAGATAGTCGGTGAGCTGAACACTTTACAATCTACAATTCCTCTTCAGAATTTAATGTACTAATAATCCCATTCACCATGTACTATAATGAGAACATTTGTAAAAAATAATAATAATAATAATGTATTTCCAAGCATTTTTGTCATCATATGAAGACTTTTTCCTGAGATTTGGGGGTCAATTTTTGGCAATATATTGTTTAATTGAATATACTTTAGAAATTTGTTTCTTGGCAAAGTCACTCTCTTGTCTCAACCAGAGTTCTCAAATTACACTTCCATCAGGATTATTTCAGAACCTTTACATATATTAAGATATTTGTTTGATTTTTCATAGTTTTTATTTATTAGTTTGGGATTCATTTCCTAATATTTTATAAGCTCTCTCAAGTGATTAGTTTGAATACCAACATTTGAGAACTTTTACTTTGAATAAAATTTTAACTATTTGAGTACCACAGCAAGAGTAAGAAGAAATAAAATCAGCATAACTAGGCACTGCAGATTTTTTTTTTTAATGCCAATATCTTAGACTTTTATCCTTTTTTTTCTCCACTTTGGGCCACTTGCTTTAAAGTTTGAGAATCCAGCAGTTTGATCATTAAGCACTTTCCCACAGCTTCTGCCTCTCATACTCAACTCAGTTAAGAGGCTCAGATGGGGCTCAGAATCTTCATAAACAACAAATTCTGCAGGTGAATCCTATGACTCGGGTCTGCTAATGATGGTTAGGTGATTGTCATTTATTCATTAATTAAATATTTTGACTTATTATTTTTAAAATTTCCCTTGATTTACAAAGGCAGATGGTTTTCATTATCCTGTATTACACTTTAGACTTGACTATGTTTCCCTACTCCATAATAAGATAGTGGTCATGACACAAATATGAATTGAAAGACTGTCTTAAGGACCACATAAATTAAAAGAGTACATCTTTTTCCATACGTGAAAGGACTCTTTCTCCCAATGCATAAGGGAAAAGAGAAACATGCACCTTCACATACCATCTCTTTCACATATTTAACCCTCCATATAATCCAGTAATTATTAAACATGATTTATATTTGAGGAGAAAGATTTCTAAGAGTATTAGTAACTTGACCAAGGTCATAAAGTCAACAAATGGCAGTAGAGGAATACTAATTAAGATTTTTCTGATGTCAAGTCCCATGAACTATTTATTACATTGTGCTGCCCCAAAATATGGTGATAATAGTGGAAAAATGGAATTTTTTTATGTAATGCTGGACTGGATTCATTATTTGATTATTACCTTAGTAGGACTTGGGCTGCAAATATCTTGAATTTTGTTTAATAGCAACATTAAAATTTGCAGCTATTTTAAAAAATTATATCAACTCTATATGTCATGTCCTAAAAAATAATTATTTTATTATTGTAGTATGTTCCCAATTTATTATAATATTAGAATTTTAATATTTTAGGAAAATATAGGGTTAGATTTCAGGAAACTTTGGGGAGGTTAATTTGAAGAGAAAGAATAAAACAAAATCTATAGGATTTTTCTAGAATATTTGTGAAATAAAAAAAAATGTAGCTTTTATCATAAGTATATGAGTTCACTCTCCTGCTCATTCTCCATCTCTCTATTAGACAGGTATATTAAATGTAACATAATACAAGTTTATCAAATTATAAAATGTTTGATATAAACATTTCGATATAAAACTGGGAATATCTTGATAAAGTGTCTCTTGATATTGTATTTCATACTAAAGTTCATCCAGAACCTATAATTAAGTGTTATGCTTGAGAACGTCATTTAAGCCATTCTTAAAGACATGTTTTAAAGGGATGAAAAATTATTTTTGTATTCTTTTTTAAGGTAATGTTTCTATATCTGAAATACTGACATTATGCAAGTCAGCTCAAACCAATACCTTCCATTTATTTATACAGGTTAGATTAATGTAACCCATAACTAATGTAACTACTGTAACCTATGTGGTTTTATGGCAGCAATCAGACTTCGAAGTCCACAAATCATTTGCTTGTTTTTCCTGTCCTAGTCATCGAAGATTTTTTATTCTCATTGCTTTTCAAATTTTTCACCTTCTATTCCATCCTCTTTATCTCATTTTGCTTTTCATATTTCTATTTTCCCAAGAACTATGCTTAAGCAGAAGCTCATGTTGCAATGGAAACATGTAGGAATTTCTATCAGCAGACAGAAATAATAAAGGTTATTTTTCATCAAGTGCTAAATTTGTACAAAGGCCAGCATTCTGCACATTACATTTTTAACCAAATTTAAGCAATAAAACAAACTTTTTCACAAAGAGCCACACATTCACTTGAGATATATATATATATATATATATATATATATATATATATATATACACACACACATATATATATATATATGGAAAAACAAATTTACCTAATAGAAGAATGTAATAACATTTTAATGGATTATAAATATATGTATAATTTAATATAACATGTATATATGGTATAACTCAAGATAACTTATAATTTACAATAGAAAAATGATAATTCAGAGCATATTTATTAGAGGAAAAGTAATTAAAATCACATAGCCAACATATATCGAGTATGTGTCATGTGCTTAAATGGAGAAATGAGCTGAACTAACACATTTTAACAATTTAAGGTCGTATCTTAATGTTATATACAAATACTTAAAGCATATGCAAAATTCATGAAATTTTCTGTGTGTTTATTTGAGTACCTAAACTCCAGCCTTTGTATTGAAGTCCTGTTTTAACATTAGATTAAAAAAAAAATTGTCCAGAAGCAGAACAACCTTTCAAATATAATAGCTGCATTTCATGTACAATTAGTGTAAGAGCCTTAGGGTTTTCTGAGTCTTTTGCAAAGATTGCTTTGAAGGCCAAAGTGCATATTGTTATATTCCAGGTGACATACTTTGCTCTAACTCATGAAGTAAATATCATATGCCAACATTATAATTATGCATGCAACGAATATACCTGGACAGTTCATTAATTGGTCAGAAGAAACACATTAGGAAATATATGTTATAGTAACATCGTTATTTATTTCTTCTGTTGTCGAAGAGAATAAAATAAAGAATATCATCTTTATCTAAAAAAATAGGAAATATCATCCTAAAAAATATCATCCTAAAATAAGGAAAATCATCAACACACTGAATAATGCCTAACATATTCTATCAGCATAATGCATTAAAAGTAATATTGAAGCAATGACAATGGAACACTTAAAATTATTTACCAGTTTTACTCAAATCTGTATGTAGCCAATGATGATTATACAAATAGGAAACACAAAAGGAACATTAAATATACACTTTGATTTCAAATAATATAATTATATTTAAGGGTAATTACTGATAAGACTATTGCTTCCTTCAAAAAAAATTTTTTTTATTCAAGTTTTTTTATTTTGTTTTTAAGGCTCCATGGAATATTAATTTCAATGGTTATGAGTATAATTCAAGTGAATGGTGTTCATTCAAGCACAGGCTTAATAAGGAAACCCAAAATGTGTATTTTTTTTGTCTTTTTTTTAGAACTTCAGTGTCAAAGAAACCCAGACCACATTGACCATCATAAATTGCTTCAGGTAATAGGCGTACAGACCTGGGTCCTGTCTGTGGATCCTGCAGTGGCCTGTAAACTGGCTCCAGCTTCTCTCAGCATGGTCTGGGAGCTCCTGAGAACAAGGAATTAGACAATTAAACATGAATGAGCAAACCTTTATGAGAGTCCAGGAGCCCAGTAAAGTAATTCCAGCACACTGTTGAAGGCAGAAAAATTATGTTTGGATGCATTAAAATGTGTAAGAGGAATAGTTTGACTTTACCTGCACAACCCAAGGCAGGAGAAATTAGTACAAAAAGAGACCATTTTGGCCCATAATTCTCACATGGGAAAAATGAGAGCATATGAATTGGCACCCAGATTCCCCAGCCTGTGACTGGCAGCCAAAGAGGCCCATTTCTTTTTTTACTCCATTCAGAGTTCTGAGTTGTGTGCTGCTTCACTTGAGGTACAGATGATGCTGGGAAAGTGGCAGATAGACGTCTCAGAGGGCATTAAAGGAATGCAGATTCGAATTCTGCTAACTTCATTGTAGATGCCATCGAGAAGTCTGCCCAGGAACCGCTGGGGATGCCTATCCCATGGTTCTTCCCAACTGAGCCATGCATATCCCCAGTGCTCTGTGCATTTCACCCACGTATACTACAAATTATATGGCAAGCTCCCCGTGCACACTTCTGACAGCAGTGAGAAAGAGCTTTGGCAGATGGTTAGTGAGCACATACAGATAATCAGCTTCAATCTACGGGCCAGAAAGAGACCATAAATTTGAGCTTTAGCATCACCATTGGGAAACCGAAAGGGAGGCTGTCTAAAATGGGTCTGTTGTGTTATAGGATGGAGAGAAGGCACATACGCTGAAGAATTCTTCCATAAGAAGAAGCAAGAAGTGTGGAGCAGGTGTCCACTGAAAGTCTGAGAAAGCCTCAGAATTCCTAGAAGAGATGATAGAAAATATTTCTCATCTGAAGTCACTCAATAAAGAGTGGACAAATGACTGTTACTTCAAACTTGAAGATAGCAACACAAGACTTCAAGAAACATAAAAAATCAAGAAAATACAATACCAACAAAAGATCACAATAATTTTCCAGGAACTGATCCCCAAAACATGGAGATCTGTGATTTATCTGATAAAGAATTCAAAATACATGCTTTCTTTCCTTGTGACAAGAACTTGGACGATCTACTCTCTCAGCAACTTTCAGTAGATGATATGGTATTATTAACTATAGTCAGCATGCTGTACATTACATCCCCAGGACTTATTTTATAAATGAAGTCTATTCTGTTTGTTTCACAACCACTCCGGCTTCTTGGTGGCAAAGATGGGGAGGCCCTGAGGCAAGCTGCGCTTTAGTGGGGCTACTATGGAAAGGATAGGGACAGAACCTCCTTCTTCCTGGTGTTAAGGATTGTGGCTGACTTCGACCAGCAAGCACTGGTTCCCACTCCTGCAGAACACAGAGAGCTAGGCTGACCCATAAAGAGGACCCCCTGTACTGACCCATAAAGAGGAGCCCCTGCCACTTGCACCCCATCTCCCCAGTCCCAAGTGGAACAAACTTGAGCTCTAAGTCAAGATTGGAGTCTGAACTGTAGCTCGGGCCCCTGGGGAGGGAACATTTGGGCTCAGAAAAAGCTCATCCACTCCCTAACCCTCACCCTCTGTGGTTAAAGTTGTGCAGACCTCCAGTCTCTGCAGAGAAAGTACATGTGCCATGTGCCATGATGTAGGCTGCAAGAGTTTCATACCTGACAACTCGCACAGTTGAAAGGCCCTTTGCAGCTCTGCAGCAAGAAGTTCCTGCACTTGGAGGCCACACTACAGTACTCATACATACAAGAATAGGTTCTGCCACCAGATCTGTGAGAACGGCCTCATGCGCAGCCAACCCAAGGAAGCTCAGCATACTGCCAACCAGCTTCCCACCCTATCTGCAGCAGCAATACTGCCAGGGCTTGAGGACGCTCCCTCAGTGACTGCATCTGCTTAGATGCCAGCACTCCAACCACTAGTGCCTCCAGCTCGGGTCGCCTGGCAACAGATCCAGGGCTGAGAAACCTCCTCTATTAATACAGGCATAAGCTTGTGCTCTCACTTCCTCTCGTGACTCCATTTCATTTCCTTATGTAATTACAAAGGAGAGATAGAACTTTACGAAGTTGACAACAAAACCAATTTTCTTCTTCTCAAATGTCAAAGTAAATTTGTAAAATAACAACAAGAAAAACCCCAAAACCCACCACCCACAAATTACACAATGACATCCCCACAAAGATGAGATTCAGCGGTATTGGACACCTTTTTCTCAGGGAAGGTGTTCCAGAAGTCAGTGAGAACACGCCCTACCTGCCTTACTCTGTAAATAGATTTGCACTCTACTGTTTTCCCTTAGGGTCGAGAGCCCAGTAGGGACAAAGGAGGCAAAGCACTGCTGGTGTAGTTCGATGTCTTGACTCTGGGTCAGTGGATCAGTCATGGAGTGGACATGGTCACTGACATTTGGGCTTTCCAGGCAGATTCCTAAGTAGAGGGCTGTGGTCTTTCTCTTCCTGCTCACCTTCCCAGAATTCAGCCTCTGTCCTAGAGCCAGACTGAGTTCAGATGAATCTGAAGGAGAGGCTGCTATAGAGGAATGCCTTAAACCAGGGCTCCCCAAGCCTTGAGCTGTAGACTAATACTGGTCCATGGCCTAGTAGGAACTGGGCTACATAGCAGGAGGTGAGCAGCGGAAGTGAAGCCTCATTTGTATTTGCAGCTGCTCCCCAGCACTAGCATCACCACCTCAGCTTCACCTCAGGTCATCAGGCATTAGAGTCTCATAGGAGTACCAGTCCCTGGTGCAAAAAGGTTGGGGACTGCTGCCTTAAAACATAATGGCCAAAATGACCACTCTACCAGCAGAGACTGTTAGCCTCTCTCTGCCTTCAGGAGCCTCTCTCTGGGGCCTCTTGGAGAACTGTAATCAGAGAGACAAACTCAGGCTGAGTGGACCATTGCATCATCCAACATTCAGACATGACAAACTCCAGCCACTCCCATTGCTGCTGTGGATAAGTTCTCCACACAAAGACACCCACTACTATATATCCTTGAAGAAGGCATAAAGAGATCTTTCTTCATTATTTCATGTATAATACTTCAGTATTATACCATATGGATGTTGCCCATACAGTCACCACCTAAGAAAGATCCTGGGTGGGTGGTTATTGTTGTTATCATCTTACTTTCAGTCACCTGTCTTCGATCACTGCTTCTCATGGTACCCCAGTGGGGCTGACACAACCTTTTTTCTATTGCTCCTCTTCTTCTGGAACCACTTCCCCAGCATTGATTCCACTTGGGACTTCGGGCAGACAATTTTCTCCTGGAATTCCTGCAGCAGTGTGTCCTAGGGTACTTTTTCACTCATGGCTTGTTCTCGATGTTCTTGGCTTGGTTTTTGGCAAAGTATGGGGTGGAAAGGCTCTTGGTATAGCTATAAGAAACTGACCCCAGTGTTGCCACCATGGCATTCCCATCCAAAGAGTTCTAAACAGCCAGGCCAGTGTGGGGTCTTTTTAGGGGATATGAGTGTTCTTTTGCCCACCAAAGCAGTGACGATGTTGCCAAGGGCAGACTGTGACAGGCTGATTTTGGAGGCTTCCTCAGGCTTCTCTCTACCACCATTGTCTCCTCCACTGCCACCACTACCCATGGACTGTGTGGCCATCCCTCAGGCTGTGTAGGGGGATGATTTGTTCCTCCTCTTACTGCTAGGTCCACCATATTGAACTTGTTCAAGTGGATGTGGTCCTGGCCATCAGAACCATACTCACTGTATTCCACAATGATAACAAAGATGGCATGAAAGCAGGAGTTAACTTGAATCATGTATAGGTCTGGTTCCCCAGGTTCATCAGATGCTGCTTAATTTCCTTGACATTTATGGCGATAAAGGAAAGATCCTTGATTTAGATGCCTCAGAGTTTTCTTTCAGCTCTAGCCTCTTAGCAGGCTTCTTGGAAAGCAGGTCTCAAATTTCCTCCTTGTAAAAGTACAAGTAGAAGACCAGGACCAGGTATTACTTGCTCTTGGAGCAAGAGATACGAGAGAAGATTTACTCGAAAGCATTGATACCTGCTTAGAGCTGGCATCAAATATGATAGCAAAGGGAAAGGTCTTGGACAGCTCCCCTGGAGCAATGAGAAAGTCTTACAAGGTCATCTGACCCAGTTTGACATCCATGGTCATGATCAGCTTATAACTAGCAGTCTCCTCCTGAATGAGAGGGTGGCACGGATCAACCACCTCCAGGAACTCACTGGGCTTGATTTTACTGCCCATCTTGCTGCTCTGTCCTTCCTGCCCTCCCCTCCAACCTACTCTGCATCCTGGGCAGTCTGTGTCTCTAAATCCGGATCAGTGTGTTGGCCTAATCCCCAAATGAAACTCTTCAAGCTACATACAGTCTTTTAGAGTGGAGATTCTGGGAGGTAGACCCACTGCTGCTGCAATCTGGGTCTCCATAACTCTCCAAGCCTCATCCTCCTTTTGGGGTCCATGGTAGGGACTGCTGATCCTGCATGGCTATGATCCCAACATTCCTGAGGGAAGAGGTTCACCTGAAGTCCTATTTCCAGTCTGAAAGATCATTCATTACAGCCCACATGGCTGGCACTGTCTCTGTCTCTGCTTTCACTGCCATTGGAGAATAAAAAATAATAACAGAAGAGGCCAGGCAGAGTGAGAGTAAAAGAACCTTAAGAATTTTAAGGAAGTTTAATGCTCTACAAGGAAACATGAAAAGATAACCCAACAAAATCAAGAAAACAACACCCAAATGAAAGATAATTTTAACAAAGAGATAAAAATAATTTAAAAAAACTCAACCAAACAGAATTCTAGGATGGAAAAATACAATGAATGAAAAATACAATAAAAAGCATCAACAGTGGAATGGATCAAGCAGAAGAAAAAGTAGGCAAATTAAAAGACAGTATCTTTGAAATTAACTAGTCAAAGGAGAATGAAGAAAAAATCAAAACAAAACAAAACAGAAACAAAGAAAGCCAGTATGATGTATATAATACAACCAGAAGAAACAATCTGTAATTATTGCAGTCTGAGAAGGAAAAGACAGGGAGGAGCAGAATGTTCATTTAAGGGAATAATGGTTAAGAATTTCCCAAATCTGGGGACAGATTTGGATATCCATTTCATGAAGCTCATAGATCTCCAAACAAACTCAGTTTAAAGAGATTTTCTCTAAGACCCATTGTAATACAATTATCAAAAATCAAAGACAAAGTAAGAATTTTAAAGGCAGCAAGAAAAAAAAAAGTATGTAACTTAAAATGGATTAAGTTTATCAGTGACATAAATAAGTTTATCTGTGATTTCTCAGTAGAAATACCACAGGCCAAGAGAGAGTGGAATGACACATTCAAAGTGTTGAAAGAAAAATAATAAAGTGCCAACTGAGAATACTTACCTGGCAAAATCAACCTTTAGAAAATAAAGAGAGATAAAGCCTTTCTACATAAACAAAAACTAAAGAATTTCATCACCAGTATATTCACCTTACGAGAAATGCTGAAGGATGTTCTTCAAACTGAAGTGAAAGGACTCTAATTAGCAATATGAGAACATTTAAAAATCAACAACATACTGGTAATGAAAACATACCTACTGTAATTTGTCAATGAATATACAACATGAAAAGGTAAATTGTGAAAATCGAAAACATAATAAAGAGAAAGTAAAAGGGTAGAGTTTGTGTATGCAATCAATGTTGTTAGCATGAAATAGACAGTTATATCTATAAGGCGTTTTATGTAAACCTCATTATAACCACAAAGCAAAATCCTCATTCATTACACAAAAAAAAATAAAGAAAAAAGAAGCAAAGCATACCTCTACAGAAAATCATCGATTCATAAAGGAAGCCAGCAAGAGGTATAAAGGAACAAGAAAATTACAAAACAGCTAGAAAACAATTAAAAAGAAGTTATTGCTAAGTCCTTACCTATCAGTAATCATTCTAAATACAAATAGATGAATGGATAAAAAAGAAGACTCAAATATGTACTGACTGCAAGAGACACACTTCCACTTTAAGAAAATATAGGCTAAAAGTGAAAGAATAGAAAAAGATGTTCCATGAAAGTGGAAAACAAAAGAGAGCAAGGGTAGTTATACTTATATCAGACAAAATTGACCTTAACTCTAAGCTGTGACAAAGGACAAATAAGATCATTATATAATGATAAATGGGTCAGTTTACCAGGAGGATCTAACAATTATTTATGCACCCAATATCAGAGCACCTAAAGCAAATACTAATAGATCTAAAGGAAGAAACAGACAACACAACAATAGTAGGAGATGTGTGTATCCCACTTTTAACAATGAAGAATTCATTCAGAAAGAAAATCAATAAGAAAATGTTGGCCTTGAATGAAACTTTAGATCAAATGAATCTAATAGACATATACAGAACAGTTCATCCAATGGCAGCAGAATATGCATTTTTCTCAAGGTCACATAGAATATTTTCATGGACAGATCATATGATATGTCACTACATTAAACTAAAAATCCTCTGCACAGCAAAATAAACAATCAAAAAATGAAAAGGCAACCTACAGAATGGAAGGAAATATTTTCAAATTATATATCGGATAAATGAATATCCAAAGTTTAATATATATAATATATTAGTGGTTCATACAACTCAATAGTGAAAAAACAAACCTTAAAAACAAATAATCTGGTTTAAAATGAGCAGAAGACTTGGATAGACCTTTTTTTAAAGAACATATAAAAATGATCAACAGGTCTATAAAAAGATGCTCAACATCACTAGAATCAGGGAAATACAAATCAAAGCCACAGCGAGATTCCACCTCACACCTGTTATAATGGATATTATAAAAAAAAGACAAGAGATAACAAATGTCAGCAAGGATGTAGAGAAAAGGGAACCCTGTGCACTATTACTAATGTTAATTGGTAGAGCCAGAATAAAAAAAAAAAAAAACAGCATAGAGGTTCCTCAAATAATTGAAAACAGAATGACCATATGATCCATATGATCCAGCAATCCCACTCTGGGTGTATCTCCAAAGGAAGTAAAATCAGAGTCTCAAAGATATATCTGTGCTCCATGTTCATTGCAGCATTATTTACAATAACCAAGAAACAACCTAAGTGTTCTTCAGTGGCTGAATGAAGATTATACACACATATACACACATATATATAACATTATATATATGTGTGTTTGTGTGTGTGTATATATATATATATATAAGATTATATGTGTGCATGTATGTATACACCTAACAGGTATATATATACGTAAATATGTGTGTATGTATACGTATATACATACACATACACAATGGAATATTATTCAGACATAAAAAGAAGGAAATCATTTGCAATATGTTGATGGAACTTGAGGGTGTTATACTCAGTGAAACAAATCAGACAAAGGGAAATACAATATGATATTACTTATATGTGGAATCCCCAAAAGCCAAACTCATAGAAACGGAAAACAGAATGGTGATTGCCAGGCTGGGAATGGGGATGGGGGAAATGGGGAGATGTCGATCAAAGGGCACCCACTTCTAGTTATAAGATGAATAAGTTTTGGAGATCTAATGTATAGCAGGGTGATTATAGTTGACAATACTGTATGATATATTTGAAAGTAGGTCTTAAATGTATTCTAATCACAAAAATGAAATAGTGATTATGTGAAGGGAGAGAGGTGTTAATTAACCCAATGTCATGATAATTTCACAATAAATAAATAGACAAAATCAACACATTGTACACCTTAAACTTACACAATGCCATGTGTCAATTATATCTCTAAATTGTTGATTGAGGTAATTTTTAAGGAGTGAGCATGGGTACAAAAATAGAGGTATCAGGAGAAGGGCCTTGCATGTAATTTGCTTTCTTTCATTTGTGTTAAACTCTTTTTTTTACTCGTATACTGTATAGTAAGGACTCACTTAACCTCATTGGTAGTTTCTGTGACTAAACAAAATGATATATAGCAAAATCAATTTTACAATAAGCTAATTGGTATTATCTTATGGCATTTCACTAATGTTCTAAGGAAACGACATTTAATGAAATGATATTCAAAGATCTACTGGATATGTATGACTTTGCTGGTCTTTTAAAGTTTAATTGATTATCCGATGGTGGGATTATGAGCTATATATTTTATCATAGTAATATTTTCTTATACAATAATAAATTTTGTTTAAAAAATACAAAACAAAAACAAAGCCTGCCACTGGCAATATAAATTCAAAGTGTAGATGTTATACATGCTTTTAAATCACCTGACAATTACACCTTCTTCCTGAGCAGTGGTCCCCAATCTTTTTGGCACCAGAGACCAGTCTCAAATTATAATAATCTAATGCCTGATAATCTGAGGTGGAGCTGAGGTGGTGATGCTAGAACAGGGGTGCGGTTGCAAATACAGATGAAGCTTCACCCCCGCTGCTTATCTCCAGCTGTGCGGCCTGGTTCCTAAAAGACCATGGACAGGTACCTGTCTGTGTCCCAGGGGCTGGGGACCCCTGTTCTGGAATATATAGTGTAGCACTTTTGTGGCAGTTTTGTCTTATTTATTCCTATTATGGTATCTCAAAAGAAAACAAAAACAGACAACAAAAAAGTAAACCATATACTTACCTTGAGGACCTAAAAAGATATACAGAATTGATTGATTATTGTAGCTAGTCTAAAGCTACAGAATACTGGCCAAGAAGGGGAAAACAGATCTTCATTTACAAAGGCAAATTTTGTATTATGGAGAGAGTGGAATGAGTTACTATATAAGAAAGATTAGTAATTAGGTACTTCAATATTTGAAATGCTGGTGAGAATGAGTTGGCATTACTATGGCATCTGGCTAAGAGGCTCCCAAATTCCCCAGTCCTGCTCTCAGCCAATCATCACTCCATATGAGGTTTGTAAGAAAATATACACACCATTGTAAGAGGTTAAAGCTAACTGAACAAGACAAGGTAATGATTACTGGCCAGAACTTTGCTGTTAAACCTCAATACAGAACTTTACTGTAATTATGTAAGCCCGAATGATGTATAATTAACAAATACTGAAGCAAGTTTCCTTTCATCTAAATGTAAACTGAAGTCTCAAATTATTGGAGTTTGAAGATGGACAAAAAAATGAATCTATTTCACCATCTGAGTGTGGAATTAATAAAGAGCCAGACACAAGTCAAGCAGATGACATTAGTTCTTCAACCAGCTGGATCTGCTCCCATCATATGCATTCTTAAGGAAGGAAGATGGGCAGTAGTCTGAGGTTACTTGTATAATTTCTTATCCCAAGAAGTTTTTAATTATTATTTCTTCCCCTCAGACTTTCCATAGGTTTATTATTTAAGGACTTTTAAAAACCAGTGACATATTCAGCCTTCTCTCAGAGAATAAGCAAACGAAAGGAAATAGAAAATAGATGCTGAGAAAAGCCACACTGAATACGCAAAAATCAAAATTTCTTTCTTTCTAAATCTAGGATATCATTATTAATGAAAACTGACAAATATACAAAAAAAATAATTTCTAATATAACTATCAGTACCAAACTCTTAAAATAAAATAATATCAACTACAATTCATTGGTATATTAAAATAATAATATCAAATCAAGATGAGTTCACTGAAGGACTAAAATATGTTTCAATATTAGAAAATCATTAATCTAATCCACTATAGTATTTCAAAGGGAAGAAATCATAGTATTTATTCATTCATTAAAAAGACATTTGATACAATAAAAAATTCATTTCAAATCATATTTCTTAAAGAAAACTTCTTATGATAAATTGATAGTATAAAAATTAAAAATTTCTGCATAGTAAATTATTTTACTTATTTAATTTATTGGAATGATATTGGTTAGAAAATTATATAGCTTTCAAGTGTACAATTTAATAATACATCATATGTATATTACACTGTGTGTTCACCACCCAAAATTATATTTCCTTTCATCCAATATAATGATCCACTTTACTCTTGTCTACTACCCTCCACCCCCTTTCCCTCTAGTAACAACTAAACTGTTGTCTGTGTCTATGAGTTTTTGTTTGTTTGTCTTGTTAATTTAAAAGACAAAATATTTTCTATCTATAATGGTAAAAAAAAATTTTTTTTCTGTATCTTAGCCTGGATTGCCTAGAAAATAGAGACTGAGACAAAAATATAATGTGTTAACACCTTATTAAGAGAAGGAATATAGTTTC